>NC_133718.1:3175652-3573152 GCF_048934315.1 Petromyzon marinus | reverse complement strand
GAAGTGACTGACGGGAAAATCTCCTGCTTTGATCAGAAACAGAAGTGACAGACGGGAGAATCTCCCGCCTTGATCGGAAACAGAAGTGACTGACGGGAGAATCTCCCGCCTTGATCGGAAACAGAAGTGACTGATGGGAGAATCTCCCGCCTTGATCAGAAACAGAAGTGACTGACGGGAGAATCTCCCGCCTTGATCAGAAACAGAAGTGACTGATGGGAGAATCTCCCGCCTTGATCAGAAACAGAAGTGACTGACGGGAGAATCTCCCGCCTTGATCGGAAACAGAAGTGACTGACCGGAGAATCTCCCGTCTTGATCAGAAACAGAAGTGACTGACGGGAGAATCTCCTGCCTTGATCAGAAACAGAAGTGTCTGACGGGAGAATCTCCCGCCTTGATCGGAAACAGAAGTGACTGACGGGAGAATCTCCCGCCTTGATCAGAAACAGAAGTGACTGACGGGAGAATCTCCCGCCTTGATCAGAAACAGAAGTGACGGATGGGAGAATCTCCTGCCTTGATCAGAAACAGAAGTGACTGACGGGAGAATCTCCCGCCTTGATCAGAAACAGAAGTGACTGACGGAAGATTCTCCCGCCTTGATCAGAAACAGAAATGACTGACGGGAGAATCTCCCGCCTTGATCGGAAACAGAAGTGACTGACGGGAGAATCTCCCGCCTTGATCGGAAACAGAAGTGACTGACGGGAGAATCTCCTGCCTTGATCGGAAACAGAAGTGACTGACGGGAGAATCTCCTGCCTTGATCGGAAACAGAAGTGACTGACGGGAGAATCTCCCGCCTTGATCGGAAACAGAAGTGACTGACGGGAGAATCTCCCGCCTTGATCGGAAACAGAAGTGACTGACGGGAGAATCTCCTGCCTTGATCGGAAACAGAAGTGACTGACGGGAGAATCTCCCGCCTTGATCGGAAACAGAAGTGACTGACGGGAGAATCTCCCGCCTTGATCGGAAACAGAAGTGACTGACCAGAGAATCTCCTGCCTTGATCGGAAACATAAATTACTGACGGGAGAATCTCCCGCTTTGATCGGAAACAGAAGTGACTGACGGGAGAATCTCCCGCCTTGATCGGAAACAGAAGTGACTGACGGGGGAATCTCCCGCCTTGATCGGAAACAGAAGTGACTGACGGGAGAATCTCCCGCCTTGATCAGGCGAATGTAGCGGCCTCTTGTGGCTGGAAGGGGTCACATGATCCCGTGGCACGAGAGACGTACGTGATTTTTTCCAATCTTAATTTCCTCTTCCTCAACCCACGCGTTTAAATGTGTGGGTTTCAGAATCGATATTTCAGTACATTGCTTAAGCCACGCATCTTCCTCACCACGCTTACCTGCCTATATGGAGGTAGGCCTCCATGAACAGATGTTTTTTGGGTTAGATCGTGCAAATATGAATGCTTCGTTAAACCTGCTGCAGCCTATTAGTACGGTCTGTCACGTAAACAAAACATGCCACTTCGTTACTAGTTCAGCACCAACTGGTGTGTTGGAGAGTAAACCCACTACGACATTTACCGGGGCCAGGCCTGTACGCACGCAGCGCGCGTGTACAAATTACTGACAAATCGGAAACCCTTTGAGTGACGGCCAAAATGAGTCCGCAATTTAAACCCCATCGGAACTCCCTCTTGAGCATTTGACATGATATATATTACACATGCACGTGCTGCAGCAGGATGATATATACGCGCGCTGCATTAAAATGATATACATGCGTGCCTGCCTGCCTGTATTAGAACCACGGTTAACTGCCGTGGACCTATACATTTTTTAAGCTTTCGTGACTGCAGGGATTCATATTCTTGGTTCTTTCGGTAAAGTCACGTAGAAGGGAAACAATGTTTATTATTGTATTGTTTCCCTTCTACGTGACTTTACCGAAAGAACCAAGAATATGGCGTGGACCTGTGAGGTGTCAGGAGAATGAATGAAGGACACCTTCAAGGTTACCGCTGTGCCCTTCGTTGGAGAACGCGGCGGTGAGATGTTAACTACCTCGCCTGGTATACAGGAGGTCGAGGGTTCGATCCCGACCCTGACGCCTACTGTATATTTGGAGTTTGCGGTGTCTCTCTCTCTCTCTCCGCGTGGATGTCTCTCCGGGTCCACCGTTTTTTTTCCCCCTCCACAATTTAGAATCAACGCGTTAAGATTATTTGGCTGCAATACATTTTCACACATGATAAGCCACTTCTCTTTGGGCTATCATCTGTGGCCAGGTCGCTTCTGAAAAAGAGCTACTTAGGTCAGTGAGCCTTCCACCTGGTAAAATGTTAAAAAGAAAGTTGAGTTTTTTTAGTTTGGAATTGCACGGCGAGACGGCAGGAGGAGCGTGTGAAGGAGAGCGATCAGCGGTGGAGGACGTGTGACTGTGGCATCGCAGCAACACGAGGGACGGCGATGGAGCGGGGAGGCCTTCATCCAGCAGTGGATAGAGTGTGGCCGATGATGATGTGCGCGCGACACACTCTGGCACGTTAGCCCCACCCGAATCTCGACCCCTTGGAAAGGTCACCTCGAGGTCTCCGTATGTAATACTGGAAAAGGAACATGTCGAGCAAGTTTAAGATTTGCTCAGATGCGGTTATCTTATGTTTAAAGCCCCCTGAGCCAGTGGTGTAAATTCCACATTCCTATGGCAGGGGCGATTATTTCCACATGACAACCGCTCTTGACTTCCCCCACAAAGCGGTACTAATTTTATCGACCCTCTCCCAAACAGAATTTGAACTCCGCGCCCTTCCGATTGCGAGCCGCTCGCTCCGCCGCTGAGCCACCTAGGAATGGCAGCAGCAGCAGCAGCCAGGGCTTCATCAGTTGGAGCTGTCCGGTGGGGAGGAGGGGGTGGGGGAATGAGAAGTGGGGGAGGGTGGGGAGGGAGTTGGGGGGGGTGGTGGTGGATCCAAGTATCCGGTTGAGACATCACATGCCTCCGCCAACCACGACACCCACCGCTCCCAAACGCAATCCTGCGATTCACGTAAACCGGGGGGGTCTCGGCAAAACCCCCGGCCATCCGGAGCCGCACGGGGCCCTTCAAGGACTGCAGCGTCGTGACGTTACTTATTCGCCGCGTTGCATTGCGGCTCTCGAAATGTCTAAGGTTGATTCCCTTCTTTTTTTGTACCGAATTCTAAAAACAAAAAGTCTCCCTCTCGTTGTTTCGGGTTTGCCGACAACCACCCCTGGCGTAAAATGTCGCGCGATCCCACGGCGCGTGTCGCGAGCGAGCGCCAACGACCGCTCGCCGATCCCACGAGGCCGATCGCTTCCGTGCGTGGCGGACAAAGAAACCTCCCCCCCCCCCGCCCCCCGCCGCACCCCTTCAAACAATGAAATGACAGAACAAAAGTTTACATCGGCAACGCTGAGAGAGCGATTCGGAGCTACGGACTGCAGAACTCCCCCCCGCCACCAATCCGGCAAAAACAACGGCAAACGGGGAGAAAGCGAGGGAGCGTTGCTCACGACGTCGCGCTGCGGTTGCGGCATTGGCGACGTCGCTGCGGAGCCGTGTACAGGCGGTGAAACTGCGCCGGAAGCCCCACGGGAAATTGCAACCGGGGGCTGGAGGGGGCCCTAGAGCCACCGGGCCACGAAGACGGCCCAGGGTAGGTGGGGGGGGGGGGCATTGCGCTGTGGGGCCGAGGGGCCAGAGAGGACTACCAAGGGGAACAAAAAACATCGAAACGGAGCTTCCAATTCTATTCGTGGCACCGGGGGTCCCGTGCCAGCCACTGGGCAGTGGGCAAAGAGCTCGGCGGAGGTGCGTGCCATCGCAGCTTCGTGACGACGACAGATTCGTCGTCGCGTGTCGCTTGTTGTTGTTGTTTTTGTGTGTGTGTGTGTGGCTCGCCGACGGCTCCTCGAGCCAGCAGAGTTTTTTTTGTTTTTATCAGAGTCCACTTTTGCGTCGGGAGACGCACGGGTGGTCCGCACGGTCGCCACAGTTCTGCCCACTCGGCACTTGCAGTCATCTCTGTTATCCTGTAGTTGGGGGGGGGGGGGTTTCGAGGGCTCTATGTATTTATGTACATTGTGGTTGTGCGTGCGTGCCACTGCGCGTGTCACTGCGTGCGCGCGCCTCCCATGGACTGAATCCTTTCTCGAAATTATTCGCACGCGAAATCACGACTCTTCGTGGCTATTGGTACGAGTCACACACTCAGACGTCAATGTCCAACGGTGGCGATGAAGATTACGATAAGTATGCATATGATGAAGATGGCGACGATTTGTTAAACGATTATGTATTTTCACAATAGACAGTTGCATTGTTGTAGTTTTGACAGCGGTCGGGGCTGCCAAGGGTTGTCGTGGGGGGAGCGGCGATCTGCCACGGACCTCACAAAAGAGGGCCCCAAAAATCGGGCCTGAGGACGAGGAGCCCCCACGCGGAATTCCACCCCTGGCCTCTTAAAAAAAAACCCTCTCAGCGATGGTGTTGATGTCACGTGATATGTGGTGATGTCACGTGATTCGTGGTGCCGCTGCTGAAATTCACTTTTTGATGCCGCCGCTGCTGCTGATGGTGATTGATGATGATGGTGGTGGTGAAATTTGCCACTGGTGATGCCGATAAATACCGTTGCTCATTGATCACCGTTAGTTATTTTTGAATTGTCATGAATTGTGCTGATGATGACGACGGTATTTATTTTAAATTACTTTCCCGCTCATTAAAAAAAGTGTGTGGGGGGGGGGGAGGAAATACATTAATTGCCGTGGTGACAGCGATGGCGACGACCGTGCGCGTTGCGTTTCAACTCAACAATTGCCGATACCGAATTGACTTGACGACGATGGCGACGACGATGAACGACCTCGTAAAATAATTCACCCACCACGCGGTGGAGGGTTGAGGGGGGAGACAAAATTTGTAGCCGTGCGGCGGCGTCATCGTCGTCGGTCGTAATTCGATTCGGGAATAATTTTCCGCTCACAGTGGCGCTGCCCACACGTCGAAAATAATCGTCGACGCTGAAACGTTGCGGCGGGCTGAGCCGTCGGCGCGTCGTGATGCTTAGCGGCAATCGTGGGGGCGGCGACAGTGTCGTCGCTCGATTTGAACGCCGGGAATTATTTGAAAACAACGCAACAGCGATTTGGGACGATGACAAATTACTCGGGGAGATCAATTTAGAACGGCGAGGTTCAAAACTGGGAAACTGTGTTCAATGCGAACCGGGTGGCTGTGAGCAAACGGACGGTGGGTTCTGAATGAGGACAGCGATGATTTTGACCAACAACTTATTTTAAAGCACCGACGGTGGTGAGCGATTGACGACGATGACTTTGAACGAGTTTGCGATGACGTCGCGGGCGGCGACGATCTCCACTGGCGATGACGATGGCGGCGCAGAGTGACGACGAGGCCCTGGACGACCGTAACGTTCGCACGTCACCGCACCATCGTCTCTACCACCACTCGCAGTACCACAACCACCAGCAGCAGAAGCACCACCACAAAGCAGCACCACCAGCAGCATCATCATCATCATCAGCACCAGCAGTGGCACCACCAGCAGCAGCGGGGGCATCACCAACAGCAGCGCTACGAGCACCACCACCAGCAGCATCATCATCATCATCAGCACCACCACCAGCAGCATCATCATCATCAGCGGCACCAGCATCAGCAGCGGGGGCACCACCGCGCTACAGGTTGGAGGAGAGCCTGGCCCGTGCGGGCTCGCCGCCCTCCCCGGCCACCACCACCGAGTCCCTCTTGACGAGGCTCAGCTCCCGCGAGAGCGGCGCCCCGGGCACCCACGGCACGCCGCCGTGGGTGCCCACGGACGCCGACGACAGCTGGCGCCGCAGCAGCGTCGCCGCCCTCCCGCGCGACGGCCCCTGCCGCTGAGCGGCGCCGGCGGCGGCGGCGGCGGCGGCTGCCGTCGTGGGCAACATCGGCGGCGGCAGCGGCCCCCACCGCGCGGACGCCGTCCCCCCGTCCGCGGGGCCGGGGCCGGGGCCCATCCCGCCCGGCGACGCGGCGGCCGACGGCGCCGGCGCCGGCGCGGCTCGCGCCGGCGCCCCGCCGTCGTGGTGCTTCAGCGCCGGCTGCGACTGCGAGAGCGGCCGCGCGTCCCGGCTCAGCGCCGTAGCCGCGGCGCCGACGCCGCCGACGCCGGCCGAGGAGGAGGCGCCGGTGCCGGCGCCCGCGGTCGTGCCGCTGCGTCCCAGCGTCTGCGCGCTGCGGTGGGCGGCCCTCCGCGGCGTGCGCGGGGGGCTGCCCCCAGCCTGCTGCTGCTGCTGCTGCTGGCGCGGCGAGCGCGGCCGCGAAGGGGAGGAAGGCCCGGCCTTCGCCGAAGCCCCGCGGGAGGCGGATGGCACGGAGGAGGGCGGCGGCGGCGGCAGCGCCGGCGGCGGCGAAGTCGCGGCGCCGATCGACGGCCAGAGCCACGTGGCCGCCGGCTGCTGCTGCTGCTGCTGCTGGGGCGACTGCGCCGACGACGGCGGCGCGGAGGAGCGCGGCCGGTGCTGCGCGTGCGGCGTGGTGCCCTGGTGCGTGAGCGCGATGGTCACGGAGGCGGCCGTGTTGATGAGGGAGTTGACGGCGGCGCTGCCGCCCGGCGACAGAGCCCCCTGCGCCTGCTGCAGCTGCTGCCGCTGCTGCGCGTGCTGCTGCGCGGCGGCCTCCTGCAGGGTCATCTCGCGGTCGTAGCGCACGATGCGCTGGATGATGTCGTGCTCGCTCGTGTTGAAGATGCCCTCGTTGAGGTCGTCTTGCATCTTGTGCAGCAGCATGGAGTTCTTCTTGCCTGCCGCGGGCCGACAGCGTTTCGACGGTGAGAGGAGACACGGACCACCAGAGAGAGAGAGAGATCATTCACCATCCCTCCCCCCCCCCCCCCCCTTAACGCCTCGTCTGGAACAGATGGGATAGGTTTGCCACCACGGCATTCTGGGAGTGAGTAGTTTCAGCAGCAGCAGCAGTATTAGTTCAATGCGGGCAAGGCAAGGCTCTGGACCGGTTTTGACATTCAGTGTCTCAGAGCAGCTCTGAAAGAGGATCGGTTCTTCGCCTTTCAGTTTCTCTGGAATTTGGTGAATTGCAAATACACCCACTCACTCAACCACTCGCCCTTCCCACTCACCCAATCAACCACCCAATCACCTACTCACCTATCCGCTCACCAACTCGCCCACCCATCCACTCACCTACTTATCCATTCACTCACCCACCCACTCAACCACTCACCTACTCACCCACCCACTCACTCACCCACCCACTCACCTACTCACCTGCACACTCCTCACCCACCCACCGCCTACACGATTATATTTGGCACAATGCGGAGTTCTGTGGGCCATGATTTGGCCTGGGAGGGGGGGGGGGGTCGAGGAGCTCTCATAGTGAGGGGCGAGAGGGAGCAGGGTAATAGGAGACCGTGTCTACAGGGTGGAGGGTGGCGCACGCTCTTAATGGCTCAATGTTGGCGAACAGGACACCGGTGATGGTGGGGTCACATCCCCCCCTACCGATGTGGAGCCGACGCGTCCCAAATATTAATTGATTGTTCGGCTGGATAAAGGCACGAAGAGTGTGTGTGTGCGAGTGCGTGTGTGTGGGAGGGTTGTGGGGAGCGATAGTGTAGCGGTTAGCGCACTGCGCTATGAACCTGGCGACCCGGGTTCGATTCCGGCTCACGGCCAACACCAGTGACGATTATCTGAACCGGTCCCGGGCCTCCCCTAGGTCGACTCAGCCTCAAATGAGTACCTGGTGCGGTGTGTAAGCATCGTCACTAGGGAGACAAAGGCGGTCGGGCGTGGTGCTGGCCACCCACCCCCTCGTGTACCGTTCCGGCCTTCATAGGTGCTCGCTAACAGCACTTGCCCCTACAGTCTGTGAAGGCTATACGGGGGATCTTTATCTTTGTGTGTGGGAGGGTGCGAGTGCGTGGATTAAGTGGGTGTTGGTGCGAGTGCGTGGTCTGAGTTCGTGTGTGGGGGGTGAGTGCATGTGTGTGGGGTGTATATGTTGGGGTTTGTGTGCGGTGTGGGTGCATGTGTGTGGGGGTGTGAGTGCGTGTGTGTGGGGGTGTGAGTGCGTGTGTGTGCCAGGCGTGGTGCTGGCCACCTTTGTGCCGTGCCGGCCTTCATAGGTGCTCGTTGACAACACCTGCCCCAACCTTCCATTACATCAAACACGAGATTGGATGGAGCACGTGTGTGCGCGCGCGCGTGTGTGCACGTGTGTGCGTCAACGTGTCTCTCCTGAAATATTATTTGCCCTTTGGCTCCGAAGGAAATGGCTTTTAAGTGACCTATGTTCTTTCCACTCATTTAACTCACAGCTCTGTCTTGCACTCAAAACGACACGGCCATAAATCATTCTACCGGTGGTGTGTAGTCGGGAAGGCCGCTCTACTTCGATGATTGTAAACCGGTAAGCAAGCTCCAACCTGCTTGCTGTTATTGGCTTCAGCGTCACGCTCTTCGAAAAGGTGAGCGGGAATCGAATTCGGGTCGCCCGGTTCGTGGCGCAGCGCGCTAACCACTACACCACCGCTCCCCAAAGACGAAGATCCCCCGTATAGGCTTAACAACCTGTTGGGGCAAGCGCTGTTAGCGAGCGCCTACGAAGGCCAACGCCACGCCTGACTGCCTTTGTTAACCCAGTGGCAATGTTTACGCACCGCACCCGGTCCTCATTTGAGGCTGCGTCGACCTAGGGGAGGCCCAGGACCGGTTCAATTAATCGCCACTGGTATTGGTGGCGCCGGGTTAGTAGCGTAACGCGCTAACCGCTATACTACCGCTCCCCACACATACACACATACACACGTATAGCGCAGAGAGGCCATGGTCAGAATGTATCGGACAGTGCATTGCCAAGGAACGTGGAGAGCATTCCTTGAGGCCTCCGTGCCAGCTCGTGACTGAACTGTGCGGTGGGTGGGTTGGGGTAATTGGCCTACTCTTCCAGGCGGCACAGACTTCTTGGAAGAATTTGGAGTACCCACACTTTACCCCATGACTGCACACGACCTGCCAATCAAATCCGTGGTCTACAACAGCGGTCCCCAACATCTTTGGCACCAGGGACCGGTTTCGTGGAAGACAATTTTTTCACGGACCGGGGGGGGGGGGGATGTTCATCATTGGGTCTTTCCCCCTTTTCAAAAAAACTCTCCAGCGACATTTGTTTTTTACTCATTGTGGCTACAAGGGGTTAGAGCTTGTGAGCTTACCAACACTGTGACTGAGACGAGTGCGCAGTGCAGGAAAGAGGCGCGGAAGGAAGTGGTGAATAATAAAATAATTGGCGGGCCACGCGCGGACTCACCGCTCTCACCTCCTGCTGCTGTGCGGCCCGGTTCCTAACAGGCCACGGACCGGTACCGGTCCGTGGCCCGGGGGTTGGGGACCCCTGGTCTACACAATCATACTGCTGGGTGGATAGAGGCGGGGAGTGTGGGGGGTGGGGTAAATATAAGAAACTTCCACCGTTGTTTCATTTGCCATGTCAGGGAGAGCCAATCGAAGTGGTGACCCCACGGAATGCCAGTCCGCTGCGCTAACCGCTTACACCGCAGCAACAACAGCAGCAGCAATGGAGCAGCAGTAGCAAGAGAGCAGTAGCAGCAGCAATACAGCAGCAGCAACAGCAGAAGAAACAGGAGCAGCAACAACAGCAGCAGCAACACAACAGCAGCAGCAACACAGCAGTAGCAGCAATACATCAACAGCAGCAACAGCAGCAGCAGCGCTCCCTTGCTTGTGCGAGAGTCGTTAACTAAGATCCACGTCCCCGTGATCTGCCGGGGCAGCGGCAGGGCGAACTCATGAATTCTGAAAAGTCTGCGCGCCGTCTTATCATCCTCTGCCAAAAAAACCTCAACGGATAAGGAGGGCATGACAGAGGCAGCTGCGGCAGTGGCAGCAGCTTTAAACGATGTGGACGTAGGAGCTGTAACAGGATAAAATAGATCAGCGATAGAATTATAAATTATGCTCACGTAGAGGGAAGACAAAGTCAGCGTCGAGGGGAGGCCTAATATGGGGTTTTTTTTCGATCCACAAATCGTCTCTTTAGATCCAGAAATTATGTGGCAGGAATCTTAACGATAAAAAATTTTCGTATTCAAAATATCACGGCTTGATCCATGCTGGAACACATCGGCACACGCATTCAAAATATCATAGCCATGCGTGATCCACACTCGAACACATGCACACAAGTATTCAACATATCATAGCCATGCTTGATCAAATGCTCGGACACATACACACAAGTATTCAACATATCATAGCCATGCTTGATCCATGCTCGGACACATACACACAAGTATTCAACATATCAATATATTTGCCTATGGGTTCGATCATGGATCAAGCAATGGATCAAGCATCGTACCGTAAAAAAATCGCTCGATTCCCGTTTAATCGTGCATTGGATCGTTAAAAACACGTTGAATCCCATTCCGGTAATACTCATATGCGCAAAGTCACGCCCCAATAACCGTATATGCGCCTAAAACATTAACATAATTATTAATTCATTCTGTCTCCGATAAAATTGATCCTGTTACAGCGGTGCCGCTAATTGCCGCGATGGAGCGAGCCCGCTAGGGTCACCCCGCGCGGTAGCGCAAGAGGAGCACAACAAATTTCGTATACGAGAATTAAATAAATGTGTCTCGGAAGGGTACCGCGCGCCTTTGTTTCCCCCACCGGGCGCCGGGGGCTGACAAACACTTTGTTCCAATTAACCTTTGTCAGTGTTTAATGGTGATGCTGTTCAACTTCGTAACCCGTGGAGGGTTCCCGTGGTTTTGGTGAAAGGAGGTGGCCAATTAAGATAAGGTGGAGGCCCGTGTGGGTTTTGAACTGAATATTGGGGATGCTTCATCGTCGTCATCATCATCAGCAGGAGCAGCTATGGTCGATCCACTGCTGGATGAAGTTCTCCCGACGCACGCAATAATTAATAACACAATATCATAATGTATTCATTCATAACATGATTAATAATCAGGTGTGGTGGCACAGACACTGCATTATGGATCCAGCAAATCCGAGTTGGATTCCCGGGCAGGGCTAACATCAGAAGCGAGTGCGTGCTAAACGGGTCCTTGACCCTACGGCGCTGAACCGATCATTCCATGGCGAGAACCCAGTGAGCCTTGGAATCTCTCTTGCAATGCGGGAACCAGTGTCAGATGGGTGCACATCACAGGAGCCAATCACAGGAGCCAATCACAGGAGCCATTCAGTCGGCGGTCATTAATTAGCGCTCACGCTGGCGTTGCTTCGTCGAGCAGAGTCGTGACCCCAGCACGAACAGACGCGACGACACGGGTAGCCGCATTAACGTCACGTGTGCCCGTCCTCGTCACGTCGGAGAAGACGAGTTGACGATTAGCGATGTGGGTGGGAGGGAGACCGGCTAGGGCTCTGAGATGGATCAGGAGTTCTACGTACGTATGTTGAACTTCTTTCGCACCGTATGTAGCCAACCTTGCGAATCGGAGGTGCGGGGGAAGGACAATAAACTAAAACACAAAAAAAACTGCTTTAAATAAATGAGTTTGTCAATCAAGATGATGATGATGATGATTTAAAAAAGTGCATAGCTCCCAGCCGCTTCCTAATATCGGGAGGAGCGTTCCAGACGGCCGCAGAAGCGCACGTGAAAGCGCTTGATGTGGTGGCCGTCTTTGTTCGATGGCTGAGCCCAAAAGCGGCCGCGAGGCTGACCGGAGTTCGTGTGATGGTTTAGACTCCATGACGAGATCGGCGTGAAAACTCGATTCGAAGCTTTCGTGACTGCAGGAATTACTCTTTGGTTCTTTCGGTAAAGTCACGTTAGAAATAAAATAAATAATAATAGAATACGCCGTTTCGATTGCAACACAAGCAACCATCATCAGGTACACATGAATGAGAAAACAAACATAGTAAACTTGGAAATACAATGCAACACAAGACAGAGAGTCGGCCAACAACACAGTCAACACCCCACCTGGTTGATTGCGTTCTTCCAAAGATTGCTAATTTTAAGGCCTCGACACAGAAACGTTGTCTTTCTGTGTGCCTATGTGTGTGTCTCTCTCTGTTTGTCTCTGTGTGAGTCTCTCTCTACCTGTGTCTCCGTGTCTATGTTTTGTCTCTCTCTAAAATTTAGCAATCTTTGGAAGAACGTAATCAACCAGGTGGGGTGTTGACTGTTGTGTTGTTGGCCGACTCTCTGTGTTGTATTGCATTATTTTTCCGAGTTTACTATGTTTGTTTTCTCATTCATTTGTACCTGATGATGGTTGCTTGTGTTGCAATCGAAACGTCGTATTCTATTATTATTTAATTACATTTCTTTCTACGTGACTTTACCGAAAGAACCAAAGAGAGATCGGCGTGGTATTGTGGTTCATTTGCGGCAATCACTTTGCGATGTAACAACTCACCACAGCGACCTGCACATTCCTTTGTTCCATCTTCACACACGCTGGCCGTCCTCTCTGTGTTAGCGTTGTTGTTGTTGCTGCTGTTATTTGCAGTGCCTCTACTCAATAATAACAGTAACGGATTGTGCTGACGCAGATGACATTGCGAGCCCCATTAACGAAATCTGACTTCGCGAAGGGCGAGTGAATGAGAGTGAGGGAGCGCAAGAGAGCGATAGAGAGTGAGGGAGAGAGAGCGAGGGATAGTGAGAGAGCGATGGAGAGTGAGGGAGAGAGAGTGAGGGAGAGCGAGAGAGAGAGTGAGCAAGAGAGAGCGAAAGAGAGAGCAAAGGAGAGGGGGGAGAGCGAGGGGAGAGTGCGCGCCACAGTGCAAATTTGTCAAAAAGCCTCTACGGTGAACAAATTCCCATGTTTGCTCTTAGACAGAAACCGACGTCTTGAATGATAAAAAGAATATCTAGATTTGAAGCTTTCGTGACTGCAAGAATTCATACTCTTTGGTTTTATTCGGTTAAGTCACGTGACTTAACCGAATAAAACCAAAGAGTATAAAGATAATATCGGTTAAAAAAATCTAGTGTTTTTAATGTACAATTTTATTCGCACTCAAAAGTAGAAAATACATTATTTTGACCCCAGAAACCGCACTTTCAGCCCAGAATTAGTAAAATTTGATGTGCTGAATAAAAGTGGGTGGCATCCTTTCGAGATGCTTAATTTTCTTTATGCGAGCCATCCACTTTTATTCGGCGCATCAAATTTGATTTATTCTGGAGTCAAAAATAATAGACCTTCTACTTTTGAGTGCAAATAAAAGTGTGTGCACTGAAACACTTTTTTTAACCTATTTTTTACGTTGTCGTCCCATTGTCGATGACTTAACAAAGACCTGACCGTAAATGCTGGTCATTTTCATAGAGCAAGCTTACGTAGCGTTGAAGGGCGGCAAAGAAATGGATGGAACAATCTCGTCTCTCTGTTTATGCAAAATTTTTATGTGAACATGCAAAAGGCAAATGTGCAGGCATCAGGGTTAGGATGAAACTCAGGAACCTCCCATATACCAGGCGAGGTTAGTAAGCATCTCGCCACGGCACGATGCCAACTCTGAAGACCAGTAAAGAAAATATGCGTAAGGAGCCGTTCATAGATGACGTCACGCACCTAGAGGGGTTGGAGGGGGCGGTCACACATTTGTGACGATGCGTGACGAGGGGAGGGGGGGGTTTGAGAAATGTGACGTCACATCAAAATGCGCAACTTTAAGTAAATATAGATCAACACGTTCTACTTAATTAAATAGACTTTTTTAATGTTTTCTCCTACAACATCAGAGTGCAGCGCCACTTTAAATACGCACTACAATAACAATAGTTTAAAGCGATTTGAAACATGTTTTATTTTGGGGGGGGGGGCAGAGCTTTGTGACGTCATATTTGAGGGGGGGGGTCTGACTTTTTGTGACACCGTGTGACGAGGGGTGGGGGGGGGGGGGTCAAAAATCGTCAAAAAATCGCGTGACGTCATTTATGGACGGGCCCCTAACCCTCAAGGCCCGTGAAGAAATCACCCCGACTTGGAATGTGGCCGATGTGTTTGGCCCTCGAAAGTAAAGCAGCTCTGAGCCGGGAACAGTGGCGGTCGGTCGGGGCTGCCCACCATGTACTACTAGCAGGTTGCCATGGGCCTGGGAGCCGCACGTTGTGTTTATATGCGAGTTGTCACAATACGTATATGCTGCCCACCTTTAGCAATCCGCACTTGAGGCCGTCACCTACCCCCCGCAGTGCAATGACAAAGGTCTCGATGTTCCTACGGGCATTCCGAGGCACTCGTCTAGAGCGGTGGAAATTCCACATTGCCATGGCAGGGGCCACGATTGACAAGCACCGACGACTACGCCCGAAGCGGCAACCACGTCACACGAGCGTGTTGAGATGGCAATAATGGTGTGTGGGCTTAGCCTAATGCACAAGCCGTTGAACCGACACGTAATTTAAAGCGTGCGCATTGCTCTATAGCAGTGGAGTGAAGTGACATTCCGAGCAAGGCGACAGGGCCAAAGTGCGTTCAATTGTAGGATTTGCGATCGTTCGGGTCTGTAGTGTATGCCAGACGGCAATGCACACACACATGGATCCCGCAATGGTATAACCAATGCGCACATACGCACAGCGGTTGTATATATCTCGACAGCGTAGGCAGCGTGCACAGTGATCACTTTAGTATTTATGTCAACAAGAGAGAATGATAACTTTTTGGTGAATTTCTACGGTGCTCAATAAAAGGTTAAGTTCATTTAAGAAACTATTCTTCAAATGTATTTATATTATCATTTATGCCGAATGTCTACTACTGCTGTGTCCTGTACAGCACTTTGAGATCCTTGACGAAGAGGCGCTATATGATGTAATTGTAATTTAAATGGTAATCATGATCACAATGAGGAGCCACTATATGATATAATTATAATTAAAACAGTAATTGTGATCACAATGAAAAACCACTATATAAATTTAACAATAATTAAAATGCTAATCATGATTGTGATAAAAGGCCGCTTTATAAATGTAATACAAATTATTTAAATGTTAATCGGTAATCATGATCACGATGAACAGCTGCTATGTAGATGCAAATATAATTTAAAGTCCTTTGATCACGATGAAGAGCCACTATATAAATGTGTAATGACAGTAGAGTCGACCTACGGTGTGAGTGGACTAGTGGCCACGGGAGGTAATGACAGGAGAGTTAGCCTGCAGTCCGAAGGGACTTGTGGCCACGGGAGGTAATGACAGGGGAGCCAGCTTGCAGTACGAATGGACTTGTGGCCACGGGAGGTAATGACAGGGGAGTCAGCCTGCAGTGCGAATGGACTAGTGGCCACGGGAGGTAATGACAGGGGAGTTAGCCTGCAGTCCGAAGGGACTTGTGGCCACGGGAGGTAATGACAGGGGAGTTAGCCTGCAGTGCGAATGAACTAGTGGCCACGGGAGGTCATGACAGTGACAGGGGAGTCAGCCTGCAGTGCGAGTGGACTAGTGGCCACGGGAGGTAATGACAGGGGAGTCAGCCTGCAGTGCGAAGGGACTTGTGGCCACGGGAGGTAATGACAGGGGAGTCGGCTTGAAGTACGAAGGGACTGGTGGCCACGGGAGGTAATGACAGGAGAGCCAGCTTGCAGTACAAAGGGACTGGTAGCCACGGGAATGATCGAGAATAGGAGCATGGCCAGGTGACGGAAGAGGACGGTGGAGTATGCTGGTAGAGCGAGCGGTCTAGAACCAGCGAGAAGGTTCGGGAATGGTGGTCGTGGCCTCGGACCGTACGTAAGGGAGATGCGCGAGAGACTCGGTGCTGTCGCAGTGGGGGGGTCTCCGCCTACCCGAGTGTGAGCACGTGGCTCCTTAATACAGAAACCATCTCCAGACAAGCGCGTCGAAGTCATCATTACAAATGTTAATATACTTTAAATGGTAATAGTGATCACGGTTCTCACCTGCGAGCGCTTTTCAGCACAACCATGCCCGCCCTCCGCGAGTGAGAACGCGCCTCACGGCGCAAGCGATAGCGCTGTTTATTACGATTATAAGCATGTAATTGTGTTAACAACAGTAGTAACTGTTATAATTACGATCAACGTTTTAATTGTTGGTCTCGCGCTAAGGGAATAGGGCAACACAGCGGCCGCTCAGGCGCCATCACGAGCAGGCGCTGCAAGGCACACGCCTCGCATTGGTCAGATGGCCACTCAGCAACAGCCGCTGTGATTGGACGAGACGTTTGGCCCTCGTGGCTGGGTCCAACCATTCGTGATTTTCGCTCCAGCGCTGTCCTCCAGACAGTCTCGTCCCTTCACCTGATGAAGGCCGCTTGTGTTGTGGCCGAAACGTCGTGAGAATTTTATTGTGTTATTTTATTTTATCAATTTATTATTTTATTCTCATTCTACCTGACTTTACCGAAAGAACCAAAGAAGAAGGGGGGAGAGGTAGAATGTGTGAGTCCTAATTATTAAAATTACAAGAGAGTTTTGATAATAAATTAGTAAAATTTACTGTTTAAATAAAAAAATAAAATAGATTGTTAATTCTTAAAATTATAAAAAATAATCACGATGAAGAGCCGCTCTATATATGTAATTATGATTTAAACGGTGTTACTAAAAGACCTGTTACTAAAAAAAACCTGCTACTAAAAGACGTATTACTAGAACACGTGTTGCTCAAAAACATTACTAAAAGACATGTTACTAAAATACACGTTACTAATTTTTTTTTAATAAAAAAATAGTATTTAAAACACACGAACACACGCGTTCTGATGACAATCGAAACGTCTTAGTTTTTATTATTCTTATTGTTTTCTTTGAACCTATCTATGTGACTTTACCGAAAGACCCAAAGAAAATTTTACAAAAAAATGTTACGAAAAAAATGTAACTAAAAATGAAACAAACGCGAGGCAGAGACGACGAGACGGGTCCAATCTAGATTTGAAGTTTTCGTAACTGCTGGGATCCACGTTCTCTTTGGCTTGTGTTGCGCCCGAAACGTCGTGATTTAATTGATTTTATTTGATACCTACGTGACTTTACCGCAAGAACCAAAGAGTAGAAACGGGTGCACCGGGGCGGAATGGAATGGACATCGCCACGTGGCCTCTCTAAGCCAACAACCTCTCTCTCTTTCTCTCTGGGTGCTGTCGAGAAGGTCCATTGCCCGAAACGTCGCCGATTCAATATTTCCTTTTTTTTTACACCACACACGCGTTTTTTGTTTTGTTCTTCTTCTTGACGAATGCGTTGTGAGTGTTGGCTTGCTTGTTTGGATGTTGCTGTTGGTAAAGGGGCCGTAAATTTCGTGTCGGCCGCTGACTTTCTCAATCGCGGCGGAGGCGGCGGTGACGAGAACTGATGGGAGGAGCGGTAGGGCGGGCGGGCGACGAAGGGCATTTGCTTCTCCGCTTGAAGGTTCTCAATAAAACATTCATAGCAATAATGAACGACGCCGATGCCTCCGTGAAATAAAACATTCATAGCGCCCGGAGACAAGCTGGCGAGCGCGCCTGTGTGTTTGTCTGTGTGTGAGTGTGTCTGTGTGTGTGAGTGTGTCTATGTGTGATTGTGTGTCTATGTGTGTGCGTGTGTCTGTGTATGTGTCTGTTTCAAAGATCTGGGAAAGGTCCCATCAGTGAGCTCCTCCGGCAAGCAAGGCTGCGATGGCTGGGTCATGTAGCCCGCATGCCCAGCCACCGCATGCCGAAACAGTTTTTGTTCGGCCGGATCGAGGGGGCTAAACGGGCGCGGCACGGGCTAGAGAAGAGATGGAGTGACGTGGTCCAGGAGGACGTGGAGCTGAGTGGACTTGCCGATGACTGGTACCAGCGGTGTCAAGATCGGCCTCTGTGGAGGAGGATCGTGAAGGACGCTACTGGGCAGTTGGAGGCAGTCGCCCTCCAACAACAACGGAGGGCGGAGGAGCGACGCTCACAACAACGAGCGGAGCGCCGGGTGGCTAAAGCACAGCAGGCTGGCACTGTAGGGGGCACAGGTGGTGCACCAGCCAGTCATCTCAGTCATCTCAGTCAGTCGACCCGTGGTACTTGGGTCTGCCCTGTGACCTCCTGCCTGCGGGCGTTCGACACTTCACGTGGCCTCAAGGTGCACATGGTCTGGCACAAGCGTCGTGGTGATGTCACCGCCACTTAGTGGCGAATGGCGGTTGTTGTTGTCTGTTTCAGGAAAGGGCGGTCCTGCACAGATGCCATATTTTCTGTCCGTCTGCTACAGCAGAGGTGTAGGGAATTCTAACAAAACCTACATCTCTGCTTTATTGACCTGGTCAAGGCCTATGATACCATCAGTAGGCCTAGGCTCTGGGTTGTTCTTCGTGCTTTTGGAGTCTCTGACCCTCTGCTCACGATCATTAAGGACCTTCATGATGGTGAGCGGGCCCGGGTAAAACTACGTGGCCGGGAGTTAGAGCCATTCCCTGTACACCTTGGGGTGCGACAGGGATGTCCTCTGGCTCCCACATTATTTAACATCTATTTTGACCACGTAGTTCGTGAAGCCTTCAATAGCTGTACCGGGGGAATCTCCATTTGGTACCGATATAATGGGAGGCTGATCGATGCCCGGGTGCGGTCAAGGGATGGCTCCCTATTGCTCAACCACCTTATGTATGCTGATGATTTGGTAATAGCTGCTCATTCAGAGGAGGAGTTGGAGACGCTGCTGCTGAGACTGGAGCGTGCCACTAAGAGATGGGGCCTTACCATCAGCCCCACCAAAACTAAGCACCTGCCTGGGTATTTTGTACCATCGGACACTCCACCCCCACAACTCCCAATCGGTGATGGGGCAGTTGTGGAGAGAGTGGAGAGTTTCCCATACCTGGGCAGTGTGCTTATGACCGGCTCCAGTTTAACAGCAGAGGTCTCACTCCGAATCAGTCGAGCGGCAATATCTTTTCATCGGTTGCGTAACGCTGTGTGGAGGCTACCTGGTCTGTCGCTCCACACTAAGCTTCAGGTCTTCTCGGCCACGGTCATTCCCTCCCTTCTCTATGCTTGCGAAACGTGGACCCCCTTAATGGAGCATCTTCGCCGGTTGGAAACATTTAGGCTGGCCTGCCTACGATCCATCCTGGGTTTAACCAGGCTGGATTGTGTGAGGAGCTCAAAAATCCTTGAAAGATCTGGGCAAGGTCCCATCGGTGAGCTCCTCCAGCATGGCTGGGTCATGTAGCCCACATTCCCAGCCACCGCATGCCGAAACAGCTTTTGTTCGGCCGGATCGAGGGGGCTAAACGGGCGCGTTACGGGCTAGAGAAGAGATGGAGTGATGTGGTAGAGGAGAACGTGGACTTGCCGATGACTGGTACCAGCGGTGTCAAGATCGGCCTCTGTGGAGGAGGCTCGTGAAGGACGCTACTGGGCAGTTGGAGGTAGTCGCCCTCCAACAACAACGGAGGGCGGAGGAGTGACGCTCACAACAACGAGCGGAGCGCTGGGTGGCTAAAGCACAGCAGGTTGGCACAGTAGGGGGCACAGGTGGTGCACCAGCCGGTCATCTCGGTCATCTCAGTCAGTCGACCCATGGCACCTGGGTCTGCCCCGTGACCTCCTGCCAGCGGGCGTTCGACACTTCACGTGGCCTGAAGGTGCACATGGCCTGGCACAAGCGTCGTGGTGACGTCACCGCCACTTAGTGGCGAATGGCGGTTGTTGTTGTGTCTGTGTGTGTGAGTGTGTCTATGTGTGTGCGTGTGTCTGTGTGTCTGTGTGCGTGTCTGTGTTTTTTTGTTTTCTGTATTTGTGTTTATGCTTACTTAGTCTGTTATAATCGGGATATCTAGGTCAAGTTTAACACTGACCATAGGATAGAGCTTTGTCACGTATTCATGTAAGTATATGGCGAGGTGTATGTGTGTGTATACGTATGTGGGGAGCGTTAGTGTAGCGGTTAGCGTGCTGCGCTATGAACCTGGCTCCCGGGTTCGATTCCCGCTCACGGCCAACATCAGTGACGATTATCTGAACCGGTTCCGGGCCTCTTTTAGGTCGACTCAGCCTCAAATGAGTACCTGGTGCAGTGTGTAAACATCACCACTGGGGAGACAAAGGCGGTCGGGCGTGGTGTTGGCCACCCACCCCCTCGTGTGCCGTGCCGGCCTTCATAGGTGCTCGCTCACAGCACTTGCCCCAACAGTCTGTTAGAGGCTAAACGGGGGATCTTTGTCTTTATGTGTTTGTCTGAGGAGGCTCGTGAAGGACGCTCACAACAACGAGCGGAGCGCCGGGCGGATAAAACACAGCAATTGGGCACAGGTGGTGCATCGGCCAGTCATCTCTGTCAACCCATGGCACCTGGATCTGTCCTGTGACCTCTCGACAGCGGGCGTTCGACACTTCACGTCGCCTGAACGTGCACCTAGCCTAGCACAAGCGCCGTGGTTATGTCACCGCCACTTAGTGGCGAATGGCGGTTGTTGATGTGTCTGTGTGTATGTGGTGTTGGCCACCCACCCCCTGATGTGCCATGCCGGCCTTCATAGGTGCGACTCGCTAACAGCACTTGCCCCAACAGTCTGTTAAGGCTACACGGTGGATCTTTGTCCGTGCGTGTGTGTTTTGTAGTTAACGCGCTGGCTACGAACCCGGTGACCAGAGTTCGATTCACGCTCACAGCCAACATCAGTTCCGATTATCTGAATCAGTTCTGTGCATCCTCCTCTAGGTCGACTCAGCCTCAAATTAGTATCTGGAGCATCGTGTAAACATCGCCACTGGGGAGACAAAGGCGACCGGGCGCGTTGCTGGCTACCCACCACCTCGTGTACCGTGCTGGCTATCATAGGTGCTCGCTAGCAGCACTTGCCCGAACAGTCTGTTAGGTCTATAAGGGAACTCTTTGTGTGTGGGGTGTTTGAATGAGTGCGATTGTCCTCATGTCCCCACGTCTCCCCACGTACTCCCCCCGCGTCTCCCCACGTCTTTCACCAGGTCTCACCCCACGTCTCTCCACGTATCCCCAAGTCTCACCCCACGTCTCTCCACATCTCCCCACGTCTCTCCACATCTCCCCACGTCTCTCCCCACGTGTCTCCCCATGTTTTCACCAGGTCTCACCCCACGTCTCTCCACGTATCCCCAAGTCTCACCCCACGTCTCTCCACATCTCCCCACGTATCGCCCCACGTCTTACCCCACGTCTCCCCGCGTCTCTCCTCACGTGTCTCCCCACGTCTTTCACCAAGTCTCACCCCACGTCTCTCCACATCTCCCCAAATATCGCCCCACGTCTTACCCCACGTCTCCCCGCGTCTCTCCCCACGTGCCTCTCCACGTCTTTCACCAAGTCTCACCCCACGTCTCTCCACATCTCTCCACATCTCCCCACGTATCGCCCCACGTCTTACCCCCGCGTTTCTTCCCACGTGTCTCCCCACGTCTTTCACCAAGTCTCACCCCACGTCTCTCCACATCTCCCCACGTTTCGCCCCACGTCTTACCCCACGTCTCCCCACGTGTCTCTCCCCACGCGTCTCTCCCCACGCGTCTCTCCCCCCCCCCACCACCGCCCCCGGCGAGGGTATCTCACCGATGCGGTCGAGGCGGTCGATGGCCACGGTCTCGAAGGCTCGCCGCATCATGGGGTACTCCTCGAGCACCTCGTTGAAGTGGTCCACGGAGAGCGAGAAGAGGCGGCAGTAGGTGTCGGCGCGCACGCTCGCCGTGCGGCGCCCGCGCGTCAGCAGGCAGATCTCTGCATGCGCAGCGTCGCCGTCGTCGGCATCGTCAGCAGCAGCAGCATCATCATCATGAACAGCATCATCAGCAGCACCATCAGTATTATCATCATCATCATCAACAGCATTATCAGCAGCATCAGCATTATCAGCAGCAGCAGCAGCATTATCAGCAGCAGTAGCATCAGAATCATCAGCAGCATCATAATTAGCATCAGCATCATCATGAGCAGCATACATCATCAGTGTCATAATCATTATCATCATCAGGCAAATCTCAACACGCGCAGCGTCATCATCAGTTTCACCCGTTATCATCATCATAATCAGTGGCATCATCATCAGCCGCAGATCTCTTACATGCACAGCATCATCGGCATCATCAGCATCGGCATCATCATTATCATCATTATCGGTGTCATCTTTGTCATCTTCGCCATCGTCAACAGAGACGCCGAGCGACATCATCAACGCGGGAACGGCTCCTGGTTCAAAAGCAAGGGCCAACTCTGCGGCTGATGAGGCACCGGGTGTCAAAGCCGCTCCAGAGATTTGTCTCGCGTTGAACCGAACGCGGCCTCACTCATGCCACGACCAGAAGGCTGATGGGATGTGTAAAAAAAATAAGTTTGTGTGGCGACAAATCACGCGAAGGGGGTGTGCAGAAGAAGGCGCCCGATCGTCCGCTTATTTATTTATTTATTCCTCCTCTTGAGGCTCCTCCTCCTCACGTCCTCCTCCTGAAACTCCCTCCCTCTCCTCCCTCCCTCCCTCCCTCCGTCTCCTCCCTCCCTCCCTCCTGACCTCCTCCTCCTGAACCCCTTCCTCCTGACCTCCTCCTCCTGAACCCCTCCCTCCCCCCTCCCTCCCTCCCTCCTGACCTCCTGACCTCTTCCCCCCCCTCCCTCCTCCTGAACCCCTCCCTCCCCCCCTCCCTCCTCCTGAACCCCTCCCTCCCTCGCCCTCGCGTCGACCGACCTCCGAAGTAGGAGCCGTCGGAGAGCTTCGTCTCCTTGTTGCCCTTGGTGATGATGCTGACGACGCCGTGCTGGATGAAGTACATCTTCTTGCCGATGGTGCCCTCGCGCACGATGAAGTCCGCCGGCTGGAACACCTCGAACTGCAGCTTGGTGAGCATCGCCGTCACGAAGTTGGGGTCCGCGTTGGCGAACAGCGGCATGGAGGCGACGAGCTTGCGGCAGTTGTAGTTGACGATCTCCTGCGGTCGGCGGGGGGGGGAGCGGCACGGGCGGCGTGGTTCGTGGCGACCAGGTGACCACGGCGGCGGTGGCGGTGATGATGGTGGTGGTCGTGATGACGATGGTTATGGAGATGGTGATGACGATGGTTATGGAGATGGTGATGACGATGGTTATGGAGATGGTGATGACGATGGTTATAGAGATGGTGATGATGATGGTTATGGAGATGGTGATGAAGATGGTTATGGAGATGGTGATGACGATGGTTATGGAGATGGTGATGATGATGGTTATGGAGATGGTGTGATGATGGTTATGGAGATGGTGATGACGATGGTTATAGAGATGGTGATGACGATGGTTATGGAGATGGTGATGACGATGGTTATAGAGATGGTGATGATGATGGTTATGGAGATGGTGATGACGATGGTTATGGAGATGGTGATGACGATGGTTATGGAGATGGTGATGACGATGGTTATGGAGATGGTGATGACGA
Source organism: Petromyzon marinus (assembly GCF_048934315.1). NCBI lineage: Eukaryota > Metazoa > Chordata > Hyperoartia > Petromyzontiformes > Petromyzontidae > Petromyzon > Petromyzon marinus. The sequence continues at coordinate 3,549,746 of NC_133718.1, read as the reverse complement.
TGGTTATGGAGATGGTGATGACGATGGTTATAGAGATGACGATGACGATGGTCATTGAGATGGTGATGACGATGGTTATGGAGATGGCGATGACGATGGTTATGGAGATGGTGATGACGATGGTTATAGAGATGGTGATGACGATGGTTATGGAGATGGTGATGACGATGGTTATAGAGATGGTGATGACGATGGTTATAGAGATGACGATGGTTATAGAGATGGTGATGACGATGGTTATGGAGATGGTGATGACGATGGTTATGGAGATGGTGATGACGATGGTTATGGAGATGGTGATGACGATGGTTATGGAGATGATGATGACGATGGTTATGGAGATGATGATGACGATGGTTATGGAGATGGTGATGACGATGGTTATGGAGATGGTGATGACGATGGTTATGGAGATGATGATGACGATGGTTATAGAGATGGTGATGACGATGGTTATGGTGTTGACGATGGTTATGGAGATGGTGATGACGATGGTTATAGAGATGACGATGGTTATGGAGATGGTGATGATGATGGTTATAGAGATGGTGTTGACGATGGTTATGGAGATGATGATGACGATGGTTATAGAGATGATGATGACGATGGTTATGGAGATGGTGATGACGATGGTTATGGAGATGGTGATGGTTATAGAGATGATGATGACGATGGTTATGGAGATGGCGATGACGATGGTTATAGAGATGACGATGGTTATGGAGATGATGATGATGATGACGATGGTGATAGAGAAGGCGATGGCGATGACGGCGACGCGTCTCGCCCTCACGTGTCTGAGCGGCTCGTTGAGCTCCCCCAGGATGTTGTCCTCGTCGAACATCTTGCCCTGGTAGCGGTGCTCGTAGTACTCGTGGATGCGCTGGCGCAGCTCCGCCGGCAGCTTGTGGAACGACATGTACTGCTCCACTTGCTTGTACTGCGCGCGGGGGGTCAATAGGTCAAGGGGTCAATGACGGAACAGCGGCTCAAGGGGGTCGACCGGTCAATGGGGGTGGGGGGGGGGGTTATATCGTGTAAATGTGAAACGTGCCACTAAAGCCATCGCCGCCCCCGACACAGCCAATCGGCGAGGTCTCGTCGCCGGAAACAAAACGTGGACAAATTCGCCGGCCGCTTCCAGCGCGCCCGGGTTGTTGTTGTTGTTGTTGTGGGTGTGTTGGGAAAGCAAACCCCGCGGCGTTTACAATTTCGAGTACGGTGAAGGTTCCGCGGGCGACTGCAACCAAGCAGGAGCTCCAACTCGGGGCAATTGGCATGGAATTGCGAGGAAAGTCTCCCCTGCGTCGTCAGTCTCAAGCAAATGTGACGTCATCGCTGTGAGCCCACGTGGTGTTAATCTGGTCAGTGGGAGGTCAATGTGTCAGCTAAACAGAGGGAGGAGGGTCATCACGTCGACGGGTCAAAGTGTCAGCGATGCATAGGGGGGGTCAATGGGGGGGGTGGGGTGGTCAACGTGTTGGTGATGCACGTGGGGGTCAATGGGTCAGCGATGCACAGGGGGTCAACGAATCAATGGGGGGATCAACGTGTCAGTGATGCACATGGGGGTCAACGGGTCAATGCGGTGGGGGGGTGGGGTGGTCAACGTATCAGTGATGCACATGGGGGTCAATGGGTCAGCGATGCACAGGGGGGGGGGTCAATGTGTCGACGGGTCAATGGTGGGGTCAACGTGTGAGCGATGCACAGAGGGGTCATTCGGTCAACGTTTCACAGTGATGCACATGGGGTCGACTGGTCAATGTGGGGTGAAGCGGTCACCCGCGTCAATGGGTGAGAGGCGACGGGTCATTGCTGCTGATGAGGATGATGATGAGGATGATGAGGATGACAGTGTCGACGATTAGAATCGCCCAGGGCCGGATGTAGGCCTAGGCCGAGTGAGCCACAGCTTCGGGCCTCTCATTACGAGGGGTGCGGTAGGCGGGCGGCGACCTCCGAATACGAAATAAATAACAATGAAACAACGGCACGAAGTTGCAAGTTTTTAACATAATCGGTTGAAAAATAAAGAAGACTGTGGAAATAACAAACAAACAAAAAAACCGAACTTAAACGGTTACGGGGTCTCCTCTTCTTACGAACGAGTTAGGTTCCAGAGGTCTCTGTTCGCAAGTCGATTTGTTTGTAAGTTCCAACTTTACTCCTATCGATTCCAAACACGTTGTACGGCACGGACACTAAACACGGGAGAATGGCTTCAAAAGTTGTGTAATCTCCTTTAGACGTAGATGCCGCTGGTTCTTCACGTTTCGTGCAGACGTAGATGCCACCACCGCCGTCTATTGCACGACGGTTGAACTTAAGACTCTCGGTTCCGAACAGGCAACTGGACATACGGACCAGGCTTGTTCATATCTCTGACAGTTCGCAAGTAGAGGAGTCCCTGTATTTCCATTGCGATATATGACAACAAATCTAAGGGGCATTCCTCCGAGGGGAACCCCTCGAAAAGCTTCACGTGGCTGGATTTTTAGATGCCCCAGCAACGTCACAATCTCCCACACCCCCCCCACCCCACCCCTCCCCACGAGGGGAGATGGAGGAGGTGGGGGGTGGGGGGTGATCCTCAATGCACCCCACGCACCTTCTCCTGGTACTGACGGCGCGACGAGTCGAGCGACTGGATGAGCGCCGTGGCGTGCCCGATGAACATGGCGTAGCACGTGGCGCCCACGATCATGCTGAGCATGGTGAGCCACACGTCCGACATGCTGGAGGGCGCCTGCTGGCCGTAGCCGATGCACAGCATGTGGCTCATGGCCATGAAGAGGGCGTACGAGTACTGCATCTCCCACGACACGTTCTGCGGCGGCACACAATGACAAAGGTCGCCCGTGTAGCCTTCACGTGGTGGTGGGGGGGGGGGGGGGGGACAAGTGCTGTTAGTGAACGAGGAATAGCAGCAACTCAGAAAGGCCGGCACTGTTGCACACGAGGGGGTGGGTGCCGTGCGGTGGGCAGCAAACCGCGACATCGCTAAGTAACACAAATTAAGAGATCGCTTCCACCCCCACCCTCCCCCTGGCAAACTCGCCGTGCGTGTGGTAAACTACGGCGCTGTGGGTGAGTGTGGGTGGGTGAGTGTGGGTGGGTGGGTGAGTGTGGGTAGGTGAGTGTGGGTAGGTGAGTGTGGGTGGGTGAGTGTGGGTGGGTGAGTGTGGGTGATTGTGGGTGGGTGAGTGTGGGTGGGTGAGTATGGGTGAGTGTGGGTGGGTGAGTGTGGGTGGGTGTGGGTGAGTGTGGGTAGGTGAGTGTGGGTAGGTGAGTGTGGGTAGGTGAGTGTGGGTGGGTGAGTGTGGGTGGGTGAGTGTGGGTGATTGTGGGTGGGTGAGTGTGGGTGGGTGAGTATGGGTGAGTGTGGGTGGGTGAGTGTGGGTGGGTGTGGGTGAGTGTGGGTAGGTGAGTGTGGGTAGGTGAGTGTGGGTAGGTGAGTGTGGGTGGGTGAGTGTGGGTGGGTGAGTGTGGGTGGGTGTGGGTGAGTGTGGGTGGGTGAGTGTGGGTGGGTGTGGGTGGGTGAGTGTGGGTGGGTGAGTGTGAGTAGGTGAGTGTGGGTAGGTGAGTGTGGGTGGGTGAGTGTGGGTGGGTGAGTGTGGGTGAGTGTGGGTGGGTGAGTGTGGGTGAGTGTGGGTGAGTGTGGGTGGGTGAGTGTGGATGGGTGAATGTGGGTGAGTGTGGGTGGGTGAGTGTGGGTGGGTGAGTGTGGGAGAGTGTGGGTGGGTAAGTGTGGGTGAGTGTGGGTGGGTGAGTGTGGGTGGGTGAGTGTGGGTGAGTGTGGGTGGGTGAGTGTGGGTGGGTGTAGGTGAGTGTGGGTGGGTGAGTGTGGGTGTGTGTGGGTGGGTGAGTGTGGGTGGGTGAGTGTGGGTGTGTGGTGGGGTGGGTGAGTGTGGGTGGGTGAGTGTGGGTGGGTGAGTGTGGGTGGGTGGGTGAGTGTGGGTGGGTGTGGGTGGGTGAGCGTGGGTGGGTGAGTGTGGGTTGGTGAGGGTGGGTGTGTGGGTGAGTGTGGCTGGGTGAATGTGGGTTGGTGTGTGAGTGTGGGTGAGTGTGGGTGGGTGAGTGTGTTGGTGGGTGAGTGTGGGTGAGTGTGGGTGGGTGAGTGTGGGTGAGTGTGAGTGTGGGTGAGTGTAAGTAGGAGTGAGTGTGAGTAGGGGTGAGTGTGGGTGAGTGTGAGTAAGGGTGAGTGTGGGTGAGGAGCGTGGGTGAGTGTGAGTAGGGGTGAGTGTGAGAGTGGGTGAGTGTGAGTAGGGGTGAGTGAGTGTGAGTGTGTGTGAGTAGGGGTGAGTGTGTGTGAGTGTGAGTAGGGGTGAGTGTGAGTAGGGGTGAGTGTGGGTAAGTGTGAGTAGGGGTGAGTGTGAGTAGGGGTGAGTGTGAGTAGGGGTGAGTGTGTGTGTGAGTGTGTGTGAGTGTGAGTATGGGTGAGTGTGAGTAGGGGTGAGTGTGTGTGTGAGTGTGTGTGAGTGTGAGTAGGGGTGAGTGTGAGTGTGAGTAGGGGTGAGTGTGTGTGTGAGTGTGTGTGAGTAGGGGTGAGTGTGAGTAGGGGTGAGTGTGTGTGTGAGTGTGTGTGAGTGTGAGTAGGGGTGAGTGTGGGTGAGTGTGAGTAGGGGTGAGTGTGAGTAGGGGTGAGTGAGTGTGTGTGTGAGTGTGTGTGAGTGTGAGTAGGGGTGAGTGTGAGTAGGGGTGAGTGTGAGTAGGGGTGAGTGTGTGTGTGAGTGTGTGTGAGTAGGAGTGAGTGTGAGTAGGGGTGAGTGTGTGTGTGAGTGTGTGTGAGTGTGAGTAGGGGTGAGTGTGGGTGAGTGTGAGTAGGGGTGAGTGTGAGTAGGGTGAGTGAGTGTGTGTGTGAGTGTGTGTGAGTGTGAGTAGGGGTGAGTGTGAGTAGGGGTGAGTGTGTAGAGTGTGAGTAGGGGTGAGTGTGGGTGAGGAGCGTGATCTCCGGGCGTGTCTCCGCACGCCCGGAATCCGGCGCCGCGCGCCTCGGGTTAGCGGATCACTCCGGGATCACGCTGCGCGCCAGAATCCCACCCAGGGCGGCACAGGGCGGTGCAGTGCAGCAAGTAGGTTCCTTGTCTACCCACGTCCTCTTCAGCGTGTGTCTCCTCTTCGGTGTGTGTGTCTCCTCTTCAGTGTGGGTCTCCTCTTCATTGTGTCTCCTCTTCAGTGTGTGTCTCCTCTTCAGTGTGTGTCTCCTCTTCGGTATCTCCTCTTCAGTGTCTCCTCTTCATTGTGTCTCCTCTTCAGTGTGTCTCCTCTTCGGTGTCTCCTCTTCGGTGTCTCCTCTTCAGTGTTTCCTCTTCATTGTGTCTCCTCTTCATTGTGTCTCCTCTTCCGTGTGTGTCTCCTCTTCAGTGTGTCTCCTCTTCAGTGTCTCCTCTTCAGTGTCTCCTCTTCGGTGTGTGTCTCCTCTTCAGTGTCTCCTCTTCAGTGTGTCTCCTCCTCAGTGTCTCCTCTTCAGTGTGTCTCCTCTTCGGTGTGTGTCTCCTCTTCAGTGTGTCTCCTCTTCGGTGTCTCCTCTTCAGTGTTTCCTCTTCATTGTGTCTCCTCTTCATTGTGTCTCCTCTTCATTGTGTCTCCTCTTCAGTGTCTCCTCTTCAGTGTGTCTCCTCTTCAGTGTGTCTCCTCTTCAGTGTCTCCTCTTCAGTGTGTCTCCTCTTCAGTGTGTCTCCTCTTCAGTGTGTGTCTCCTCTTCAGTGTGTCTCCTCTTCAGTGTCTCCTCTTCAGTGTCTCCTCTTCAGTGTCTCCTCTTCAGTGTCTCCTCTTCAGTGTCTCCTCTTCAGTGTGTCTCCTCTTCAGTGTCTCCTCTTCAGTGTCTCCTCTTCAGTGTCTCCTCTTCAGTGTCTCCTCTTCAGTGTCTCCTCTTCAGTGTCTCCTCTTCAGTGTGTGTCTCCTCTTCAGTGTGTCTCCTCTTCAGTGTCTCTTCTTCAGTGTCTCCTCTTCAGTGTCTCCTCTTCAGTGTCTCCTCTTCAGTGTCTCCTCTTCAGTGTATCCTCTTCAGTGTGTGTCTCCTCTTCAGTGTGTGTCTCCTCTTCGGTATCTCCTCTTCAGTGTCTCCTCTTCATTGTGTCTCCTCTTCAGGGTCTCCTCTTCGGCGTGTATCATCTCCTCCTACCGTGGTGTGGTTGTCTCCGGGGCTCGCCGGCATCGGTTGACAAGCGAACCTGACTCTGCTGATGAGACACTGAATGTCGACACCTTGTCTGGACACATCTCTTTTTTTAATATTCTTTGGTTCTTTCGGTAAAGTCACGTAGATGGAAAATAATAAAATTAAATAAAATTGTCTGGACCCCCCCCCACTCCTCCTCCAACGCCCCCCCCCAGCTTGAGAATCATCCGAAGCCTCCGTTCCAAAACACTCAAACTTGTTCCACCCCACCCCGCACCTTCACATTTAGACAGCGCACGGACGAGTTTTAGAATTCTTTCTTCGCGATGATGATCAGCCACTAAACTTCCTTGAGCGATCGTTTTGTGACAGCTCAGGTCACTTCGGGGGGGGGGGGGGGGGAGAGCCGTATAGCTCAGTGAAGGGTCGGGGGGGGTTACACCTTGTAAGATAAATAAAAATAGTGAAGTTTATTTTATTTAGTTTAGTTTAGATCGCACCCCCCCCCCTCCCCCCACGGTCAAACCACTCAGGGCCACAATCACAGCCCGTCATACTCGGCGGGGGTGAGAGGGGGAGCGGGGGGTAGGGGGGGGCTGGGTGGAGGAGGGGCTGGGGGGAGGGAGGCTGGGGGTGGGAGGAAAGAGGGGAGCTTGGGGGAGGGGGGTTGGGGAGAGGAGGGGGCTGGGGGGGGCTGGGGGTGGGGGTGGGAAGAAGGGGGGGGCTGGGGGGAGGGGGGTTGGGGAGAGGAGCGGGCTGGGGGTGAGTGGGGGAAGGGGGGTTGGGGAGAGGAGGGGGCTGAGGGGAGGAGGACTGGGGGTGAGTGGGGGGAGGGGGGGGTTGGGGAGCGGGGTGGGGGGCTGCGGGGTGGGGGGTGGAATTCCTGCGAGGTGGGTACGCGGCGTTGCCGACTGTGGAGCGCTCGGAATCTTTCTCGCCAGGGAGGATTAACAACGCTCGCCCTCTCGCATTTCAATGAACTTCACCAACGCCTCTCCCGTGCGAGGAGAGGCCTTGTTTGTTCTCTTCAGTCGGTGGGGGGGGGGTGGCGGCGATGGGTGGGGGGGCGGAGGAGCTGTTCATAATCGGGCGCCCGTATTTGCCAAGGACGAGTTATGCACGAAATCTTGGCCTCACCGTTGGGGTGGAACGCTGGGATGGATGGGGGAGGTTTTTTTGTGGTGTGGTTTTGGTTACAATCGCGTACGGTGGCAGGTTGGTGGAGATTGGCGATTTGACCCGGTGGAGAGAATGCAGGGTGGGCGCCAGGGAGGCGAGACGCCCACTGCCACGCCTGGTACACAGGAGGATCGTGGGTTCGAACATGGCACTGCCGCCTGTATATTTGGAGATTTCTCTCCGGGTCCTCCGGGGTTTCCCTCCACATTTAGAACCACCGTGCCTTTTAGAGTATTTGGCTGCTATAAATTTTCACGTGATAAGCCACTTCGTTGAGCTCGCATGTGTAGCCAGGTAACTTCTAAAACAGTTACATATATAGCTCAGTGGGCTACATTTAAAAACAATAGTTTATAGTCGAGTTTTTAGGTCCCGGCTGGTGGTTCACCCTCCCGCCCTCCACCCGCCTCTCCCCTCGTTCCCTCCGGTACCACCCCCACCCTCTCCTGAACTTTTGTTTTAATTGAAACTCGGAAGAGAAATAAGTTATTCAGAACAAACGCCAACAACAACAACAACCCAGCCATGAGTTGCGCAAGTCACATTTTGAGAAAAAGTCGCGGGAGCAACTGGGACATGGAGCGATTTGCGTGACTTTGAGTGGAGGTAATCTCACTGCGTGCCCACACATAAGAAACAGAATGACGAAGTGACCGTGATTATTTCACCGAAATCGCCTTCCAATTCATCCACGTGCGCCGCGATTCTCACCTTGCTGTAACAATAGCGCCCTGATTGTCATTGAGATCGGACGGAATCTGTCACGTGTCCCTATCACTATCACGTGTCTGTGTCACTATCACGTGTCTGTGCCACTGTCACTTGTCCTTCACTGCGACTTCACGCCTGTTGTTATTCGCGGTTCGGCGAGTAGGCAAGGCTCCGAATCCATTGAGTTGTTTCGTTATTCTGTGCACCATTGCGGCAGATTGAAAAAAAACTACATTTCTTTAGAACTGCTTCTTGTTGTTGTTGTTGTGTGTTTAGTTTGTTTGTCATTCCACCCCGCACCTCCGATTAGCACGGTTGGCTACGTACGGTGCGAAAGAAGTTCAACGTACAAACGTCAATCAATCACGTAATATGATTGCGCGGCCTTCAAAGAAAGATTATATAACAGCCGACGTATCAGACAATACACCAGAAGGACCATCGCCCGAAACGTCATATATATTTCTCTTTCAGGCCACGTGCGGCGTTAACGTTAACGAACGTGGCTGTCTCCCTAGCCTGGTCATCTCTATGAGCACGGCTGGCTACGTACGGTTGCGAAAGAAATTCAGCAGACGTACAGACATTGGGGCCATCTCTCCGAGCCATCGACACGTGATGTCGATGGTGGGTTCAGCCGAGAGAGTCAAGCCCCTGCACTCCGTCCCATTCCCCTCCCCCGAAAGCCCCTCTCGAGACCCTGCGTGCCAGTGCTCTTCACTCGTTTTCAGAGACGCGGGGGAGGGGGGGGTTGGCACTTTCGCTGATGATACATCATCAGTGCCGAGGGCCGTCACACGCATTTGAAACCATTGCTGAGTTTGACAGCAGCACGATGACGATGACGACGATGATGATGATGATGGGGGGGTGCGTCAGGGGCCGCACTAAAAGCCACTGGCGGGCCGCCAGTGGCCCCCTTGGTGGTGGCAATGCAATGAAGAAGGCCGCCGTGTGCCCTCTGTTGTGGCCCCAAATTCGTCCGCCCTTGCCCTCCCTTGCCCTTGCCGCCATCTCAATCAGTTTTTTTCATACTTTGCCGCTTTTAAAACTGCTTCAAGAGCTTCAATAGACCCAAGTCGACTTCGGCTACGCCCCTGCACCCGCGCGTGTGTAAACCTCGCGCGCACTTTTTGGGGGGTCTCTGGCCCAGAGACGCCGGAGCACCGCTACCAAGCTCACGTGCGGGATCCATCCCGTGAGTCGGAGCCAGTCCTGCAACAGACTCCACACCGCTGTTGTTGTTGTTGTTATTGTTGTTGTTGTATCAGAGAGCCAACTTCAATGTGTGATCGATGAGCATTCGTGATGGACCGGGCTCATAAGAGTGCTCAATAAAAAAAAAATACTTGCTTAAAGTGCCTTGAGTATAGGCGCTCTACAAATATGAAATATAAAATAAGATAAGGAACCTAGTCCCCCACTCAGGCCTGCTCCAGCCCTACAGAATGCACTCTGCTGCTGCCCATTGTGGGCCAGTGGTGTGTGTGTGTGCTGGTTATTGTGTGACAGTGGTGTGTGTGTGTGTGTGCTGGTCATTGTGTGACAGTGGTGTGTGTGTGTGTGCTGGTTATTGTGTGACAGTGGTGTGTGTGTGCTGGTTATTGTGTGACAGTGGTGTGTGTGCTGGTCATTGTGTGACAGTGGTGTGTGTGCTGGTCTATGTGTGACAGTGGTGTGTGTGTGTGCTGGTTATTGTGTGACAGTGGTGTGTATGTGTGTGTGTGCTGGTTATTGTGTGACAGTGGTGTGTGTGTGTGTGCTGGTCTATGTGTGACAGTGGTGTGTATGTGTGTGTGTGCTGGTCATTGTGTGACAGTGGTGTGTGTGTGTGCTGGTTATTGTGTGACAGTGGTGTGTGTGTGTGTGCTGGTTATTGTGTGACAGTGGTGTGTGTGTGTGTGTGCTGGTCATTGTGTGACAGTGGTGTGTGCTGGTCATTGTGTGTCAGTGGTGTGTGTGCTGGTCATTATGTGACAGTGGTGTGTGTGTGTGCTGGTTATTGTGTGACAGTGGTGCGTGTGTGTGTGTGCTGGTTTTTGTGTGACAGTGGTGTGTGTGTGTGCTGGTTATTGTGTGACAGTGGTGTGTGTGTGTGCTGGTTATTGTGTGACAGTGGTGTGTGTGTGTGTGCTGGTCATTGTGTGACAGTGGTGTGTGTGTGTGTGCTGGTTATTGTGTGACAGTGGTGTGTGTGTGTGTGTGCTGGTCATTGTGTGACAGTGGTGTGTGTGTGTGCTGGTTATTGTGTGACAGTGGTGTGTGTGTGTGTGATGGTTATTGTGTGACAGTGGTGTGTGTGTGTGTGCTGGTTATTGTGTGTCAGTGGTGTGTGTGTGTGTGCTGGTCATTGTGTGACAGTGGTGTGTGTGTGTGTGTGCTGGTCATTGTGACAGTGGTGTGTGTGTGTGTGCTGGTTATTGTGTGACAGTGGTGTGTGTGTGTGTGTGATGGTTATTGTGTGACAGTGGTGTGTGTGTGTGTGCTGGTTATTGTGTGTCAGTGGTGTGTGTGTGTGTGCTGGTTATTGTGTGACAGTGGTGTGTGTGTGTGTGCTGGTCATTAGGTGACAGTGGTGTGTGTGTGTGTGTGCGCTGGTCATTATGTGACAGTGGTGTGTGTGTGTGCGCTGGTCATTATGTGACAGTGGTGTGTGTGTGTGTGCTGGTCATTGTGTGACAGTGGTGTGTGTGTGTGTGCTGGTTATTGTGTGACAGTGGTGTGTGTGTGTGCTGGTTATTGTGTGACAGTGGTGTGTGTGTGTGCTGGTTATTGTGTGACAGTGGTGTGTGTGTGTGCTGGTTATTGTGTGACAGTGGTGTGTGTGTGTGCTGGTTATTGTGTGACAGTGGTGTGTGTGTGTGCTGGTCATTGTGTGACAGTGGTGTGTGTGTGTGCTGGTCATTGTGTGACAGTGGTGTGTGTGTGTGTGATTGCGCTGTCCCATTGTGTTGTAGTTTTCCTCCGGCCGTACCACCATGCGGGAGGTGGTGACCCAGCAGTCCTCTGGGAAGTCCTGCAGCATGGGCACTAGGAACTGCAGACAGCCGTCCCAGTGGCACAGCAGCAGCATCATGGCGATGAGGTTGATGATGCGCATCACGGCACTCGCCAGGTCGTACGTCATGTGGAAGATCTGTCGCGACGGGCAAGGGCGACACGAAGACAAAGATACCCCCGTATCGCCTCAATGCTGCTACCTATGTGTAATCACAGTGGAGTCTACATGCGGTGTCAGTGAACTGGTGGCCACGGGAGGCAATGACAAGGGAGGAAGCCGACGGTGTGAATGCACTCGTGGCCACGGGAGGCAATGACAGGGGAGTCAGCCTGCAGTGCGAGTGGACTAGTGGCCACAGGAGGTAATGACAGGGGAGTCAGCCTGCAGTGCGAGTGGACTAGTGGCCACAGGAGGTAATGACAGGGGAGTTAGCCTGCAGTGCGAATGGACTTGTGGCCAAGGGAGGTAATGACAGGGAATGATCGAGAAGGGAGCGCGGTCAGGTGACGGAAGAGGCCGGTGGAGTCTGCCGGTGGAGCGAGCGTCCAGAGTCAGGGAGAAGGTTCGGGAAGGGGGGGGGGGGGGGGGCGGGGCGTGGCCTCGGTCCATATATAAAAGGGAGATGCGCGGGAGACTCGGGGCTGTTGCAGTGGCATCTCCGCCTGTGTCAAGTGAACGTGTCTTCAATGAAGTGCCACCTCAAGAGAAGTGTCTCAAGTCGTCTTTACATATGCAAGGCCGGAAGAGCACAGAGACAGACACACACAAAGACAAAGATTCCCACCCACTCCCCCCTCCGTGTAGCCTTATCAGACTGTAGGGGCAAGTGCTGTTAGCGAGCACCTTTGTGAGGCCGAAACGGCACACGAGGCGGTGGGTGGCCAGCACCACGCCCGGCCGCGTTTGTCTCCCCAGTGGTGATGTTTACACACCGCACCAGGTACTCATTTGAAGCTGAGTTGACTTAGGGGAGGCCCAAGACCGGTTCAGAATAATCGTCACTGGTATAGGAATAGGTTTTACCCTCTTAACTGGCACAAAAACTGACACCTTTATTCAAGGCATCATGTTTGCAATAACCACAACACAAGCAGCCAAAATGCAAACAAAAAAGACAACTCTGATAATAATATTGGCACTGTCCTTGAATTTGATTGGTCCACACCCGAGACAGCTTTTCTTAGAGCCTAGTCTCCATTGGTGTTGGACCAGAAGACGCCAAAAGGCGTACAACTCAAAAACAGCGCACTATCAGAGTATTGAGGGCTCGGGGTGAGCATTTACAATATGAGACCTCCTTTGCCAGAAACAAGATATAGGAATAGGTTTTACCCTTTTAGTTTTTGTGCCAGTTAAAAGGGTAAAACCAATTCCTATATCTTGTTACTGGCAAAGGAGGTCTCATATTGTAAATCGTCACTGGTGTTGGCCGTGAGCGGGAATCGAACTCTGGTCGCCGGGTTCGTAGCGCAGCGTAGCGCTAACTACAAAGAAACACACAACGACAAAGATCCAGCGTATAGCCTGGACAGACAGTTGGCGCCGGTGCTGTTAGCGCGAGTAGCACACTGTGTGAAACGGGAACCGAGTTCTCGACCAAAGCTCGCGGTTTACCGGTCGATCTACGTTCCCACCCTCACCTATGGCCATGGGCTTCGGGTAATGACCGAAGGGGTGAGATCGCGGGTACAAGGGACCGAAATTTGGTTTATCGGTAGGGTTTTCCGGGCTCACTCTCCGTGATGGGATGAGGAGCTCGGTAATCGGAGAGAGCCGTAGAGTCGAGCTGCTGCTCCTGCGGATCGAGAGGAGCCAGTCGAGGTGGCTCGAGGACACCCGGTAAGGATGCCCCCCCGGTAGACTCCACCCTGGAACTCTACCGGGCAGCACGTCCCACTACGTCGCTCTGCTGGTCTGGGAACACCTGGGAATTCTCCAGGAAGAGCTAGAGTCCGTGTATAGTAGTGTATAGCAGTGTAGTGTATAGTGTAGTAGTGTATAGTGTAGTAGTGTATAGTGTAGTGTATAGTAGTGTATAGCAGTGTAGTGTATAGTGTAGTAGTGTGTAGTATAGTAGTGTATAGTGCAGTGTATAGTAGTGTAGTGTATAGTAGTGTATAGCAGTGTAGTGTATAGTGTAGTAGTGTATAGTGTAGTGTATAGTAGTGTATAGCAGTGTAGTGTATAGTGTAGTAGTGTATAGTGTAGTGTATAGTAGTGTATAGTGTAGTGTATAGTAGTGTAGTGTATAGTGTAGTGTATAGTGTAGTAGTGTATAGTGTAGTGTATAGTAGTGTATAGCAGTGTAGTGTATAGTGTAGTAGTGTATAGTGTAGTAGTGTATAGTGTAGTGTATAGTAGTATATAGCAGTGTAGTGTAGTAGTGTGTAGTATAGTAGTGTATAGTGCGGTGTATAGTAGTGTAGTGTATAGTAGTGTATAGCAGTGTAGTGTATAGTGTAGTGTATAGTGTAGTAGTGTATAGTAGTATATAGCAGTGTAGTGTATAGTGTAGTAGTGTATAGTGTAGTGTATAGTAGTGTATAGTGTAGTGTATAGTGTAGTAGTGTATAGTGTAGAGTATAGTAGTGTATAGCAGTTTAGTGTATAGTGTAGTAGTGTATAGTGTAGTGTATAGCAGTGTAGTGTATAGTGGAGTAGTGTATAGTGTAGTAGTGTATAGTAGTGTATAGCAGTGTAGTGTATAGTGTAGTAGTGTATAGTGTAGTGTAGTAGTGCAGTGTATAGCAGTGTAGTGTGTAGTGTAGTAGTGTATAGTGTAGTGTGTAGTAGTGTATAGCAGTGTAGTGTATAGTGTAGTAGTGTATAGTGTAGTGTATAGTGTAGTGTATAGTAGTGTATAGCAGTGTAGTGTATAGTAGTGTAGTGTATAGCAGTGTAGTGTATAGTGTAGTAGTGTATAGTGTAGTGTATAGTAGTGTAGTGTATAGTGTAGTGTACAGCAGTGTAGTGTACAGTGTAGTAGTGTATAGTGTAGTGTTTAGTAGTGTATAGCAGTGTAGTGTATAGTGTAGTAGTGTATAGTAGTGTATAGCAGTGTAGTGTATAGTGTAGTAGTGTATAGTGTAGTAGTGTAGTGTATAGCAGTGTAGTGTATAGTGTAGTAGTGTGTAGTAGTGTATAGCAGTGTAGTGTATAGTGTAGTAGTGTATAGTGTATTAGTGTATAGTGTAGTGTATAGTAGTGTATAGTGTAGTGTATAGTGTAGTGTATAGTAGTGTAGTGTATAGCAGTGTAGTGTATAGTGTAGTAGTGTATAGTGTAATAGTGTATAGTAGTGTATAGCAGTGTAGTGTATAGTGTAGTAGTGTATAGTGTAGTGTACAGCAGTGTAGTGCAGTGTAGTGTATAGTGTAGTAGTGTATAGTGTAGTGTATAGCAGTGTAGTGTATAGTGGAGTAGTGTATAGTGTAGTAGTGTATAGTGTAGTGTAGTAGTGTAGTGTATAGCAGTGTAGTGTATAGTGTAGTTTGTAGTAGTGTATAGCAGTGTAGTGTATAGTGTAGTAGTGTATAGTGTAATAGTGTAGAGTAGTGTATAGCAGTGTAGTGTATAGTGTAGTAGTGTATAGTGTAGTGTACAGCAGTGTAGTGCAGTGTAGTGTATAGTGTAGTAGTGTATAGTGTAGTGTATAGCAGTGTAGTGTATAGTGGAGTAGTGTATAGTGTAGTAGTGTATAGTGTAGTGTAGTAGTGTAGTGTATAGCAGTGTAGTGTATAGTGTAGTTTGTAGTAGTGTATAGCAGTGTAGTGTATAGTGTAGTAGTGTATAGTGTAGTGTATAGTAGTGTATAGCAGTGTAGTGCATAGTGTAGTGTATAGTAGTGTAGTGTATAGCAGTGTAGTGTATAGTGTAGTAGTGTATAGTGTAGTGTATAGTAGTGTAGTGTATAGTGTAGTAGTGTATAGTGTAGTGCATAGCAGTGTAGTGTATAGTGTAGTAGGTATAGTGTAGTGTGTAGCAGTGTATAGCAGTGTAGTTTATAGTGTAGTAGTGTATAGCAGTGTAGTGTATAGTGTAGTGTATAGCAGTGTAGTGTATAGTGTAGTAGTGTATAGTGTAGTAGTGTATAGCAGTGTAGTGTATAGTAGTGTAGTGTATAGTGTAGTAGTGTATAGTGTAGTGTGTAGTAGTGTATAGCAGTCTAGTGTATAGTAGTGTAGTGTATAATAGTGTAGTGTATAGTGTAGTGTATAGTGTAGTGTATAGTATGTATAGCAGTGTAGTGTATCGTGTAGTAGTGTATAGTGTAGTGTATAGTAGTGTATAGCAGTGTAGTGTATAGTGTAGTAGTGTATAGTGTAGTGTATAGCAGTGTAGTGTATAGTGTAGTGTATAGTGTAGTAGTGTATAGTGTAGTGTGTAGTAGTGTATAGCAGTCTAGTGTATAGTAGTGTAGTGTATAATAGTGTAGTGTATAGTGTAGTGTATAGTAGTGTATAGCAGTGTAGTGTATAGTGTAGTAGTGTATAGTGTAGTGTATAGTAGTGTATAGCAGTGTAGTGTATAGTGTAGTAGTGTATAGTGTAGTGTATAGCAGTGTAGTGTATAGTGTAGTGTATAGTGTAGTAGTGTATAGTAGTGTATAGCAGTGTAGTGTATAGTGTAGTAGTGTATAGTGTAGTGTAGTAGTGTAGTATATAGTGTAGTGTATAGTAGTGTATAGCAGTGTAGTGTATAGTGTAGTAGTGTATAGTGTAGTGTAGTAGTGTAGTATATAGTGCAGTGTATAGTAGTGTATAGCAGTGTAGTGTATCGTGTAGTAGTGTATAGTGTAGTGTATAGTGTAGTGTATAGTAGTGTATAGCAGTGTAGTGTATAGTGTAGTAGTGTATAGTGTAGTGTATAGTTTAGTAATGTATAGTAGTGTATTATATAGTAGTGTATAGTGTAGTAGTGTATAGTGTAGTGTATAGTGTAGTAGTGTATAGTGTAGTGTATAGTGTAGTAGTGTATAGTGTAGTGTATAGTGTAGTAGTATATAGTAGTATAGTGTATAGCGTAGTAGTGTATAGTGTAGATTATAGTGTAGTGTATAGTGTAGTAGTGTATAGTGTAGTAGTGTATAGTGTAGTGTATAGTGTAGTAGTATATAGTAGTATAGTGTATAGCGTAGTAGTGTATAGTGTAGATTATAGTGTAGTGTATAGTGTAGTAGTGTATAGTGTAGTGTATAGTGTAGTAGTATATAGTAGTGTAGTGTATAGTAGTGTATAGTGTAGTGTATAGTGTAGTGTATAGTGTATAGTAATGTAGATCTAGAGTCTGTCGTCAGGGAGGTGTGGACCGCCCCTACTCAATGCGCTGCCACCACGACCCTCACCAGGACGAGCGAACTGAGAAACGAACGAACGAACGAACCTATGAAGGCCGGCACAGCACACGAGGGGACGGGTGGCCAACACCACATACACAACCATACACAAGAACAACAACAACAACAACCGCCATTCGCCACTAAGTGGCGATGACGTCACAATGGCGCTTATGCCAGGCTACGTGCACGTTAAGGCCACGTGAAGTGTCGAACGCCCGCTGGCAGGAAGGTTGATTGACTGAGATGACTGGCCGATGCACCACCTGTGCCCCCTACTATGCCAACTTGCTCTGTTTTAGCCACCACGCACCCCACTCGTTGTTGTGAGCGTCGCTTCTCGACCCTCCGTTGTTGCCGGAGGGCAACTGCTTCCAACTCCCCAGTAGCAGCGTCCTTTACGAGCCTCCTCCACAGTCCCAAAGACAGTACAAACTAAAACAACACATACATCCCCCCCGTATAGCCTTTAATATACTTCTGAAGCAAGTGCTGTTAAGCGAGAACCTATCCCAAAGACAATAGTCTACCATATGACCCCCCCCCCCCACACACACACACACACAGACCGGCCAACATGCACACACACACGCACACTCACAGACACGTAGACACGTAGACACTCTGTTAATTAAATCGATTTACGAGGGAGCGTGTGAGTGCAAGTGGGCTACACACACACTCACGCCAGGATGGACAGCACACACACACACACCAGAGCGGACAGCACACACACTCACACTAAGGTGGATAGCACACACACACTCACACCAGGGTGGACAGCACACACACTCACGCTAAGGTGGAGAGCACACACACTCACACCAGGGTGGACAGCACACACACTCACACTAAGGTGGACAGCACACACACACACTCACACCAGGGTGGACAGCACAAACACTCACGCTAAGGTGGAGAGCACACACACTCACACAAGGGTGGACATACTAAAACAGACAACCTCCCCCTCAGTATAGACTGTCGGGGCAAATGCTGTGAGCGAGCAGCGATGGTTGGTAAGCACCACGCCCGACCGCATTTGTCTCTCCTATTGCGATGTTTACACATTGCACCAATTACTCAATTGAGGCTGAGTCGGCCTAGGCGAGGCCTAGGACCGGCTCAGAGACAATTGGCACCGGTGTTGGTGTTGGCCGTTGAGTGGGAATCGAGCTTCGGGGTCGTCGGGTTCGCAGTGCAGCGCAGCTAACCGCTGTCCCACCGCTCGCCGCCAAGGTGGGCAAACCTCGCGCCGCTTCTGCTGGAGGCGGGCGGCAGTGGCGGAGGTCGTTTGTAGCGACGCTGATTGGTGACCTTGGGTGACCTTGACATTGAAGGGGCCCGGACCTCGGCCGTCCGCTCGCCCGTTCGCGCGCTCGCTCGCTCGAGTGACGCCCGCGCGGCTCATCATCACGGGGGGTCAGGGTTAGGGTCGACTTCGATCGTCGGCGTCATAAATCGGTTTGCCACTTGGCTCCCGTGTCCAGAGACTTACATCAGAGCCAGTGACTCACGTAGACTCACACATTCTTACATAGGAGCCATGAACTCACATAGCCTTATATAGGAGCTATAAACTCACATAGCCTTATATAGGAGCTATAAACTCACATAGCCTTACATAGGAGCCAGAGACTCACGTAGACTTACATAGGATCCATAAACTCACATAGCCTTACATAGGAGCCATAGACTCACGTAGACTTACATAGGAGCCAGAGACTCATGTAGACTTACATGGAAGCCAGAGACTCAGGTAGACTTACATAGATGCCATAGACTCAGGTAGACTTACATAGGAGCCAAAGACTCACATAGACTTACATAGGCGCCATAGACTAACATCGACTTACATAGAAGCCATAGACTCAGGTAGACTTACATAGGAGCCATAGACTCAGGTAGACTTACATAGGATCCATAAACACGTAGACTTACATAGGAGCCATAGACTCAGGTAGACTTACATAGAAGCCATAGACTCACATAGACTTACATAGGAGCCATAGACTCACGTAGACTTACATAGAAGCCATAAACTCACGTAGACTTACATAGGAGCCATAGACTCACATAGACTTACATTGAAGCCATAGACTCACATAGACTTACATAGGAGCCATAGACTCACATAGACTTACATAGGAGCCATAGACTCACATAGACTTACATAGGAGCCATAGACTCAGGTAGACTTACATAGGATCCATAAACACGTAGACTTACATAGGAGCCATAGACTCAGGTAGACTTACATAGAAGCCATAGACACACTTAGACTTACATAGGAGCCATAGACTTACATAGGAGCCATTGTCTTCTGGAAGATGTGTTGTAATCTAGATTTTCAAAACCATATTCCGGAAGGCCATTCTTCACGGCCATACATTACCGGCCAGGGGGCAGGAGGTACCGACAGCCGTCCACAATCACCTTGTAGAAGAATCTCTCTCCCCATTTCATAGCAGCGTGTTCAATATTCATCTTCTGGAAGGCAGTGCCTCTCCATAGCGATGCCGTATTCTCGCTACTATAGAACCAATTATTTTTTCATTTCATTTTTTTTAAATCTCACCGCGCCGTTTTGAGAGTGTCTAATAATCCAGAGACTACGGCAAATGTAAACGAAACAATTATGAGCAGATGTCGTTGTTGTTGTTGTAGAAATCCTTTCCGAGCTCCTCCAAGGATACTTGTTTCTTTTAATCGATTACTTTATTTATCGACACTCGGTGCACACCTCGCACACCCCCCTGCAAAGAGCGTTCAGTGAGATCTTCTGGAGGAACTGCGCGGCTAACGGTGCATCACCGCGTGCGTAACCTTGTTGGTTCGCAGGCCAATGAAACCGAAACAACGGAATTCTCGTGACGCTGGAATCTCCCCAAATTGGGTATATGAACAAAAAATAACAACCACAAATGTGATATCACGGGGTATCTGTGCAGTACCATTGATGATTGGGATGAGACCATTAATTTAACACGTAGGAGGCTTTTGCGACCAATATTATTCATAATAAACGTTTTTGGGTTAAATCGCGTTATTTATAAATGTGTCGTAACACTCCACCACCCGACACCGCCAATCAGCAAAAAAAAGTGTCACGTTGACAAAAGACAAAATAGTTCACTACTTTAGCCCAACGGTGTGTTGAAGAGTGAATTCACAACATTTACAATGTTTGAGTACGACGTTTCGCTGGTAATTACATCCAGCATCAACCCGCTTCAACTGAGGACCCCGGTTTAATCACAGGCAGCTGCCTGGATTCGAACCCAGGCCCTCTGCGGCGCCGGCTCAGTGCTCTGACCCGTGAGCCACCCGTTCACCACCCACACTCATCTATTTATTTATATGACATTTTAAAAAAAACTTTACTTCATTTGAATAATCACAAGGCCATAGAGGCAACTGCATGCGCGGTTCCGTCCTTATCAAGGTTCATCAGCACCGTACGGTACTCCCAATCGTGCCTGGATGATTGACGGGGCGATGTAGGAAAGAGGACCGGTGGGGGAACGGTTGTGGGGGGGGGGGTGGTGGGGGAGGAAGGGGGTAGGGGGGGGGAGTGTCGAGTTCGTGAGCGCGATGCGCGCGACGCGAGCGGAGTTATTGGCTGCGTCGGGGAGCCCCCGAACGTCACCCCAAGGGCCTCCGTGCCTGCTGCCGCTCGCCCGGCCGTTACGTCCAATTGAGCGATTCGATGGGAATCTGTTTAACATTTTTTTTGGGGAAAATGCCACGAGGCGCCGTTAAAAAAAGATTCACGGAGCGTCTACTGGAGAGAGGCGGTGCAACGCCGCACCACACAAGGACGACGGGAATGTCAAACTGCGTGCCAACTGCTACTGTACCGGCCCTGCAAGCGATGCCCACCGGCTCCCGGAGAAGACCCACAGATTTATATCGAGACCCGTAGGTTAACGTAGGGTACCCATACGCTTGCAGATAGAGACCCATAGGATGACATTGAGAGCCATAGGCTCGCACAGGGACCCATAGATTTCTACGTAGATTTATAGACTTACACAGAGACCCATATGATTACATTGATACGTATACTCATATATTTATAGACTTACATAGAGACCCAAAGGATTACATTGATACTCTTATATTTATAGACTTACATAGAGACCCATAGGATGACATTGAGAGCCATAGGCTCGCACAGAGACCCATAGATTTCTACGTAGATTTATAGACTTACACAGAGACCCATACAATTACATTGAGACTCCTAGATTCATAGGCTTACATAGAGATCTATAGGATTATATTGAGATCCATAGGCTCGCATAGAGACCCATATATTTCGACATTGACTTTTAGACTTACACTGAGACGCATATGATTAGATTGAGACTCATAGATTTATAGACTTACATAGAGACCCATATGATTGCATTGAGACTCAGATTTATAGACTTACATAGAGACCCATAGGATTACATGGAGGCTCAATGGCTTACATACATACCTATATATTTATACACAGACTTATAGACTTACATGGATACCCATAGGATTACATGGTGACTAATAGGCTTACATAGAGACCCATAGATGTATACAGAAACTCATAGGCTTACACAGAGACCCATAGAAATATACAGAGACTCATAGGCTTACAAAGAGACCTATATATTTATACACAGATTTATAGACTTACGTCTACGTGGATACCCAAAGCATTACATATAAAATAAAATAAAAAAACACCACCACCTCGTGAAGAAGCTCACCTCCTCCCACTGGTGGATGTAGCGAATGAGCCTGGACAGACGCAGCAGCCTCAGCAGGCTGAGGATCTTGGCGAAGCGCACGATGCGCAGCGCGCGCGCCGTCTTGTACACGTCCGAGTCCATGCCGCTCTCCACGATGAGGAAGATGTAGTCGACGGGGATGGAGGACACCAGGTCCACCAGGAACCAGGTGCGTAGGTACGTGCGCTTGATCTTGCGTGGGTCCAGGATGATGTCGGTGTTGTCCTCGACCACGATGCCGGTGCGGAAGTTGAGCACGAGGTCAACGAGGAAGAAGGTGTCCGAGAAGACGTTGAAGATGATCCAGGGCGTCGTGGTCTCCTCCTTGAAGAAGGTGATGCCCACGGGGATCACGATGAGGTTGCCCACCATCAGCAGCAGCATGACGAGGTCCCAGTAGAACCTGCGAGAGGATTTTGTGAAGAGATGAGATTGGCCGGTGAGGGGGGGTTACGTGTGTACGTGTGGCACATGTGCGATGTGGGAGCGGTCGAGCAGTGGTTATGAACCCGGCAATCCGACTTTGATTCCCGCTCATGACCAATAACAGTGGTGAATATTTTAACCGGCCCTGGGTCTCCCCTAAGTCGATGCAGGCTTAAATAAGTACCTGGTGCAGTGTGTATACATCAGTACTGGGGGAGACAAAGGCGACCGGGCGTGGTATCGAACATCCACTCCATCGTGTGCTCTGCAGGCCTTCCTCCTATCACCAATAGTCTGTTAAGAGGCTATACAGAGGATCACTGTCCGTCTCTTGTTTGAGGAAGAGGATAGGTGAAGGTGCACCACCTGTAATTTTCTCAATCTTTTGCTCATGCTTTTAGTACCTCGTGTGTCTCACTTGAGGTAAATACCATGGATAGTCCGTTGTGTTTAATAACGCGGACAGCTCCGTGTGTATTTCACTTGGGATAAGTCCCACGGACAGCTCCTTGTGTTCAGTACCGCGGACAGCTCCGTGTGTATTTCACTTGGGATAAGTACCACGGACAGCCCCCTGTGTTCAGTACCATGGATAGCTCCGTGTGTATTTCACTTGGGATAAGTCCCACGGACAGCCCCCTGTGTTAAGTACTACGGACAGCTCCATGTGTATTTCACTTGGGATAAGTACCACGGACAGCTCCGTGTGTATTTCACTTGGGATAAGTACCACGGACAGCCCCCTGTGTTGAGTACTACGGACACTCCATGTGTATTTCACTTGGGATAAGTACCACGGACAGCCCCCTGTGTTAAGTACTACGGACAGCTCCATGTGTATTTCACTTGGGATAAGTACCACGGACAGCTCCGTGTGTATTTCACTTGGGATAAGTACCACCGACAGCCCCCTGTGTTATTTCACTTGGGATAAGTACCACGGACAGCTCCGTGTGTATTTCACTTGGGATAAGTACCACGGACAGCCCCCTGTGTTGAGTACTACGGACACTCCATGTGTATTTCACTTGGGATAAGTACCACGGACAGCCCCCTGTGTTAAGTACTACGGACAGCTCCATGTGTATTTCACTTGGGATAAGTACCACGGACAGCTCCGTGTGTATTTCACTTGGGATAAGTACCACCGACAGCCCCCTGTGTTAAGTACTACGGACAGCTCCGTGTGTATTTCACTTGGGATAAGTACCACGGACAGCCCCTTGTGTTCAGTACCATTGACAGCTCCGTGTGTATTTCACTTGGGATAAGTCCCACAGACAGCCCCTTATGTTCAATACAATGGACAGCTCCGTGTGTATATCACTTGGGATAAGTACCACAGACAGCCCCTTGTGTTCAATACTATGGACAGCGCCGTGTGTATTTCACTTGGGATAAATACCACAGACAGCCCCTTGTGTTCAGTACCACGGACAGCTCCTTGTGTATTTCACTTGGCATAAGTACTACGGACAGCCCCCTGTGTTCAATACCGCGGACAACTCCGTGTGTATTTCACTTGGGATAAGTACCACGGACAGCCCCCTGTGTTCAGTACCATGGACAGCTCCTTGTGTGTGTGACAAATGATACGAACAAATATTAACATCATCACTTCTCACCCAGCACAGATACTTATATTGTTTGGTTTCAATCATTTGTATTTATTCGCTCAAGAAAACCTCACTGAATCTCAATATTAATTTTCAAGTCTGCTTACTACAGCACCTTTCAGAGGGAAACCTGGGTACACGAAGCATACCCATGCATGAAAGGATAAAACACACTGTGCTGCACAGAAAGCCAGCCTGACCTAACCTACTTGCTGCACTCCCTCGTATGGGCAACACCACACTGTCATGCAAGGTTAGTGTCTCCTTGAGCGCCAAATCTGTGTGATCCATCAACTCTGCCTCGACGTCAGATTCACACCCGGCTATTAAACAATTATATTTTGGAAGATTCGTTACTTCTCCTGCTAATGAATGCACGAGGGGACATTCCGTTAATTTGATTTTCGACTTAATTTCGTAAAGTTCAAGCTCTACAAATGTAAAATATCGGTTGGGCAATCACGCGTTGATCTTTCGTCTGGAGCAGGGTGGGTCGGGAGATGAAACACGCCCGAGTGTGATGAAGGTTACCACTTATAGAGGGACACTCAAAAGTATTTCTGCGATATCGGCTTTCGCGAGCCGTTCTCTATCACACAGAGTGGTGCAATTCTCGCTCTGTGAGAGCTCCAAGTGGACGCTTCGTCTGGCGACGTGACGCCAATAGCAGAGAGAGAGAGAAGACGAGCAAGAGAAAGAATTGGGAACGAGAGGAAGAGGATGGGGAATGAGTGGATGAATGGGAGGACAGGGCCAGGGGAGACGAGAAGGAGGAGGGAGAGGCTGCCTGAGGACCTTGACGATGCTGCTTCTGCACAGAGCGGCGTCTGTTCTCATAGGGGGCGGGGCGAGTGGGGGTGGCCACTTCACAGAAATCACGTGATTCGCGGGAAGGCTTGAGCTGACGTAGAAGAGTTTTGCAGAACAAAAGCAGACGCGATTTTGTTCAACGTAGCAGGCGCATGAAATGTGAAATAGGATTCGACTAAATTTAGTGTTCACTTTGGGAATAGATATTGTGCTTGTCACAGCAAGTCTAAAGATGATGTGTTGCTTGCAAATTAACACAATTTGCCCGGAGTATTTTTAGCCCTGCTTTCAAACACGATCACATTGCCCCTATTTCCATCCTGGTAAAAAAATAAACACCATGATACTGTTCAGCTCGTTTTGTCAATCCACTGCTGGATCAAGGCCTCCCCACGTCGTATCAGTTACGGAGGGGGGAGGGGTTATATGACCATACAACACCACACTGGTTGGTGAAGATCGAAGGTGCCCAGAACCCTTTAATCAGATATCATTTACCACTGACGTTAGCCGTAGCCGGTAATCGAGCGAACTGGATTTATCGTGCAGTGAGCTACCCAATACCCCATCCCCTCTCCCCCCAACGCCTCCACCCCTCCCCCCACCACAAGTCCTAATAGCGCCCGTTAAGAGTCCATAAATCAATCACTGCTCTTAACGGCGGCCCACTCTAAAACTCAGTGCCTCCATTGGAGAGCAATCAGAGACCTCGGCTCCCCATTCACTTCCTCCATAACCGGGCACTGAGCACACACGGCCCGGGTTCGGCATTTCTCTCTCAGAGTGATGTTTGTTTAAAAAAAAAAAACACCCCCGCAGAAAACCACAGATTATCGTTTTCTCTCTCCTCGTCTCTATTCGGCTAACCCGAGCGTTCCCTCCCCCCGGGTCAACAATCCGACGAGAGATATGCGAGCTGACAGACCCGACCGTGCAGAAGACGATTAATGGGAAGAGGCCACTCACGAAGGCGGAAAGGCCGCGTGGTGTCTCCCAGTTGGCCAGGGGGGGAGGGGGGGTGGGATTCCACCCCCAATCCGGTTTCCAGGCAGCGCTGTGGAGTATCGGGGGAGGGGGGGGTGGCGTCCAGACATCACCTGGCCAGCTGATCGCCCGAGGTTCCAACACCTGGTTTTGTCCCGGGCAGTCTCATCGCGCCCAAGCGCTAATTACACGCAGGCTTAAAACAAAATCCTGCTGAGCTTCTGAGCTCTTGTCAGATCAGCCGCCGCAATCACGGTGATTGGGTCTTAAGAAGAAGAAGAAGAAAAAGAAGAAGAAAAAACAGGTACAGAGCTGGCGTGAAATAAACGTGACTCGAGTGATTGTCAAGTATGTGGCCCAGCCACTGTGGGCGTCCGGAAATGCCGAACACGTGGATAAGTGACGCCCCTCGGCATGTGGCTTAAAAACATTTTGGATTTTTAAAAAAATCTGTTATTTCTGAGTCCACGTGTTTCTCCTCTCCAGCAAGGTGACACGCACGCTGGTGATGATGATTATGCTGACGATGACACATTTAAATACGCAGCAGCGCACGAACAGCAGGCGCAGCATTAATGCAGTGTAGTTGCATAAATTAAATGTATTTATAGTGCCGTGGAACTCTTCCACCAATTTGGGAGTGGGGTGGGTTGGGGTGGGGGTTGCGGGTGAATTCCGCATTCTCTGAATTATACGACGCTTCGGGAAGTAAAACGCATTTCCCAAACTCGTGCCCAGTGCAAATAAAGTTCTACAAATCTGGTGACACAAACGCACGCACGGCCAGAAATGTGGCAGCGAGGTGAGTTGGGCAGGTAGCTGGGTAGTCGGTAGTTATATAAATATACTAGCTTGACTACCCGGCTTCGCCCGAGACTTGGATTCTTGTCTTGGATTAATACACGGCCTACGCCGAGGGTGGGGTCGTGACGTCGTCACGTCAGCAGGCACACTGCGTGACGCTGCCGCATGGGGGTGACATCTGAGATGTGACGTCACCGCTCACTTGCCGTGCAAAATATATCCATTATTGCGCCCCCCCCCCCCCCCAAATACAAAAGTCTATGTTTTTTCCTTTTTGCATTGTGTACAGTCTGGAAACTACCCACATGCCAAATTTCAAGTTTGTTGCATGTCGCGAAGTATGCTAAACATTTGGAACAGACACACATATTCACAACTTTGCTTTTAATATATATATAGTTAGATAGCGATTTGTATAGATCATTGGGTAGGTAAGTGTGATGGGCAGAAATATAGTTTGCTAGGTAAAGGTAAGGCGTTATAGGTATATAGGTAGATATTGGTGATTGGGTAGGTAGGATTAATTGGTATATATGCAGTTGGGTATGTAGGTTGGTAGATGGCTCACTCTCAGAGCTGACCTTGGAGGTCAAATATCGACTGCTCAACAGCTCTACCACCTGACTGAAGAAGTGTTTACAAAGCAAATCCGCTGCCCGCAAACAGCGTTGACCACGGCGACATCTCAAATCGTCGGCACGGTATGAACAGTCTGACAAACATCAACGGACACACGGCCCCACTCGCGGCGCATTACTAATTCGCCAATGTTGACATTTCCAGGGGCTGCCGGCGGGAAGTGTTTGGTTGGCAAGGGGCCGGCTGCAGCGCCCAGGGGGTCGAGATTGGGACCGCGAGAGCGCTTAGATGACAGCGGCTGTGGCGGAGTGGCGCGCCCCAGCCTGCTGTCTCGAGAGGGCCCTGCTGCTGCTGCTGCTGTTTCTGCTTCTGCTGCATCCGCCTTTGTCTGCTGCTGCTGCTTTTGCTTCTATTGCTTCCTCTGCTTATAGTGCTGCTTCTGCTGCTACTGCTGCTTTTTCCTTTTCTGCAACTGCTGCTTCCTCTGCTTCTACTGCTGCTTCCGCTGCCGATTTTGTTGTTGCTGTTGCGTCTGATGCTGCTTCTGTTACCGTTGCTTCTGCCGATTCTGCTGCTGTTGCGTCTGATGCTGCCTCTGTTGCTGCTTCTTCTGCTTCTGCTGCTGCCGATTCTGCTTCTGCTGCTGCTGCTTCTGTTGCTGCTTCTGCTGATTATGCTGCTGCTTCTGCTGCTGCGTCTGCTGCTGCTGTTGCTTCTGCTGCATTCCGCTTGTGCAGATCACACGGCGCGGGTTGTGGGGAGAGCGGTCAATGCCGAGGTGCCGCCCGCGTCCCCCCCCCCCAGCCCCTGATCTCGAGTGGTGTTCACGGCCGAGGTGCGGGGAATAAAATAAATAAATAAAGAAACGTCACGGAATTCAGGGCAAGGTCACGGGGAGAAGAGAAACGTGGGGGGGGGAGGGGGGGATGGCAGTGACTCACCTAAAAGGTTATATGTTGTGTTTGTTGTTTAAAATGCCGTCTTTAATCTTAGTGGCTACATAAAGTCAACACGAACGCAATGAATGTTTAAAAGTAGACACGATGGGATTTCGAATCGCTGCTTTCCGATGGAGGCTGCTTTATGCTTAGCTTCAGAGATTCCGACGGGTGAGCACGCAGCTGCATACCAACTAGACTTTAACTTCAACAGGAAACTCAAGAGCATGCATTTTAAAAAATATATATTTTATAGCTGCGCATACGGGGGAAGTTAATTAGAAGTTAATTTAATCTCAAACATCATATGCATTGGCGTGGCGTGATCTACAGTGTGCTTCTGCCGTGCGGTTCGTTTGCAAACCCATAGTCGTTGCACTGATGTCAGTGATTATAGCGCTCACGATTGTGAAATGAGGGTATTTTATCGATAACATTTTTTTATCAATAAGGAGGATTCAAAAAGCGAGTCATCGTGATGCTGGCAGTGGCGCACGGGAACAAAGAACGGCAACTGAACGTCTGGCTTGGAAAACTCGCCTCACTTTACCCCCCATAGTTCGAGCCGCTTTCCCTGCAGCCTCTGAGTGGCTGAGTGGGAGAGTCAGTAGGCGAGGGAGTGAGTGGGCGAGTGAGTGGGATGAATGAGTATGTGAGTGAGTGAGGATGTGAGTGAGTGGACGAGTGGTTGGGTGAGTGTGTGAGTGAGTGAATGGGTGAGGGAGTAGGTGAGTGAGTGTGTGAGTGAATGGGTGAGGGAGTAGGTGAGTGAGTGTGTGAGTGAGTGGATGAGGGAGTAGGTAAGTGAGTGTGTGAGTGAGTGAGTGGGTGAGGGAGTAGATGGTAATATTTCCCCTCTCCACACTCTCCTCTCCACCTCCCCTCCACCCCTCCACTCCGTTCCACCCTCCACCCCCCTCCCGCTGGGAAACCCGCAACACCCTCAGAGTCTCCGATGCAGAGCGGTGGTGGTGGTGGTCGTGCTGGCGACCCACGTAGTCAAGGCGCTGTCCCTGGTGCTGAGCTGCAATGTGGCTCTGATAGACGCGGTTACTGGGGCGTTTATTTGTAGTAGTAATATTATAATTGAATGCATCACCGATGTTTACCCAGGGAAGTCTTATTGAGTCTCGTGGCTTTATTTGGCAGGGAGGGTTGGGGGGGGGAGGGTCCTGCCAAGTTTTGGCGGTTGGGATCGATCATTATTATTGCTGCTGCCGCACGTACGTGATACCAATCTCGGCAATTGTCGTGGAGTTTTTCAAACGTTTGCAATACGATAAAAGCGTGACGCTGGCACATCAGCGGCCTTGCCAATTGGCCTCGTCACGGGATCTTGAACGTCCACCGTCGGTGTTCGCGGAAGGGGCGTCGTGTGACAATGGTTATTGCACAGACTGCCGTCCACAGCAGCCTGTTGGGGCAAGTGCTGTTGGCGAGCACCTATTGGGAGGCCGGAACGGCGCATGCGAAGGTGTTCTGGACAGAAACGCGCCCGGCCGCCTTTGTCTCCCCAAGCGCTGATGTTTTTTTTTTTCTCACCGCAACCAGGTACTCATTTAAGGATAAGTAGACCTAGGGCCCCGTTCAGATATTCGTCACTGACGTTGGCTCTGAACGGGAATCGAACTCTCGTCGCCGGCATCGGGGCGTGGTGCGTTATAATCACGACGCGATCGCGCCCCGGTGTTAACCAGGGCGGCCGCCGGAGTCGAACCGTGGATCTTCGATGATAAGCGGCGGGCGCTCCAACCGCTGGGCCTGCGTCAGTGGCAGCAAAGGGCGTAAGGGTGGCGCATCGACGATTAATCGATTCTTATGCTCGCGATGCGCGGCGTCGAATGACGCGACATCCCCACGTGTTTAGTGACGCGTCTGTTGAGCGTCACGCGACGCCCCTGCAGCCACTCAAAGCCGCTCCGTTCACCGCAATCGTGAGAATCGATTATCGAATCGAATCGTCATTTAATCACGGCAATCATCCTAAGCGCCGTTGTATTATAGACACGTGCTATGGGTACAAATGTTTGCTCCTTGCTGATACATTCATTTAAGCAATGGGGAGCGGTGGCGCAGTGCTTAGCGCACTGCGCAATGAACCCTTTGACCCGGTGACCCGGTTTTGATTATCTGAACCGGTCCTGGTCCACCGGTAGTTCGACTCAGCCTCAAATGAGCACCTAGTGCGGTATGTAGTAAACATCGTCGCAAGGGATACAAAGGCGGCCGGGCGTGGCGTCGACCACCCACCCCCTCGTTGTGTCGCGCCGGCCTTCATAGGCGCTGCTCGCTAACAGCACTTGCCCCAACAGTGCGTTAAAGAGGCTTCACGGGAGATCTTTGTCGCGCGTGCGTGCATGCGCGTGCGTGCGTGCGCGCTTGCACGTGCGTGCGTGCGCGCGTGCACGTGCGTGCGCGCGTGCACGTGCGTGCGTGCGCGTGCGTGCGCGCGCAGTAGCTTAGCAGCCTCAGCGTGGCTGCTCCATGAACACCGCATCAATATTTTACGCTCTCTCTGACGTTCAAGTGCCTAATGATCGCGCTTGCGTAACGCGCGTTTCAAAGGTCACTCGAACGCACCTCGGGAGGGCACGCACGCGCGCACGCACCCATACACAGACGGATACAAAGACAAAGACCCCCCCCCTCGTCTCCTCCTACCCGGGCGTAGCCTCCCAACAGATTGGTGGGGCACAGCGGTGGCTACGCTGCTGCACGTGGCTGCCTGTCATCGCTGCTGCTGCTGCCGCTGTAGCTGCTGGGGAGGCAGCAGCAGTAGCAGCGAGAGGTTCGTTGGATCACCCACAGCTACCCTGGCTCGCCATGAGAAGGCGGTACAAGCCACGGTGCCGACTAATCGCCATCTGTATCCATCCGTGCGGGAGTTGGAGTTTTATTTCACCCCGTGCGAGCTTTCTCCGGGTGCCTCGGTGTCCTCCAACTTGCATAGACACACTGATCCTTCGATGTCGGCTCTTCCTATCATTGTGAAGCAGAATTCACCAAGCGTTGGATTGTTCACCCACTAATAGGGAACGTGAGCTGGGATTAGACCGTCGTGAGACAGGTTAGTTTCTACCCTACTGATGCTGTGTCGTTGCAAACAACTCCAAACGTAGCAGCACCTTCGTGAATAAAATGACGAATTTCCGTTAACGAGCTCATATGAAGGCCGGCACGGCACACGAGGGGGTGGGCGGCCAGCACCACGCCCGACCGCCTTTGTCTCCCTAGTGGCAATGTTTACACACCGCACCAGGTACTCATTTGAGGCTGAGTCGACCTAGGGGAGGCCCGGGACCGGTTCAGATAATCGTCACTGGTGTTGGCCGTGAGCGGGAATCGAACCCGGGTCGCCAGGTTCATAGCACAGCGCGCTAACCGCTACACTACCGCTCCCCACTACACACACGACACACACTGACACACACGACACACACTGACACACACTGACACACACACGACACACACTGACACACACTGACACACACTGACACACACACTAACACACACTGACACACTGACACACACTGACACACACGACACACACTGACACACACTGACACACACTGACACACACTGACACACACACTGACACACTGACACACACACGACACACACTGACACACACTGACACACACTGACACACACACTGACACACACTGACACACACGACACACACTGACACACACTGACATACACTGACACACACGACACACACTGACACACACACTGACACACACTGACACACACTGACACACACACGACACACACTGACACACACTGACACACACTGACACACACTGACACACACGACACACACTGACACACACTGACACACACTGACACACACACTGACACACACGACACACACTGACACACACTGACATACACTGACACACACGACACACACTGACACACACTGACACACACACTGACACACACTGACACACACTGAC
This sequence comes from Petromyzon marinus, assembly GCF_048934315.1. Taxonomy (NCBI): domain Eukaryota; kingdom Metazoa; phylum Chordata; class Hyperoartia; order Petromyzontiformes; family Petromyzontidae; genus Petromyzon; species Petromyzon marinus. Next base: position 3,518,508 of record NC_133718.1, on the reverse strand, counting down.
ACACACACGACACACACTGACACACACTGACACACACTGACACACACACTGACACACACTAACACACACTGACACACACTGACACACACACGACACACACGACACACACACTGACACACACTAACACACACTGACACACACTGACACACACACACACAACACACACACTGACACACACACTGACACACACTGACACACACTGACACACACGACACACACTGACACACACTGACACACACTGACACACACTGACACACACACTGACACACTGACACACACACGACACACACTGACACACACTGACACACACTGACACACACACGACACACACTGACACACACTGACATACACTGACACACACGACACACACTGACACACACACTGACACACACTGACACACACTGACACACACACGACACACACTGACACACACTGACACACACTGACACACACTGACACACACGACACACACTGACACACACTGACACACACTGACACACACACTGACACACACGACACACACTGACACACACTGACATACACTGACACACACGACACACACTGACACACACTGACACACACACTGACACACACTGACACACACTGACACACACACGACACACACTGACACACACTGACACACACTGACACACACACTGACACACACTAACACACACTGACACACACTGACACACACACGACACACACGACACACACACTGACACACACTAACACACACTGACACACACTGACACACACACACACAACACACACACTGACACACACACTGACACACACTGACACACACTGACACACACTGACACACACACGACACACACGACACACACGACACACACACTGACACACACTGACACACACACGACACACACGACACACACACTGACACACACGACACACACTGACACACACTGACACACACTGACACACACACTGACACAAACACACACACACGACACACACACTGACACACACACTGACACACGATACACACGATACACACGACACACACTGACACACACTGACACACGACACACACACTGACACACACTGACACACACTGACACACACTGACACACACACGACACATACGACACACACACTGACACACACTGACACACACACTGACACACACACGACACACACTGACACACACTGACACACACACTGACACACACTGACCCACACACTGACACACACACTGACACACACTGACACACACTGACACACACACTGACACACATACTGACACACACTGACACACACTGACACACGACACACACTGACACACACTGACACACACACACTGACACACACTGACACACACTGACACACTGACACACACGACACACACACGACACACACTGACACACACACGACACACACTGACACACACACTGACACACACACACTGACACACACTGACACACACTGACACACACGACACACACACGACACACACTGACACACACGACACACACTGACACACACGACACACACTGACACACACTGACACACACGACACACACACTGACACACACTGACACACACTGACACACACACTGACACACACTGACACACACTGACACACACGACACACACGACACACACACGACACACACTGACACACACTGACACACACACTGACACACACTGACACACACACACACAAACACACTGACACACACTGACACACACGACGCACACTGACACACTGACACACACTGACACACACACTGACACACACTGACACACACACACACAAACACACTGACACACACTGACACACACTGACACACACTGACACACTGACACACACGACACACACACGACACACACTGACACACACACGACACACACTGACACACACACTGACACACACACACTGACACACACTGACACACACTGACACACACGACACACACACGACACACACTGACACACACGACACACACTGACACACACGACACACACTGACACACACTGACACACACGACACACACACTGACACACACACTGACACACACTGACACACACTGACACACACGACACACACACTGACACACACACTGACACACACTGACACACACTGACACACACGACACACACGACACACACACGACACACACTGACACACACTGACACACACACTGACACACACTGACACACACACACACAAACACACTGACACACACTGACACACACGACGCACACTGACACACTGACACACACTGACACACACACTGACACACACTGACACACACAAACACACTGACACACACTGACACACACGACACACACGACACACATGACACACACACTGACACACACTGACACACACTGACACACACGACACACACTGACACACACACTGACACACACTGACACACACGACACACACGACACACACACTGACACACACTGACACACACGACACACACGACACACATGACACACACACTGACACACACTGACACACACGACACACATGACACACACACTGACACACACTGACACACACACTGACACACACTGACACACACTGACACACTGACACACACGACACACACACGACACACACTGACACACACGACACACACTGACACACACTGACACACACGACACACACTGACACACACTGGCACACACGACACACACACTGACACACACACTGACACACACTGACACACACTGACACACACACTGACACACACTGACACACACGACACACACACTGACACACACACTGACACACACTGACACACACGACACACACGACACACACACGACACACACTGACACACACTGACACACACACGACACACACTGACACACACACTGACACACACTGACACACACAAACACACTGACACACACACACTGACACACACACACTGACACACACACACTGACACACACACGACACACACTGACACACACGACACACATGACACACACACTGACACACACTGACACACACTGACACACACGACACACACTGACACACACACTGACACACACGACACACACTGACACACACTGACACACACACGACACACACTGACACACACACTGACACACACTGACACACACACACACAAACACACTGACACACACGACACACACTGACACACACTGACACTCACACTGACACACACTGACACTCACACTGACACACACTGACACACACACACACACACAAACACACTGACACACACTGACACACACACACACACACAAACACACTGACACACACACTGACACACACGACACACACTGACACACACTGACACACACGACACACACACTGGCACACACACTGACACACACTGACACACACGACACACACACTGACACACACACTGACACACACTGACACACACGACACACACACTGACACACACGACACACACTGACACACACTGACACACACACTGACACACACGACACACACGACACACACTGACACACACTGACACACACACGACACACACTGACACACACACACAAACACACTGACACACACTGACACACACGACGCACACTCGGGACGTCGCAGCAGAGACAATCTGAACGAGCTGAAGAGGGCTGCAGAAAGTATTTGACCGCGCACGAAGTCGTTTTGGGCAGGAAACACACAGAGGGCGAAAAGCATTCGGGGTCGTGCAACCAACAGCAGCTGTTCGGGTGGTGGGGAGCGGTGGTGCAGCGGTTAGCGCGCGGTGCGCTACGAACCCGGCGGACCCTGAGTTCGATTCCCGGCTCACGGCCAACACCAGTTGACGATTATCTCAACCGGCCCTGGGCCTCCCATGGGTCTACTCAGCCTCCAATCAGTACCTGTTCCGCGGTGCGTAAATATCGGGGAGACAAAGGCGGCCGGGCGTGGTGCTGGCCACCCACCCCATCGTGTGCCGTGCCGGCCTTCATAGGTGCTACTCGCTAACAGCACTTGCCCCTACAGTCTGTTAAGGCTACACGGGGGATCTTTGTCTTTGTTTAGTGGTGGTGGTGGACGGGGGTGATAGTTGGTGGTGGTGGTTGTGGTGGTAGACGGGGGTGATGATTGGTGCTGGTGGTTGTGGTGGTGGTTGACGGGGGTGATGGTTGTTGGTCGTGGTGGTGGTGGTGGACAGGGGTGATGGTTGGTGGTGGTTGTGGTGGACAGGGGTGATGGTTGGTGGTGGTGGTGGTGGATGGGGGTGATGGTTGGTGGTGGTGGTGGTGGACGGGGGTGATGGTTGGTGGTGGTGGTGGTTGTGGTGGACGGGGGTGGTTGGTGGTGGTTTGTGGTGGTGGTGGACGGGGGTGGTTGGTGGTGGTTTGTGGTGGTGGTGGTGGTGGATGGTGGTGGTTTGTGGTGGTGGTGGTGGTGGACGGAGGTGGTTGGTGGTGGTTTGTGGTGGTGGTGGTGGACGGGGGTGGTTGGTGGTGGTTTGTGGTGGTGGTGGACGGAGGTGGTTGGTGGTGGTTTGTGGTGGTGGTGGTGGTGGTGGACGGGGGTGGATGGTGGTAGTTTGTGGTGGACGAGGGTGATGGTTGGTTGGTGGTGGTGGAACAAACCAAACAAACCCCCCGGCAAGGACCGCACAAGCGACGAGCAGCAGCGAATGCGTCCACTCCGATATGCGGCAAAACCCCCAACAGCGGAGCCCACAGAGGGTGTGGGTGTAGGGGGTGGGGGTGTAGGGAGTGGTGGTGTAGGGGTGGGGTGTAGGGTGGGGGTGTAGGGGGTGTAGGGAGTGGTGGTGTAGGGGTGGGGTGTAGGGTGGGGGTGTAGGGGGTGGGGGTGTAAGGGTGAGGGTGTAGGGTGGGGGTGTAGGGGGTGGGGCTGTAGGGGTGGGGGTGTAGGGGTGGGGTGTAGGGGGTGGGGGTGTAGGGGTGGGGTGTAGGAGGTGGGGGTGTAGGGGGTGGGGGTGTAGGTGGTGGGGGTGTAGGGGTGGGGTAAAGGGTGGAGGTGTGGAGGTGTAGGGGTGGGGGTGTAGGGGTGGGGTGTAGGAGGTGGGGGTGTAGGGGTGGGGTGTAGGGTGGGGGTGTGGGGGTGTAGGGGGTGGGGGTGTAGGGGTGGGGTGTAGGAGGTGGGGGTGTAGGGGTGGGGTGTAGGGTGGGGGTGTGAGGGTGTAGGGGGTGGGGGTGTAGGGGTGGGGTGTAGGAGGTGGGGGTGTAGGGGGTGGGGGTGTAGGGGGTGGGGGTGTGGGGGTGTAGGAGGTGGGGGTGTAGGGGGTGGGGGTGTAGGGGGTGGGGGTGTAGGTGGTGGGGGTGTAGGGGGTGGGGGTGTGGGGGTGTAGGAGGTGGGGGTGTAGGGGGTGGGGGTGTAGGGTGTAGGGTGGGGGTGTAGGGGGTGGGGGTGTAGGGGGTGGGGCTGTAGGGGTGGGGGTGTAGGGGGTGGGGGTGTGGGGGTGTAGGAGGTGGGGGTGTAGGGGGTGGGGCTGTAGGGGTGGGGGTGTAGGGGGTGGGGGTGTGGGGGTGTAGGAGGTGGGGGTGTAGGGGGTGGGGCTGTAGGGGTGGGGGTGTAGGGGGTGTCACCGTCGTAATTTACGGCGAGAGACAAGGGGCCGTGACTCGCGTGCAGGGGCAGGAGGCAAGGGAGCTCCTCCGGTATCGATCACTCGGCAAATCGGCTCCTGTGAAAAACGTATTAACCGTCCGACGCACGTGTCCAATCTGTTGTTGTTGTTGTTGTCTATGTTGTTTACGACCCCCTTCGCAGGGGTGGGGAAATTAGACGGTAGCAGAGGGGTCACTCTCGCCTCGAGCAGGAAGGAGGTTCGGCCAACGCCGCACATCCGGGGTGGAGGCGGTGGCTGTCAGGAACATGTCCCAATCCATCCAACACCACCAACCGCGAGCAATTGTCTTTTGTTGTTATTGATATTTACTGGAGGAGGAAACGCGTCCATTGTTTGTTTTTAGTTAACGTAAGTGGGGGGGGGGGGGGCTTGTTTTAAGTGCTCGACATATCGGGACTGGTCGTTCAAGCCCAACCTCACCACCCTCCAACCTGACCCCCGTGCCCCAACTCACCGCACATTCGTCAATAACACCGTGGCATTAAAACATGAATATACATACGGGGAGACGTTCTGGACTAATGGTCCTTCTATTGAGCCAATTATTGGACTGTGTACGTGTTACTGTCTGGTGAACACTGATTGTGCACCACTACCAACAGCAGCAGCAGCAGCACCGGATCATTCGTTCATTTCGTGCGTAGACGTGTGGCTGACGTTTCGGGCAATGGCCCTCTATTCACGGCATGTAGAGAAAGGCTCAGAGAGGTAGAGCGATGAGTTTGTTGTTGTTGTTGTTTGTGCTTGTGCAATGCGTTGTCACCAAATACTCCCATCTCTCGCCGACAACTCCATCAGGATTGACGCTCGCGTTATCTTTTTTGGAGGCAGTGGATTGAGACTCAAGGCGCCCGCAGCTGCGCGATCTTATCAATTCGACCGCAGACGCCGAGACATTTGGAATTATTGAGAGCAGATTTAACGCCTCAAAATAACATTCCCCGCATGAATTATTTAGAAAAGTCAAGCCCCCCCCCCCCCCCTCCGATGATGATGATGATGAAAAATGTTTATTGGGCTCATTATGCTGTTCGGAGTGAAAGTAAGAAACGTAATTTGATGACAATGTTTTAATATCATTTCGTGGCAACCGTATGAATGTCATAGCTGACCCTACCTCAGAGGGCATCAATTCGAGTCAGGCTCATTTGTCTTACTGGCTGAGAAGTCCAGAGGTTAGGGAAGCCCCCATTGGCACTGAGATGTATACGTGTGTGTGTGTATACAGCAATTGTGCAGATATAAATCAGGGTAACATCAACCGTGTTATCAGAGGAATCTACAACACTGCACGAATATAAATCAACATCTGTCATGAGAGTTCGCTGGTTATTTATTTATTGTTATTGTTTTAAAACCGTTCAATTAAGTTACAAAACAAGCGACTGTAACATATTTCGGGTGATTATATGTAGAACAACCAGGCCTGATACATGACAGGGTCAACATATTACAGGGTTAATATATGGCAGGGTTAGTATATGGCAGGGTTAGTATATGACAGGGTTAATATATGGCAGGATTAGTATATGGCAGGGTTAGTATATGGCAGGGTTAGTATATGGCAGGGTTAATATATGGCAGGGTTAATATATGGCAGGGTTAGTATATGGCAGGGTTTGTATATGGCAGGGTTAATATATGGCAGGGTTAGTATATGGCAGGGTTAACATATGGCAGGGTTAGTATATGGCAGGGTTAGTATATGGCAGGGTTAATATATGGCAGGGTTAATATATGACAGGGTTAATATATGACAGGGTTAATATATGGCAGGGTTAGTATATGGCAGGGTTAGTATATGGCAGGGTTAATATATGGCAGGGTTAATATATGGCAGGGTTAGTATATGGCAGGGTTAGTATATGGCAGGGTTAATATATGGCAGAGTTAGTATATGGCAGGGTTAGTATATGGCAGGGTTAATATATGGCAGGGTTAATATATGGCAGGGTTAATATATGGCAGGGTTAATATATGGCAGGGTTAATATATGGGAAACAGTCCCGACTACCGCGTTTACAATATCCCTGAGCCTACGACCAGGTTACCCACAATGCACTACACAATGATCTATTGTTGTCAGTACAATCTCAGAAGCTAAGCGAGTTTGAGCCTGGATCGTGCTTGGATGGGCGACCAGCAAAGACACAGGTCTACCGTATAGCCTTAACAGACTGTTGGGACAAGTGCTGTTAGCGAGTAGCAACTAACGATGTCTAGCACCGATGATGCTAGATATCACTGCAGAATAATCTATTGTTGTACTGTACTCTGCTGCCACGTCATTGCCTCCCCCCGCCTTAACAACCCTCAGCACTGACAAGCGTGGTGAAGTATGGTGAAATAACCCCCCCCCCCCCTCCCATGACCCACAAGGCATGGGGAGATACTCATCCAGCTGTGGATCGGTTAAACGAGCTGTACGGACTGTGCACGTGTTAGATTGCCGGTAGATATTGTTGCGGAAACATTTTTAGGTCTACAAATTGTTAGTTAATTTCCCTACGGGATTGAATATTGTGAACAGGTTGAGGCGTAATCATGCAGCAACTGAGAGCAAAATCCCCGGACACAACCCGGCTCAACGCATTCGTTTTTAGAACACTGCGAACGCGTGTGTCTGGCCTTAAATAACAAGTGGGACAATCGGCGACGCTTCGGGCAATGACCCTTCCTCTCGGCACATGGAGAGGCTAGAGAGGTGCGCATTGAGAGACCAGGCAGGGCCATCTCCTGGCCCCTCTCTCTGCGCGCTGTGAACAAGGACCGTTTGCCCGAAACGTCAGATGTTTTTTTTACACGTGCCGTGCTTTTATTTTTAATTTTAGTTTAAAAAAAATTCCATCTGCGTGACTTTACCGAAATGAGAACCAAAGAATATTAATTCCTGCAGTCACGAAAGTTTTAAGTCAAAATCGTACACATGCTCTGTTTAAGGCCACGGCGTTACCGAGGAATGTACGTGGAGTTTGTGTTGCCGCTATTTGTGCGCCAACGCCAACGCAGTGTAGCAGCACGGCGTGATCTTGTTTTAATTAAAAAATGTTTTGCTTTTGTGCAATTGTACTCCAATCGCTGGCGCAATGGCACAAAGGGGTGCTGGGTGCAGCCCCTGCAATTGCTCGCGCATGCCACTGCTAGCGGAAGGGGGCCTCGACTGCAGAGAGAGAGAGGGAGAGCTCTAAAGAGACTCCCTCTATAGAAGTGGTTCTTAACCTTCACGGCAGCCTTGCATCCCTTTCGTTCTCAATCATGAAAAAATGTACAATGTTATTTAAAAAAAACATAGGGTTTTATGAAACAAAGTACGTTGTACGTACGCGCCCCGTGCTTAATTTGCGTTTCGATGATTTACCTTCTAACAAAAAAAAATTCTGCCCATGTCTCGCACCCCCAGAAAGGGCATCTCGCACCCCGGGTTAAGAACCACTGCTCTAGAATGTTAATTGGCCTGCTCTTCTATGCGGGATAGACTTGTTAAAAAATTATTTGGGAGTACCCACACTTTAGCCCACTGCCACGCGCGACCTACCAATCAGATCCGTGCCGTACACATTCATACTGTTTTTATTATTTAATTGTTTCCCTTCTACGTGACTTTACCGAAAGAACCAAGAATATAAATCCCTGCAGTCACGAAAGCTTTAAATCAAAACATTAATACTGCTTGCTGGGTGGATAGATGCGGGGGTGGGGGGCGGGTTTAATAAGCTTGCCCCATTCCGAGTTAAAACTTTCGTGACTGCAAGAATTAACATTCTTTGGTTCTTTCGGTAAAGTCACGTAGATAGAAAAAATAAAAGTAAATGAAATAAAATAGAAAGTTTAATTTTTTTTTCTATCTACGTGACTTTACCGACCGAACCAAAAAATATTGCCCCCATTCCTTTAACTTCCGTGCCTAGCGATCGAATCGAACCCATGACCTCTGGGGTGGTGAATTCCGCTGTGCCAACCACCACACTGATCCGTGGTAGCACTGACCCCCGTGGGATGCGACGGAGACAATCAAAGCGGAACTCCCGCGGAAGTAAGCAGCACATGTCCTCCATTGTGGCAGAGATCGACCTGCGGAAGATGAGATTACAGAACTACTTCTGAGATATCTGCCCAGTGGGCCTTCATCACACACTCGAGGGGCGCCGCACTTTCGTTCCCACGCGAAGAAATTGTCTCAGCACGAAAAGTTAAAAAAAACTTAATTTAATTTGTTGAAATTCTCAGCGCTGCATTTTTTTTTTACCCAAGTGAATTTTTTTTATCGAAATATTAAACGTTGTGTGTGTGGTTTGGTGTGTCAGTGTGTGTGTGTGCGCGCGGTAGTGTAGCGGTTAGCGCGCTGCACTACGAGCCTGGTGACCCGAGTTTGACTCCCGCTCACGGCCACAATTTGTGACGATTATCTGAACCGGTCCTGGGCCTCCCCTATGTCGATTTAGCCTCAGAAGAGTACCTGGTGCAGTGTGTCAACATCGCCACTAAGGAGACAAAGGCGGTTGGGCGTGGTGCTGGCCACCCACCCGTTCATGTGTCATTTTGGCCTTCATAAGTGCTCGCTAACAGCACTTGCCCCAACAGTCTATTACAAACTATGCGTCTTATCTTTGTATTTTTGTAAAACATTGATGACCGGCTTGAGACCAATAACGACTCTACAAAAAACCCCGGGTTACCCCCCCCCCCGCCCCCACAACTCCGCGTCTACTCGTAACCCACGTCTCGGATTCACCAAAATATATTATTTTATTTTACCAGGTAAGGCCCACTGAGCGATACAGCTTCTTTTCAGAAGGGGCCATGGCGATCACAAATGCGAGCTCAACGAAAATTGCTTCAGAGCGGACAAAATACTCTGAACGCGTTGGATGTTGACTCCAAATGTGGAGGGAGAAACGCGGAGGCCCCGGAGAAAGATCCACGCGACCACGGGGAGAACGTGCAGACTCCAAATATACAGCAGCAGCAGCAGCAGGCGTCAGGGTTAGGATATCGAACCCACGACCTCCTTGCATACCGGGCGAGGTAGTTAAAATCCCGCCACCATGGCGTCCATGAGAGACGACCTTCAACATTCGTTCCCCAAAGACATCGCTACAGTGCGCGTTTATATACCAACAGATGTGGGGAGCAGTAGTGTAGCAGTTAGCGCTACGTTTATATACCAGTAGATGTGGGGAGCGGTAGCGTAGCAGTTAGCGCTACGTTTATATACCAGTAGATGTGGGGAGCGGTAGCGTAGCAGTTAGCGCTACGCTACGTTTCTAACCCGGCGATCAGAGTTAGATTTCCCGCTCACAGCCAACACCGGTGGCGATGATCTGAATCGGTCCTGAGGCCTCCCCTAGGTCGACTCAGCCTCAAATAAGAACCTGGTGCGGTGTGTAAAACATCGCCTCGAGGGAGACAAAGGCGGCCGGGCGTGGTGCTGACCACCCACCCCATCGTGTGCTGTGTCGGCATTGATAGGTGCTCGCAAACAGCACTTGTTCCCAACGGCCTGTTACGGTGATACACGGGATCTTTGTCTTCATATACAGAATTAATTAGACAAATGTCACCCAATTAAAGATTCATCAACTCGGCGTTGCCATCTCCGAGTTGACCCGATGAGGCCCCCACTGCAACACAGAGGGGGGGGGGGGGGACGTGAGGGAGCGGTGAGGAATTGAACTGCCAAGGAGACTGCGGCTCTGCGTGTGCCTGATGACGATGATTATCTCGATGCAGTCAACGTGGTTGGTGACGATGGTGCAATGAATGTGGATGATGACGATAATGGTATAAGATTTTGATTTAAAGCTTTCGTGACTGCAGGGATTCATATTCTTGGTTCTTTCGGTAAAGTCACATAGAAGGGAAACAATAAAATAATAAAAATGTAAAACAATAAAATGATCACGACGTTTCGACTGCAACACAAGCAATCATCATCAGGTTTGAAAAACCTCAACAAGAAAATTTGAAAAAACTGTCTACCATGAGAGATTCGTTCATGAGGCTATCCACATATACAAACACAGAGACAATTTCAACCGAGAAGATGGATTCTGGCTTAGCAATCATTGGAAGGATTTGATAAACCATTTTGGGTCTTAATTGATTGATCACGCTTAAGGTGGCTTTCAGACCGCATCCATTATTCTTCGTCTCCCCCCTCCAGTTTTCCGAACATAGATGGACTCGTCCAATTGAATAACTGTCAAATCGCTATCCGTGGTGCTAACGTTATAAATAAAAAACGCCACTTTTTTCAAATTTTCTTGTTGTGGTTTTCACACCTGTCACACCTATTTTATTGTTTCCCTTCTACGTGGTGACTTTACCTAAAGAACCAAGAAGCTGATGATATAGTCAAAGTGCTTGATGATGATGTGATAAATGTGGATGATGACGACGATGATATAATCAACATGGTTGACTATGACTATGATGCGTAACACCAGATGATGATGATGATGATGTGGTGGTGGTGGTGGTGGTTAGGCTAGCAGTGCCACTGCTGATGATCCGGTGAACGTGAAATTTGGTGATGACGATATCACTGTATACATTTCATGTTGATGATGATGATGTTGTTGATGGTGATGTTGATGACGATGATGTTGATGAGGACGACAATGACCGCGTTTGCAGTGGTGCTGCTGCTGATGATAATCCAAAAAGCGAAACCCGGATGGCAATGATGGTTTAAATTCTGATGACTAGGATCATTTTTAGTATCAATCGACTAAATGATCGCTTAATTATTAGTTACAGACTACATCATCCGCATTAGCCAGCGAGCTCACGAGTGGGCAAACACCCCCCCCCCCCCCACGACCCGCGCCTCTCATCCAGCAGTGGAGAGACAAAACGGCTCTGCTGGTGTCGCTGCTTGTAGCCGTGCAGTTTGTAAATTGCAATGCGCATCGGCATACGCGCGGGTGTTATATTCCACGGCGCATATAAGACGTAGCGTTTGACCTTGGGTGACCCCAATCAGAGATATCTATGGGACCTTTTTGGCCAGTATCAAAATGATGAAAGAACTATAAGAATAGGCTTTGACCCGCCTGGCAAGACAACAGGAGTTGTTTAAGATATTCAAGCAGCGAATAGAGACACCCTTATGCGAGGCATCGGCTCTGCATTGACCACACGTGTTTGGTGACGAACAAAAAATAGCATGCAAGTAAACAGGCTCTCTGGTTAACGGAATCTCGACGCCTTGCAATAGAAATCTACTTAAATTTCGATTTAAAGCTTTCGTGACTGCAAGGATCCATCATCTTCTTTGGTTCTTTCGGTAAAGTCGCGTAGAATGAGAATAAAATAATAAAAATAACACAATAAAATTCTCACGACGTTTCGGCCACGATGCAAGCGGCCGTCTTCAGGTGAAAGACACAGACCCGTCGGGACGACAGAGCTTCAATGACTCTACTTGGCTTTTGAACGTCTTAACACGTCCTCCGTTTTTTTTCATTTGTTTGTTGTTATTGTCATCAAGGGTCGAGCCGATTTCCTACTTCATTTTTAAACCCAATCAGAGGCGTCCTCTGCTCGGTTCACCCGTCATTGTTTCCCGTTGTCGCACGCTTCTCGTGGAGGCGTACTGCGAGTACGTCCGCCGCCCGTACGATCGTAGGCACAAAGACAAAGAGGGCCCCGTGTAGCCCACACGGACTCCTTCGGCAAAGTGCTCTTGCTGAAGCGCGTCTGAAGGTCGTCACGGAGCACGCGCGAGTGGGGTGGGAGCGGCCGGATACACGGCCGGCCGCCTTTGTCTCCCCAGTGCTCATGTTTACACAGCGCACCAGGTACTCATTTAAAGGCTGAGTGGACCTGGGGGGGGAGGGGGGGCGGTAGGGGAAGGACCAGGAACGGTTTAAATATCTCTCTTTGATGTTAACCGTGAGCGGGAATCGCACAAACTCAGGTCACCCGTGTTCATAGCGCGGTGCGCTAACCACTACGCCACCGCTCCCCACAGACAAACACACACACACACATTCTCAACAACAACAACAAGGACTGCTATTTCGAGTTGACAGTCCTGATAACACGGAGCTCCAGCCAGGCCAGAGCCACTTCCATGGGGCCTTAATTTAGAGAAAGCCGATTCCAATTAAGATCGAGATCTCAGTGTGTGTGCCCGTTTTCCACGTGTGTGTCTCTATGTTGCGCACACGTGTTCCACGTGACGCAGACAACGTTAATTTGCATGCACGTACGGCGAACTTCCTTCGCACCGTACGCAGCCAACCGCGCCAATTGCTCAGCGCGTCGCGTGTTTGACGATCACGGTGGCGCATGCAACGTGGGACGACTGTGACGTTGATTAGATTCGAAGCTTTCGTGACTGCAGGAATTACTCTTTGGTTCTTTCGGTAAAGTCACGTGGAAATAAATAAAATAAAATAATAACATAATACGACGTTTCGATTGCAACACATCATCAGGTACAAATGAATGAGAAAACAAACCTAGTAAACTTGGAAATATAATGCGATACAGCACAGAGAGTCGGCCAACAAAACAGTCAACACCCCACCTGGTTGATTACGTTCTTCCAAAGATTGCTAAATTTGAGAGAGAGACAAAACACAGACACGGAGACACACAGACAGACACACAAGCAGAGACACTCACACAGAGACACACAGATAGACACACAAGCAGAGAGAGAGACTCACACAGAGACACACAGACAGACACACAAGCAGAGAGAGACACACACATAAACACGCAGACAGACACACAAGCAGAGAGAGAGACTCACACAGAGACACACAGACAGACACACAAGCAGAGAGAGACACACAACATAGACACAGACAGACACACAAGCAGAGAGAGACACACAGCATAGCCACACAGACAGACACACAAGCAGAGAGAGACTCACACAGAGACACACAGACAGACACACAAGCAGAGAGAGACACACAACATAGACACACAGACAGACACACAAGCAGAGAGAGAGACTCACACAGAGACACACAGACAGACACACAAGCAGAGAGAGACTCACACAGAGACACACAGACAGACACACAAGCAGAGAGAGAGACTCACACAGAGACACACAGACAGACACACAAGCAGAGAGAGACTCACACATAGACACACAGACAGACACACAAGCAGAGAGAGACTTACACAGAGACACACAGACAGACACACAAGCAGAGAGAGAGAGACTCACACAGAGACAGAGAGAGACGCACACATAGGCACACAGGATTGTGAAGGGCAGTAAATCGCATGGCAAAGGCGGAAAGAGGCAACAGGCGTGGTGGAATCCCGACTATGTATCTACAGATACCCGACGCACAAACGGAACATTTCACATTCTCCAGCAGAGCGCGGCTGTGATGTCATCCAGAACGGACCCATGCAGCGTGTAACGGGGCAGTAGTGTTGCCCCGATCCACGAATGCGGCGGCAACACTCCGCCACTCCCCACGTTGCGGTCATCTGGGACGAGGCCACCTGAATGTGAAACCGCAAGTCGCCGCTGGGCCATCCACATCGGCATCGGCGCACGACGACTACGACAATAAGACGACGAACAGTCCAGCGAGAAACGCGTGGACAGCACGCAGCGTTTGTGACAAACACGACACCACCAACAACAACGACAACACCACCAACAACGACAACGATGGCTATCGGTGAGTCCCAGCGGCACAAGAGTTCCCGTCCAGGCCACGGTGCTACCTCCCGCCTCTACCGAGGGAGCGGTGGCGCCGCGGTTGGCGCTCTGCTCGAACGAACCCGGCGACCCGAGTTCCATCGATCGCTCACGGCCACCGAACACCGGTGGCAGCGATCATCTCCGACCCGGTGCTGGGCCCTCCTTCTCCTCCCTCCCCTAGGTCGACTCAGCCTCAAATTAGTACCTGCCACGGTGTGCAGGCAACAAGGGCTGCCGAGCGTGGTGCTGACACCCCCTCCCCCCATCCAGCACTTGCCCCAACAGTCTGTTCAGGCTATACGGTGGGAGGAAGGGGTGGGGGAATTATTTGCCTTTGTGTGCCCTGCTCCGTGAGAGAGATATAAAGTCTCCATCCCTTGTCACGGAAAAACACGATCTCATCGATTAAGGAGGCGTCTCTGTCAGTCCCATCCGTGAGTGACGCGCAGAGCGACGACCACGCCCGCGCCTCCGACTGAGCACGGGTTGGCTACGTACCCGTGCGAAAGAAGTTCCACGTACATACAAAGATCCCCCGTGTAGCCTTAGCAGGCTGTTGGGGCAAGTGCTGTTAGCGAGCAACCTAATGAAGGCCGGCACGGCACACGAGGGGGTGAGTGGCCAACACCACCGCCGGCCGCCTTTGTCTCCCCAGTGGCGATGTTTATACACCGCACCAGATACTCATATGAGGCTGAGTCGACCTAGGGGAGGCCCAGGACCGGTTGAGCACCGATGTTGGCCGTGAGCGGGAATCGAAATCAGTTCGCCGGGTTCATAGCGCAGCGCGCTAACCGCTACACTATCGCTCCCCACCATATACACACACACACACAGACACACACACACAGACACACACACAACCATAGTGCTGAACTGCCGTCTGCATCAGAGTGAAGGTTAAAGTTCCCGTGACGTCGCTGGCAAGAGGAGGCCATCGCGCGTCTCCATCACGGTCCAGGTTTGTTCACTTCGGACAATTTCAGCACGAACGAAGACTCAACTGGAATTATACAGAGACCCATAGACTAACATAGAGACCCATAGACTAACATAGAGACCCATAGACTAACATAGAGACCCATAGACTCACATAGAGACCCATAGACTTACATAGAGACCCATAGACTCACACAGAGACCCATAGACTAACATAGAGACCCATAGACTTACATAGAGACCCATAGGCTCACATAGAGACCCATAGACTCACACAGAGACCCATAGACTAACATAGAGACCCATAGACTCACATAGAGGCCCATAGACTCACATAGAGACCCATAACATAGAGACCCATAGACTCACATAGAGACCCATAGACTTACATAGAGACCCATAGACTCACATAGAGACCCATAGACTCACATAGAGACCCATAGACTCACATAGAGACCCATAAACTCACATAGAGACCCATAACATAGAGACCCATAGACTAGCATAGAGACCCATAGACTCACATAGAGACCCATAGACTCACATAGAAACCCATAGACTCACATAGAGACCCATAGACTCACATAGAGACCCATAGACTTACATAGAGACCCATAGACTAACATAGAGACCCATGGACTAACATAGAGACCCATAGACTAACATAGAGACCCATAGACTCACATAGAGACCCATAGACTCACATAGAGTCCCATAGACTAACATAGAGACCCATAGACAAACACAGAGATCCATAGACTAACATAGAGACCCATAGACTAACATAGAGACCCATAGACCAACACAGAAATCCATAGACTAACATAGAGACCCATAGACTAACATAGAGATCCATAACATAGTGACCCATAGACTAACATAGAGACCCATAGACTCACATAGAGACCCATAGACTCACATAAAAACCCATAGACTCACATAGAGACCCATAGACTCACATAGAGACCCATAGACTTACATAGAGACCCATAGACTCACATAAAAACCCATAGACTCACATAGAGACCCATAGACTCACATAGAGACCCATAGACTTACATAGAGACCCATAGACTAACATAGAGACCCATAGACAAACACAGAGACCCATAGACTAACATAGAGACCCATATACAAACACAGAAATCCATAGACTAACATAGAGACCCATAGACTCACATAGAGACCCATAGACAAACATAGAGACCAATAGACTAACATAGAGACCCATAGACAAACACAGAAATCCATAGACTAACATAGAGACCCATAGACTCACATAGAGACCCACAGATTAACATAGAGACCCATAGACTAACATAGAGACCCATAGACTAACATAGAGACCCATAGACTAACATAGAGACCCATAGACTAACATAGAGACCCATAGACTCACATAGAGACCCATAGACTAACAAAGAAATCCATAGACTAACATAGAGACCCATAGACTAACACAGAAATCCATAGACTAACATAGAGACCCATAGACTAACATAGATACCCATAGACCAACACAGAAATCCATAGACTAACATAGAGACCCATAGACTAACATAGAGATCCATAAACTGACAAAGAAACCCATAGACTAACACAGAAATCCATAGATTAACATAGAGACCCATAGACTAACAAAGAAATCCATAGACTAACATAGAGGCCCATAGACTAACATAGAGACCCATAGACTAACATAGAGACCCATAGACTAACATAGGGATCCATAAACTAGCATAGAGACCCATAGACTAACATAGAGACCCATAGACTAACACAGAAATCCATAGACTAACATAGAGACCCATAGACTAACATAGAGACCCATAGACTAACATAGAGATCCATAAACTAACATAGAGACCCATAGACTAACATAGAGACCCATAGACTAACATAGAGACCCATAGACTAACATAGAGACCCATAGACTAACATAGAGACCCATAGACTAACACATAAACCTATAGACTAACATAGAGGTCCATAGACTAACATAGAGACCCATAGACTAACATAGAGATCCATAAACTAACATAGAGACCCATAGACTAACATAGAGACCCATAGACTAACATAGAGATCCATAAACTAACATAGAGACCCATAGACTAACATAGAGACCCATAGACTCACATCAAAACCCATAGACTAACATAGAGACCCATAGACTAACATCAAAACCCATAGACTAACATAGAGACCCATAGACTAACATCAAAACCCATAGACTAGCATCGAGAGCAAAGGGGCTTCCTCAAAGCCCCATAGATGTCCTTGGTTACCTACAGACTTAGAGAGTGAGCAGTGACCAACTTATTCCATAGAGACCCATAGACTTAGGAAATATATATACACACTTAAATCTGTAGACTGGATAACATAGAGACCCATAGACAAACAGAAAGCAAACATATTTTCTTGAAACCCCACCGACTTAAATAATAACCGACAGAACCACAGAGACCCATAGAGTTGCACAGGGACCAAACAGATGAACGTAGAGATCCATAGACTAACATAGAGACCCACGGACTTGACCGACATGACATGCGGCAGGCCTTCACCCAGAAGTGGATCGACGGAGGGATGCGAAGCACTCTTCAAGAACCGATCCCAATCTCCTCTGGGATCTCGCGCTGCTGCTGCTGCTGCCACCATCCTGGAATTTCATCCCAGGTTTGAGAGAACGGTGATAGCGAACAGAGTGTAGCCCACGTGGACGTCCAGCACCACGCCCGGCTGCGTTTGTCTCTCTCCCCCCCACCCCCCCCCCCCCCAGTGCTGATGGTTTATTTATTTTTTACACATCGCACCAGGCACTGGATTATGTCTGAGTCGACCTAGGGGAGTCCCAGGAGCGGTTCAGATAATCGTGACCAACGTTGGGCCGTGAGCGGGAAGCGAACTCGGATCATCCATCACCATCATCCCATCATCACCCACTGAATACACAATCATCATCATCATCACCCACTGAACACACAACCATCACCATCATCACCCAATGAACACACAACCATCATCATCCATCACCATCATCACCCACTGAACACACAACCATCATCATCATCATCACTATCATCACCCACTGAACACACAACCATCACCATCACCATCATCACCCACTGAACACACAACCATCATCATCATCACCCACTGAACACACAACCATCACCATCATCACCCACTGACACACAACCATCATCATCCATCACCATCATCACCCACTGAATACACAACCATCATCATCCATCACCATCATCCCATCATCACCCACTGAACACACAACCATCACCATCATCCCATCATCACCCACTGAACACACAACCATCACCATCATCGTCACCCACTGAACACACAACCATCACCATCATCATCCACTGAACACACAACCATCATCATCATCACCCACTGAACACACAACCATCATCATCACCCACTGAACACACAACCATCATCATCACCCACTGAACACAAAACCATCATCATCATCACCCACTGAACACACAACCATCATCATCATCATCACCCACTGAACACACAACCATCATCATCATCACCATCATCACCCACTGAACACACAACCATCACCATCATCATCATCACCCACTGAACACACAACCATCATCATCATCATCACCCACTGAACACACAACCATCATCACCATCATCACCCACTGAACACACAACCATCATGATCATCACCCACTGAACACACAACCATCATCATCATCACCCACTGAACACACAACCATCATCATCATCACCCACTGAACACACAACCATCATCATCATCATCACCCACTGAACACACAACCATCATCACCATCATCACCCACTGAACACACAACCATCATCATCATCACCCACTGAACACACAACCATCATCATCATCACCCACTGAACACACAACCATCATCATCATCATCATCACCCACTGAACACACAACCATCATCATCATCACCCACTGAACACACAACCATCATCATCCATCACCATCATCACCCACTGAACACACAACCATCATCATCCATAACCATCATCACCCACTGAACACACAACCATCATCATCATCACCCACTGAACACACAACCATCATCATCATCATCACCCACTGAACACACAACCATCATCATCACCCACTGAACACACAACCATCATCATCACCCACTGAACACACAACCATCATCCCATCATCACCCACTGAACACACAACCATCAACATCATCACACACTGAACACACAACCATCATCATCACCCACTGAACACACAACGATCATCATCATCATCATCATCACCCACTGAATACACAACCATCATCATCACCCACTGAACACACAACCATCACCATCATCACCCACTGAACACACAACCATCATCATCATCATCACCCACTGAACACACAACCATCATCATCATCACCCACTGAACACACAACCATCATCATCACCCACTGAACACACAACCATCATCATCACCCACTGAACACACAACCATCATCATCATCACCCACTGAACACACAACCATCATCATCATCACCCACTGAACACACAACCATCATCATCATCATCACCCACTGAACACACAACCATCATCATCATCATCACCCACTGAACACACAACCATCATCATCATCACCCACTGAACACACAACCATCATCATCATCACCCACTGAACACACAACCATCATCATCATCACCCACTGAACACACAACCATCATCATCACCCACTGAACACACAACCATCATCATCATCATCACCCACTGAACACACAACCATCATCATCATCACCCACTGAACACACAACCATCATCATCATCATCACCCACTGAACACACAACCATCATCATCATCATCACCCACTGAACACACAACCATCATCATCACCCACTGAACACAAAACCATCATCATCACCCACTGAACACACAACCATCATCATCATCATCATCACCCACTGAACACACAACCATCATCATCACCCACTGAACACACAACCATCATCATCATCACCCACTGAACACACAACCATCATCATCATCACCCACTGAACACACAACCATCATCATCATCACCCACTGAACACACAACCATCATCATCATCACCCACTGAACACACAACCATCATCATCATTACTCACTGAACACACAACCATCATCATCACCCACTGAACACAAAACCATCATCATCACCCACTGAACACACAACCATCATCATCATCATCATCACCCACTGAACACACAACCATCATCATCACCCACTGAACACACAACCATCATCATCATCACCCACTGAACACACAACCATCATCATCCATCACCATCATCACCCACTGAACACACAACCATCATCATCCATAACCATCATCACCCACTGAACACACAACCATCATCATCATCATCACCCACTGAACACACAACCATCATCATCATCACCCACTGAACACACAACCATCATCATCACCCACTGAACACACAACCATCATCATCACCCACTGAACACACAACCATCATCCCATCATCACCCACTGAACACACAACCATCAACATCATCACACACTGAACACACAACCATCATCATCACCCACTGAACACACAACGATCATCATCATCATCATCACCCACTGAATACACAACCATCATCATCACCCACTGAACACACAACCATCACCATCATCACCCACTGAACACACAACCATCATCATCATCATCACCCACTGAACACACAACCATCATCATCATCACCCACTGAACACACAACCATCATCATCACCCACTGAACACACAACCATCATCATCACCCACTGAACACACAACCATCATCATCATCACCCACTGAACACACAACCATCATCATCATCACCCACTGAACACACAACCATCATCATCATCATCACCCACTGAACACACAACCATCATCATCATCATCACCCACTGAACACACAACCATCATCATCATCACCCACTGAACACACAACCATCATCATCATCACCCACTGAACACACAACCATCATCATCATCATCACCCACTGAACACACAACCATCATCATCACCCACTGAACACACAACCATCATCATCATCATCACCCACTGAACACACAACCATCATCATCATCATCACCCACTGAACACACAACCATCATCATCATCATCACCCACTGAACACACAACCATCATCATCATCATCACCCACTGAACACACAACCATCATCATCACCCACTGAACACAAAACCATCATCATCACCCACTGAACACACAACCATCATCATCATCATCACCCACTGAACACACAACCATCATCATCACCCACTGAACACACAACCATCATCATCATCATCACCCACTGAACACACAACCATCATCATCATCACCCACTGAACACACAACCATCATCATCATCACCCACTGAACACACAACCATCATCATCATCACCCACTGAACACACAACCATCATCATCATTACCCACTGAACACACAACCATCATCATCCACTGAACACACAACCATCATCATCATCATCACCCACTGAACACACAACCATCATCATCATCATCCACTGAACACACAACCATCATCATCACACACTGAACACACAACCATCATCATCATCATCACCCACTGAACACACAACCATCATCATCATAACCCACTGAACACACAACCATCATCATCATCACCCACTGAACACACAACCATCATCATCACCCACTGAACACACAACCATCATCATCATCACCCACTGAACACACAACCATCATCATCATCACCCACTGAACACACAACCATCATCATCATCACCCACTGAACACACAACCATCATCATCATCACCCACTGAACACACAACCATCATCATCATTACCCACTGAACACACAACCATCATCATCATCATCCACTGAACACACAACCATCATCATCATCACCCACTGAACACACAACCATCATCATCATCATCCACTGAACACACAACCATCATCATCACACACTGAACACACAACCATCATCATCATCACCCACTGAACACACAACCATCATCATCATCACCCACTGAACACACAACCATCATCATCATTACCCACTGAACACACAACCATCATCATCATCATCACCCACTGAACACACAACCATCATCATCATCACCCACTGAACACACAACCATCATCATCATCATCCACTGAACACACAACCATCATCATCATCACCCACTGAACACACAACCATCATCATCATCATCATCATCCACTGAACACACAACCATCATCATCACACACTGAACACACAACCATCATCATCATCACCCACTGAACACACAACCATCATCATCATCACCCACTGAACACACAACCATCATCATCATTACCCATTGAACACACAACCATCATCATCATCATCACCCACTGAACACACAACCATCATCATCATCACCCACTGAACACACAACCATCATCATCAGCAACCATCCCTCCTCGTTCGAGACCAACACGTCATCGTCATCGCCTCTCCTCCCGGCGTGTACCCTCCTGGCTCCTCCAAGACACCGGGGGTGTCGCCACGGCCCGCGTCAGGACATGAACGCAGGCAGGGCCGGCCCGCACGTCTCGCTCATCAACGGGAAAGCGGCGACAAGAGCCACGGCGGTGCGATTGTGGCCAATGCGACACACCACTGTGGAGCATATTGCGAAACCAAAGACTCACAGAGACACGTAGAGACACACGGAGACTCATATAGGTAAATACACATGCGTAGACACACGGATATACATAAAGATACATAGAGACTCACAGAGACGCATGGAGACAGATAGGGATACATAGAGATATATCGAGGAGACTCACAGATGCATATCGAGACACACAGAGACACATCGAGATACGTTAAAAACAAGCCACGGTGGTGCGATTGTGGCCCATGCGACCCACACCACTGTGGACCACACAGTAAACCCACTGTGCCCCGCGCTCCTACGGAACAGGGAAAACTCCACGAGCTCCCTCGCTCTCTCTCTCTCTGCTGAAGCCCTCTCGTCGTGGCCAGCAGCAGACCTCGACACTGGCATCCAACTTCCTGGACACCTTTCTCCTGCTGCTTGTCGCTACTGCCGCTACTGCTGCTGCTGCGGCTACCGGAGCGAGAGGCCACCACCTTCACCATCGCGAGCGCACTCTGCGTCGGGACGCGTGCGCGCTGAACTTCCTTCGCACGCGGAGCCGACCGCGGCGATCGGGGAGGCGCGGACGCTCCGTCCTCGTTCCGATTTCCCGCATTGCCAAGTCGCACCGTTGATGGGTGTCCGCTCAGCAAACCCTTGGCAACGCGGGGTTCGCCTTGCTTGGGCGCTGTGGCAATTGTGACCGTGATCGTTATTGTCGCGATTAAAAACGCGAAGGCCCCGCATGAGATACACGTACAACAACACGGGCAAAGATCCCCCGTGTAGCCTTCGAGAGGATGTCGGGGCAAGTGCTGTTCGCGAGAACTTACGCAAGCCGAAACTGCGCCCGAGGTGGGGTGTTGTGGCCAGCACCACGCCCGGCTGCCTTTGTCTCCCCCCCCCCCCACCCAGTGCTGATGTTTTTACACATCGCTCCAGGTACTCAATTGTGGCTGAGTCGACCTAGGGGAGTCCCAGGACCGGTTCAGATATTTGTAACCGATGTTGAGCTGTGAGCGGGAATCGAAATTGCGTCATCATCACCGACTGGACACACACGTACGGGCAGCAACCAATGCTACTGCATTCATCACCATCATCATCACTTCCACATCACCATCATCATCACTTCCTCATCATGACCATCATCATCACTTCGTCATCGTTATCATCATAATCCTACCGGACTCATCATCATCATCGTTATCATCATAATCCTACCAGACACTCAATCATCATCATTGTTATCATCATAATCCTACCGGACTCTTCATCATCATCGTTATGATCATAATCCTACCGGACACTTAATCATCATCATCATCATCGTTATCATCATAATCCTACCGGACACTTAATCATCATCATCGTTATCATCATAATCCTACCGGACACTCAATCATCATCATCATCATCGCTATCATCATAATCATACCGGACTCGTCATCATCGTTATGATCATAATCATACCGGACCGCATCACAATCATGATCGGCCAAGGTCACCCGTCGAGTGCCCCCCTCCCCGCCCCCCCCCCCCCCCCCGAATGGAACATCTCAAACATTCAGTGCCGCTGGGAGAGGCGTCCACGTGGTTCCGTGCGTTCAGGACCAAGCGCATCAGGGTAGGGTAGGGGAGGGGGGCCCAGACTCTCTCATGGCTCCTCCCTCGCCAAGGCGGCTTCCTCCTCCGCCTTGCGTCACCGCGGCTCATCCCGGCTCGGAGAGGATTGTCCGCAGGACCAGAAAATCTCCCCCCGCCCCCAATCGTTATGCAAATTCCTTTTGTGCGATCCACTGCTGGATGAGAGTCATTCTTCCTCCTCCGCTTCGCGGGGGGGGGGGGGAGGGAGAAGGGGGGGGGGGGCGGGACAAGGAGTGTTGACCATACTTCACCACGCTGGTCAGTGCCGCTCATTATAAAACGTTGCCCGTGCTTGTGGAGATCACAAGCAGCGAGATGAATGCCGAGAGACAGAGAGCGCACGATTGGCACCGCTGGATACGTGCGGCGCGAAAGACGATTCAACATGCGCGCGTTACAACGTCAAACTGATTATTCATTATTCTGTGCGCTGTGTTGTGGAAGGGCTCTGCTTAGAACTAGGAGCGATGTCTCACGGAGAGTGAAGGAGTCGTTGCCGATGAACGTCTGGCCGTTCGACATCATTTGCTGCAAGCAGACCACGACTCTCCTGTTGCTGATGAGACACTGAATGTTGGAGACCGGTCCCAGAGTTTTTCAAGTTTGGACACGAACCAATTGCTTGCTGAAAAATTATGCGTGCTCAGAAGTAAATGAATAAAAAAAATGTTTTTTTAACGCAAAAGCCATGAGGCTGAAGGGATGTGTAAAAAATGAACCCAATTAATTTGTTTCACGTGGAAGGGGGGACGGATCTTTGAGGGATGGGATAACGAACGCTGTGGCTAGCGCGGTGCACCACCGCTCCATATCCACCACAAAACAAAGACATAGATGCCCCCCCGTACAACCTCAACAGACTTTTGGGGCAAGTGCTGTTAGCGAAAACACTTGCGGAGGTGGGTGGCCAACGTCACGCCCGGCCGCCTTTGTCTCCCCGCGCGGCGATGGTTTACACACCGCACCAGGTACTCAAATATCTGAGGCGACCTATGGGGAGGCCCAGGACCGGTTCAGATAAATCGTCAGCGGTGTTGATGGCCTTGAGCGGGAATCGAACTCGGGTCACCGGGCTCCGCAGCGCAGCGTAGCGCTAACCACTGCACTACCGCTCCCCCGCAACTCACGCAAAAAAAAGACGAAGATCCCCCGTGTAGCCTTAACAGACTGTAGGGGCAAGTGCTGTTAGCGAGCACCTATGAAGGCCCGCCACGGCACACGAGGGGGTGGGTGGCCAGCACCACGCCCGGCCGCCTTTGTATCCCCAGTGGTGATCTTAACACACCACGCCAGGTACTCATTTGAGGCTGAGTCGACCTAGGGGAGACCCAGGACCGGTTCAAATAACCGTCACCGGTGTTAGCCGTGAGCGGGAATCGTACTCGGGTCGCCGGGTTCGTAGCGCAGTGCGCTGACCGCTGCACCACCGCTCCCCCTGAACTCCCCCACCACCCCCATAGCCTTAGCAGACTGTTGGGGCAAGTGCCGTTAGCGAGCACCCATGAATAGAGGTCACTGGTGTTGGTGGCCGTGAGCGGGAATCGGAACCCGTGTGGCCCGGGTTACGTAGCGCGGTGCGCTAACCATTGCGCCAGCGCTTCCGCCACAACACAACGCACGCACGCGCACGCACGCGCATCATCATCATCATCATCGCCGCCACCACCACCGTGCATCATCAATGTTTTAACGGCGAGACGACGATTCCGCGGTTGACATTGCGAGTCTAAAAATACCGCGCGTGAGAGCGAGAGGTGGTGGGTGGGTGGGGCTGAACAAGGGGAATGGGGGGGGGGGCGAGGGGGGGGGGGCGTGAGAGGGCAGTGTGGGGGGGGGGCTGAACAAGGGGAATGGGGGGGGCGAGGGGGGGCGTGAGAGGGCAGTGTGGGGGGGGGGCTGAACAAGGGGAATGGGGGGGCGAGGGGGGGCGAGGGGGGGCATGAGAGGGCCGTGTGGGGGGGGGGACTGAACAAGGGGAATAGGGGGGGGCGAGGGGGGGGGCCGTGGGAGGGCCGTGTGTGGGGGGGGGGGCACTGCGCTGTCACGGCCCAGAGGGAGACGGCAACGTGAACCCCCACGGCTCCGACCCGATTTGCTTGCGGGGGGGGTGAGGGGGGGGGCCCAGGGTGGATTACAGTGCGTGGCTATGGAGGGTTAGGGGGGTGGCAGTGACATCAGTGACATCATCAGTAACATCTGTGACATCATCAGTGACATCAGTGACATCATCAGTGACTCACAGCTCAACTGGAACGGATCCTGGGACTCCGCTCAAATCGACTCGGCCTCAAATGAGTATCTGGTTTCGGTGTGTAAACATCATCATTTGGGAGACAAAGGCGGCCGGCAGCGGGGCCGTGCCACCACCACCTAGCCCCCCTCGTGTGCCGTGCCGGTTCTTAACAGGCGCCCCGCCAACGGCACTTGCCCCGAAGCGTCTGTTGAAGTCCATACCGGCTGTGGATCTTCGTTCGTTATTCGTATTTAATGCGCTCCCCGGCAGCCTAGCTTCGACATCAACGAAGGGGCTGAACATCGGCGGACAGTGACACCTTGGGGCCTCTTCCGACAATTCCTCTAGATCCACTCAGCCTTAAATGAGTAGCCTAGAACAGCGCGTACACTTCAGGATCGGCTCATTTTTGCACCATGTTAGCCTCAACGTTTATATTATCGCACCAGAAGATATATATTCCCGAAATGAATAAAAAACACACACATCGATTCGTAATGCTTCCATCGTTGATTCTTAAAAATTGTTAACAATCTACAATTACACGAAGCGTTACACCACCACCACCACCACTCGCTCGCAACTTAACGGCTTAAGTTATCGTAACTACCCCCCTAAGTTAAGCTCCCCCAATCTAATGTCGTTTAACACACATCAGTCAGTTTACAAGAATGTTTAGATTATTGTGTTAACAGACCAAAGCAGTGTGTGAATAATACACACGCGGCCTGATTTTACTGAGTCTCACTAAGTCAGACAAAAGCCCCCCCCCCCCCCCCGCCTTGGAGATTAATAAGTGCATAAATCTATTTACGACTTAATAACATTGGCCCCTACTTACCGAGGAGAACAACACTGAGTGTCAAGGCTCTCTCTTTTCACGGGAGGGGTGCTGCTACATTGGGATGGTTGGCCGGTTAAATTGTTCATCAGAATTCGGCTCCTGGTCGTGGTGAAACCCGGAGGAACCCCATCGCACTGCATACGGAAATCTGTATTTGTACCGGAGAAATCCTATGAGCTATGAAGCTCTTTTTCACAGAGCCGATCACGCGAACCGACTTGCTGTCTTATCAACAAGGCTAATCCCCGGTCACCTCGCCATGCACCCAACGGGCGGAGTTCAGAGGTTCGGAAATCTGCACGTGAACCACCAACCCCAAGTCTTGCCTCGCAACAACGCAAAAGAGCCCGCACCACCACCACCACCCCAACCACCACCACTCACTAGCACCACAGTCGCCACCATCACCAACAGCAACAACATCGGCACAACCACCATTACCACCACAATCACTACCACCATGACTACCAACATCACAATCAACCACCAGTCCTCACCACCGCTATCACAACCCCCACCACCACCAACCACCACTATATCCGTCACTACCAGCACCACCACTGGCATCTTCTGGACCACCACCATCACTACAACAATCACCAACAGCATCATTACAATCATCTACGCCAGCAGTAGAACTAGCAATAGGATAACTACAATCACAAACAGCACAACCAACCACCACCATCATCACAAGCACCCACCACCATAATCACCAACTCCAAAATCACCACCTCCACAACAATCACCACCTCCACAATTACCACCGCCTCCACAATCACCACCTCCACAACAATCACCACTACCACCACAACAATCACCACCACTACCACAACAATCACCACAATCACAGCACTCGCCACCTCCGCAACCACAACCACCACCACTACAACCACCACAACAACAATCACCCTCCTCCACCAACAACCACCTCCTCCTCCGCCAACAACCGCCACCACGCCGACTCTACCTGAAGTCACTGTAGGGGTGGATGATCCAGAATCCGGCCAACTTGACCCTTTCCTGCTCCTTCTCCACCGCCTTCTGACTGCCGAACATTCTTAGCGAGAACTTGTTCACTCCGGGCAACATCATCGCGCTGAACTGACGGTGCATGAAACTGCTCTGACTGCCCGTCTGATCCGCGTCTTCTCCCGCCGCGGAGGTTGAGTCGAGGTTCGCGCCCGGACCTCCGTCCTCCGCTTTGAGCAGGGACATCGAGCCACTGACGCTGGCACCGCCGCCCCCTCGGCGAGACATCTTCCGCTGCTGCTCCGAAGATAAAGAGTCGTTCTTTCGGGAGCCGCCAACGCGCTGCTCTTGACGTCGCCTCGACGACCTCTTCATGGCCCCCTCCGCGAAGCGGATGGTGGTCGCGTTGTTGGAGTCGGATGATTCCTGCGGAGCCGAGTCCTCGAGGAATCGACAGCTGCCGAAGTTGGTCTCCACGGACGCGAGGCTCTCGCGACTCTGCGCGCAGTCGCCGTTGGGGCTGCACTTGGCCACCAGGACTCTGGTCTCGTCCTCGTCCCGGCACGACTCAACTCCCGGCGAGATCGTGTTCGCGATTGTTGTCGTTGTTGTGGTGGTGGTGGTTGCCGCGCCGCCGCCACCGCCGCCGCCGGTGCTCGAGGGAGATGTGGACGAAGCAAGAGTCCGTAGTCGAATGAGTCTGCCGCCGCCACCACCGCCACCACCGCCGCCACCACTCCCTCCGACGCTCGGGCAAAGACCTCCCTGTTGATCGGCCACGTTGGATGACTGCTGCTGCTGCTGGTGCTGGTGGTCGTTCTGGGTGCTGTTCGTGTGTTCGTCGTCGCAGTCAATGAGGCTGGCACGGGGGCACAGATGCTGGGGCAGGCTGTAGAGGCGTCTGCGCATTGCGTGTGGCAGCTTATCCATTGCGAGTCTGTGTGTGTGTGTGTCTGTGTGCGTGGTGAGTCTGTGTGTCTGTTACGCCCGCGCCGCGTGAGTAATGTTAGCCTCCACCCGTCGCTCTCACTCTCTCTCTCTCTGTCTCTTGCTCTCTCTCTCTCTTGCTCCCTCTCTCCCACCTCTCTCTCTCTCCAGATATCTCACAAACTCCCGCTCTCTCTCGCTCTTCTCGTCGCTGTGCGCGTTCCCTCCCTCGCCTCTCTGCGTGTGTGTGTCCTTCTGTGTACGACTGTGTACCCGTGCATTTGGATGTACGTCTGTGTGTGTTTCAGGTGTGCGTCTTCTTACGCGTGCCTTTGTTCTTGCATGTCTGTGTGTGTTCTTGTGTGTGTGTGTGGTGTGTGTGTGTTCCTGTGTGTCTGTGTGTGTGTTCTTGTGTGTTCTTGTGTGCCTGTGTGTTGTGTGTGTGTGTTCTTGTGTGTCTGTGTTCTTGTGGGTCTGTGTGTGTTCTTGTGTGTCTGTGTGTGTTCTTGTGTGTGTGTGTGTTCTTGTGTGTCCGTGTGTGTTCTTGTGTGTCTGTGTGTGTGTGTTCTTGTGTGTCTGTGTGCTCGCACACAGCACTTGCCCTAGCCGTCTATGTAGGTCACACGGAGGATCTTTGGCTTTGTTCTTGTGTATGTTTGTGTGTGTGTTGTGGTTCGTGTGTGGTGTTGTTATCTTCGTGTTCTATGTATGTACGCCGGCTCGGGCGTGTGTTTGTGTTGTGTGTGTGTGCGCGCGTGTTCCTGTGTGTTCTAAGCGCGTCTGCGCGTGGTGTGTGTGCGTGTCTGTGTGTGCGTGTCTGCGTACGTTCTTGCGTTCTTCTATACAGTGTGAGCGCTCGCCTGTGCGTGCGTGCGTGTGCGATCGTCTTTATGTTGTTGAGCGCGCACGCTTGTGTGTTCGCGTGTCTGTTCACGCGCGCGTGCGCGTGTATGCGTTTGTTCACGCGCGTGTGTGTGTGCGCGCGTGTGTGTGTGTTCGCGTGTGTGTGTGTGTTTGTGTTCGCGTGTGTGTGTGTGTGTTCGCGTGTGTGTGGGTGTTCGCGTGTGTGTTCACGCGCGCGTGTGATCACTTAAGTTCTTATCGGGTTTGTTCCAGCTTTGATGATGACGATGATGGCGGTGAAGTAATTGATCTTGACTAATAGATGATGATAATGCACTTTTAAAATTGTAGTCCATGTACAGTGTTGTGATGATGATATTGATTGACTCTTGTACGATAATGCTAATGTGTGACTAAACAAAAACATGAGGTTGATAATGTATTATAATGTTGTTGGGAGATGATGGTGGTGATGGTGGTGGTGATGATGGCGATTGATCGTGGCTACTGGATAATGAAGATGTAATTGTTACTCCGACTTGACGATGCTGTAATCTTTGATGTAATGACTGACGATATATTTGAATGGTAGATGGTGGTGTAATTGATCAATTATGGTGATGTAATGTAATTACAGTACTCTACTTGGCTTCCCTTTGACATTGTGATTATGGCAATTAGATAATGAAGTAAGACGCTAAAGATAATATGGATTATGTGGGATATCGGTGAAGGTCAGATAACGATGTATCTGAATCATGACCAGAAATTATGATGATAGATCCTAATTATGATATCATAATGATATTTGGAAGTTAAAGCTTATGATCATGTAAATAGTTATTCATCTTAATCGTGGCGATAAGGTTAATAATCAATTTAGATTTACATAGATTAGTGTAGGTTTAGCACGGTTAGTTACGTGCGGTGCGAAAGAAGTTCGACACATTAAAAATGATTAATATACTAATCGTGGCTAATGATGATACTAAAAGTGAGTATGCGCAAGGTGATGATGATGATGATGGCGATGGATACTAATTGTGAAGGGGTGTGATGTTCAACGTGAGGACAAAAAATAGATGGTGAATTAATGAATGCAAAGTATTATAGTTGATGATGATGATATTTAATTCTGATGATGCTGAAACTCGTGATGATACGGGCACGATGATGTCGTCAAAGTATAACAACGATAATGATGATAAGATATACATAACAATGATCTTAAAGATAATCCTTAAAATGATGATGTCCATATTACATGTTATAGTTGATGATGTTGTCTGCTCGAGCTTACGATAGATGCTAAATACAATTATGGACCCTAAAATTGATGACAGAGAGGATGATGCTAACAGCAATCACAGATGAAATGATGGATTCTAAAGATGACCATGCTGCTGTCAATGAATCTGAATATGATTTTACCTGTTAACCAGTCTGGCAATCAGATGAATTAATTAATATCAACGCCGATGCATAGAATAAGGACATCACCATCATCATCACCACCAAAGTCATCTTTTCTCAGTCCCCTCAATCAGCCCCATCGTCATTACCTCCTCCGCAAAAATCCTCTCTCGCCAAATCCACGTGCTTCTATCCTCGTGGATTTTTTTGTTTGTTCCCACTGCTAGCCTATCGCAGGCCGTCCTCCAGACTCGCAAGGACACTCGGCTCCACCGGTGTTGAGTGTCCAATCTACCGAAGACCCCGTACGACGGTGTCCCCTAACGCACCGCTGCAAAGATCCCCCACTGCACACACACACGCGCACACACACACACACACGAGACAATCAGTCCATGCATTATTCATGTATACATGTATACTGTATACATATATTAAGTAGATGCTGCTGCAAGTCACTTAAATGCACCATCCTTCACGTGTGTGTGTCTCTCTCTCTCTTCCCCCGTGTCCACTCTGTAGCAACAGCAGCGGCATGTACAGCAGGCAGTGCGCACACGGAAGTCGACGGGGTAACCACGACAGTAAATTCGGCACGTCGCGTGTGGTGATGGGGCAAAGCATGGGTACTCCCAAGCGTGGAAGAGTAGGCCAAATAACCCCCTTACAGAGGGGATCTCTTGACATCCCTCAAGCGGAGGCCCTTCCGCCATGCAGCAGTGGCGTGAGCATGCTATTGCAGGGCTGCGCCTTTGTATTTGTAAATATGAATACGCCAGGGGTAAATCACCCGGAACGCCCCCGATCTCGCCAGATCTCAGAAGCTAAGCAGTGCTACAGCCTGGCCATGGGCTTCGATAGGACCCCGCTACGCGCGCCGTCCGGCAGAAGGCAGTTTGAGCACGACGTCCGGCGTTGTACTGCACTTCTACGCTTCACCCAACCGTCAGTAACCCCGCGTGGTGAAGTATCGTCAATGATAATCCCGTGACCCGCGTGGCCCTCGTCCCAGCGGCGGATTGATGAGAGGGCGCGCGGGAATTTGGCGACACGTGTGCCTCGGGGCAAAGAGCGCCTGGGTTCGAGTCGCGACTTGGGCGCCTCTCTGCGTGGAGTTTGTATGCCCCCCACCCCCCCCCCCCCTGTTCTACCCCTGTGTCCCGTGTGGGTTTCCTACGGGTTCTGAGGTTCCCCCCCCCCCATAGGTAAAACCAACACACACACAAACACGCAAGGTCTCTGGTATTGTTCCAAACATCTCACTGTTGTAAAACAATTGGATGAAAACTTTGGCTTAAAACTTTCGCGACTGCAGGAATTGATATTGTTTGGTTCTGTCGGTAAAGTCACGTAGATAAAAAAATAAAGTTTATTAAAAATATATATATACTACAAATAATAAATAAAAACTCACGACGTTTCGGTCGCAACACAAGCGGTTGTCATTAAAAAAATAATAAATAATAATAACAGCCTTTCCCGTTGGCTATCTAATCCACTGCTGGATGAGTGCGGGTAGGTGAGGTTTGGGTGAGTAGGCGTGCAGCACAACTTTGGGCTTGGCTGGCCTGGCCAACGCTGACAACGTCGAAGCTCTGGATCATTCGACGTACAGAGACTCGTGTAGTATGCATTCTTAATTATTATTTTTATTTTGATGATTTTTTTTAGTAATTTGACGCAAATTACTCGATTGGAGCAGCAGCAGCAGCAGCATCAACCCCTCCCTCCCCCACCCACCCACCCCCCCGCCGACTGCGAACACTCGGCATGACCCTCCTGTGAGTGAGCCTTGAGACTGGGCGAAGGCATCCCCCAGTAAACAAACGTCAACAATGATTCAGCTAAACACGTGGCAGGCTTTCGCGACCCAATACTAGTCATAATAAAAGTGTTTCTGGGGGGTTAGATCGCGTAAGAATAAATGTGTCGTAACCCTCCACCACCCGACACAGCCAATTAGTAAGTGATTTGTCGCGTAAACATAACGCCAATTCGTTACCAGTATAGTGCATAGTGCACTACAGCCCACCGTTGTGTTGGAGAGTAAATCCACAACATTCACAATCTGAGTAGCACGACGTTTCGCTGGCAATTAAATCAACCAGCGTCCACCTGCTTCAGGTCTTATATAGGGCAGCAGCAGGAAGACGTCATCGCTGAACCCATCAGGTGCAGAAATCAGAGGAGGGAGAGGCGGGAGGGATATTGTAATCATATAATAGATTAGTAATCCCTTACTAATTGGCTGTGTCGGGTGGTGGAGGGTTACGGCACATTTATGCTTACGCGATCTCAACCAAAAAAAAACCTTTATTGTTAGTAAACAATATTTACAGTAACGTGCACACGTTCAGAAAGCAAAAGCATTAACTTTGCATATACGTATCAACACAAAAAAGACAGGTCCCCAGTGTAGCCTTTGATGGGCTCGTGACAAGTGCTTTTAGAGAGCACCTACGAAGGCCGGCATGGCACCACCACCACCACCACCACGCCCTGCCGCCTTTGTATCCCCAGTGCTGATGTGTACACAGCTGCAGCAGGTGCGGTACAGGTGAAACTCATTTAAGTCTGAGTCGATCTGGGTCGGGTTCAAATAATATTAGGCCCGCTCTTATCGATCGCACACCAGGGGACAGCCCTACCTGCAGGCTGGGCAGAGCATTTCCCGTTGGCTATCTAATATCCACTGCTGGATGAGTGCGGGTCGGTGACGTTTGGGAGCATAGGCGTGCAGCACAACTTTGGGCTTGGCTGAATGTCTAAAGCCCTAGCAGCATTCGACGTACAGACCCGTGTAGATGGTATTCTTAAACGCATGAACAGCGTTCGTGAAATCATTGTGCATGCATTATGCTAAGCGTTCATAGGCATCCATAATGGGGCTACATACGTATATGAATGCATCGACTGATATGATTCGCACATACGTACTGTACGTACATAAAAACATACATTACCTGCACATATGGGTACATACCATTGATGCACATTTATAGCACACGCATTACACCCGGGCATGTAAGTGCCCACATTGATTGGCTCATATATACCTTGATGCACGACATGCATGGACACACACACAGTACATACATTACACACACGTGGTAAATAATACACACACACATACTCTACACACACTTTTGGAGGCAAGTGCTGTTAGCGAGCACCACCTATGAAGCCTGGGAAGGCACGCGAGAGGGTGGGGTGACCAGCACCACGCCCGACCTCCCTTTGTCTCCCCTCGTTTGGATGTTTCTTGCACACCGCACCACGGGCACTGTACTCATTTGAGGCTGAGTCAACCTAGGGGAGGCCCAGCACCGGAGTACGAGACGCAACGTCATCACGGGACCGGGCCCCAAAGCGCCTTCGCCGCTTGCTGTGGACAGGATTTTGTATTTTTTTTCCCGGTTCGAATCCACACGGGCCTTTGTGATTAATACTGCGCGCCGAAAAAAATACCTCGATAATAAGACGCGCAGTCTTTTGCCTCATCCACAGGGGGTTGGGAGAATGTAGGGGAGGGAGGGGGGCACACGTGAACGATGCACGTCGCTCACAAAGCGTAGCGAGGGCCGTTTTGTGTGCACTTGCGCGCGTATCGGCGTCACCGCCCGAATTTTGCCCCAGAATTGGAAAATCGCGTCGCAAATTTACTCCGTTGGAGACTCGACGGATGACAAATGAATCCCCTCCGGGGGGCGGGGGGGGGGATGATGGGGGGGGGGTGCGCAGGTGACGATTGCAAGGTTCACTGCCGAGCCCTCAAAAGGTCAAAGCAACATTGGCATGAGAAACGCGTCGCGGGCGAGTGCTGTGCGAGCGCCTATTGATGTCAGAACAGCACGGCGAGGCGAGAAAGCACCGGAGCCCGGCCGCCTTTGTCTCCCCCCGGCGCCCGGTGCTCATTTGAGGCCGAGTCGACCTCAGAGGGGGGGGGGGGAGGAAGTCTCAGAAACGGGGTCGTGAGACCATCGTCACGAGTGTTGGTGGCCGTGATCGGGAATCGAACTCGGGTAGCCAGGTTCGTAGCGGCAGCGCGCTAACCACTACACTACCGCTCCCCACACGTACACACACACACCACCACCAACACACATACATACATACTGTATACCCATTCATTCGAGCACACACATCCACGTACGTACACGTTCATACAGCGCACGCACTGATTCAACAAACATGGTATCACCCCACACACAAAGACAAAGATCCCCCGTATAGCCTTTAACAGACTCTAGTGGCAAGGGCTGTTAGCGAGTAGCGCCAAGGAAGGCCGGTACGATACACGAGGGGGGAGGGGGGAGGTGGCCGCCACTACGCCCGGCTGCCTTTGTATCCCCAGCGGCGATGTTTACACACCGCACCAGGTACTCATTTGAGGCTGAGTCGACCTAGGGGATGGCCCAGGACCGTGCGCTTGAATCGAACTCGGGTCGCCGGGTTCGTAGCGCAGCGCGCTAACCGTTGCACCACCGCTCCCAGCATACGCACAACACGCATTCATAACAACGCATGTTCCACACGGGCAACGTGTGTATAACACATACAGTGTCCATAATAATAAAATATCTCCACGCTGAGCAAAGCGCCTAGCCTTAACATACGCCCATAAACATGATCAGCATCAGCAGAGAGTCTCGTCAGCATCGTCATCAGCAGCAGCAGCAGCATCATCATCAGCAGCAGCCTCGTCGTCGTGGCGAAGAGGCCACGGCTCTCGAGTCGGCTACCCGGGGCACTCTCAGACGCAAGCACGAAGGGCGGATCGACCTTGGGGGAGGAGGAGCGGCGGTGGCTGGACGAGGAGGAGAGAGGAGCTGGGAGAGGGGATATAGAGAGAGAGCGAGAGAGAGAGGGAGAGAGAGAGAGAGTGAGAGCGAGAGAGCGAGAGAGGGAGAGCGCTGTGATGGGAGCTGCTGCTGCTGGTGGGGTTGGTTGTGGTGGCGGTGGTAGTGATGGGGTGGTGGTAATGGGGTAGGTGGTGATGGTGGTGGTGGGGTGGTAGTGGTGAGGGTTGTAGGGTTGGTGGTGGGGTTGGTGGTGATGAGTTTGGTGGTGGTGGCAGTGGTAGCATTGGTGGTAGTAATGCGATTGGTGGCATTGGTGGTGGGGTTGGTAGTGGGGGGGGGAGGGGGGGTTAGTGGTGGGGGTGGTGATGGGGAGGGGGTGGTTTAGGTGGTTGTGGAGGTGGGGTTGGTGGTGGGGTTGGTGGTGATGTTGGGGTTGGTGGTGGTGGAGATGGGGTTGGTGGTGGTGGTGGGGTTGGTGGTGGTGGAGATGGAATTGGTGGTGGGGTTGGTGGTAGTGGTGGAGGTGGGTTGGTGGTGGTGGTGGGGTTGGTGGTGGTGGAGATGGAATTGGTGGTGGGGTTGGTGGTAGTGGTGGAGGTGGGGTTGGTGGTGGGGTTGGTGGTGGAGGTGGGGTTAGTGGTGGTGGTGGAGTTGGTGGTGGTGGAGGTGGGATTGGTGGTGGGGTTGGTGGTAGTGGTGGAGGTGGGTTGGTGGTGGTGGTGGGGTTGGTGGTGGTGGAGATAGGGTTAATGCTGGTGGAGGTGGGGTTGGTGGTGGTGGTGGGGTTGGCGGTGGTGGTGGAGGTGGGGTTGGTGGTGGGGTTGGTGGTAGTGGTGGAGGTGGGGTTGGTGGTGGTGGTGGGGTTAGTGGTGGTGGTGGGGTTGGTGGTGGTGATGGTGGGGTTGGTGGTGGTGGTGGTGAGGTTGGTGCTGGTGGAGGTGGGGTTGGTGGTGGTGGTGGTGGGATTAGTGGTGGTGGAGGTGGGGTTGGTGGTGGTGGTGGAGGCGAGGTTGGTGGTGGTGGTGGTGGTGGAGGTGGGGTTGGTGGTGGTGGTGGGGTTGGTGGTGGGGTTAGTGGTGGTGGTATTGGTGGTGGTGGTGTGGTTGGTGGTGGTGGAGATGGGGTTGGGGGTGATGTTGGGGTTGGTGGTGGTGGAGGTGGGATTAGTGGTGGTGGTGTTGTTGGTGGAGGTGGGATTGGTGGTGATGGGGGTGGAGGTGGGATTGGTGGTGGGGTTGGTGGTAGTGGTGGAGGTGGGGTTGGTGGTGGTGGTGGGGTTGGTGGTGGTGGAGGTGGGGTTGGTGCTGGTGGAGGTGGAGTTGGTGGTGGGGTTGGTGGTTGGTGGTGGGGTTGGTGGTGGTGGGGTTGGTGGTGGTGGTGGGGATGGTGGTGGAGGTGAGATTGGTGCTGGTGGAGGTGGGGTTGTTGGTGGTGGTGGGGTTAGTGGTGGTGGAGGTGGGGTTGGTGGTGGTGGTGGTGGAGGCGGGGTTGGTGGTGATGGTGGAGGCGGGGTTGGTGGTGGTGGTGGGGTTAGTGGTGGTGGTGGGGTTGGTGGTGGTGGTGGTGGTGATGGTGGGGTTGGTGGTGGTGAGGTTGGTGCTGGTGGAGGTGGGGTTGGTGGTGGTGGCGGGGTTAGTGGTGGTGAAGGTGGGGTTGGTGGTGGTGGTGGTGGTTGTGGTGGTGGTGGTGGAGGCGGGGTTGGTGGTGGTGGTGGTGGTGGAGGTGGGGTTGGTGGTGGTGGTGGGGTTGGTGGTGGGGTTAGTGGTGGTGGTGTTGGTGGTGGTGGAGGTGTGGTTGGTGGTGGTGGAGATGGGGTTGGGGGTGATGTTGGGGTTGGTGGTGGTGGAGGTGGGATTAGTGGTGGTGGTGTTGTTGGTGGAGGTGGGATTGGTGGTGATGGGGGTGGAGGTGGGATTGGTGGTGGGGTTGGTGGTAGTGGTGGAGGTGGGGTTGGTGGTGGTGGTGGGGTTGGTGGTGGTGGAGGTGGGGTTGGTGCTGGTGGAGGTGGAGTTGGTGGTGGGGTTGGTGGTTGGTGGTGGGGTTGGTGGTGGTGGGGTTGGTGGTGGTGGTGGGATGGTGGTGGAGGTGAGATTGGTGCTGGTGGAGGTGGGGTTGTTGGTGGTGGTGGGGTTAGTGGTGGTGGAGGTGGGGTTGGTGGTGGTGGTGGTGGAGGCGGGGTTGGTGGTGATGGTGGAGGCGGGGTTGGTGGTGATGGTGGAGGCGGGGTTGGTGGTGGTGGTGGGGTTGGTGGTGGTGGTGGTGATGGTGGGGTTGGTGGTGGTGAGGTTGGTGCTGGTGGAGGTGGGGTTGGTGGTGGTGGTGGGGTTAGTGGTGGTGAAGGTGGGGTTGGTGGTGGTGGTGGTGGAGGCGGGGTTGGTGGTGGTGGTGGTGGGGTTGGTGGTGGTGGTGGGGTTGGTGGTGGGGTTAGTGGTGGTGGGGTTGGTGGTGGTGGAGGTGTGGTTGGTGGTGGAGATGGGGTTGGTGGTGATATTGGGGTTGG
Organism: Petromyzon marinus; assembly: GCF_048934315.1. Taxonomy (NCBI): domain Eukaryota; kingdom Metazoa; phylum Chordata; class Hyperoartia; order Petromyzontiformes; family Petromyzontidae; genus Petromyzon; species Petromyzon marinus. The sequence continues at coordinate 3,478,452 of NC_133718.1, read as the reverse complement.
TGGTGGTGGAGGTGGGATTAATGGTGGTGGTGTTGTTGGTGGAGGTGGGATTGGTGGTGATGGGGGTGGAGGTGGGATTGGTGGTGGGGTTGGTGGTAGTGGTGGAGGTGGGGTTGGTGGTGGTGGTGGGGTTGGTGGTGGTGGAGGTGGGGTTGGTGCTGGTGGAGGTGGGGTTGGTGGTGGTGGTGGGGTTGGTGGTTGATGTTGGGGTTGGTGGTGGTGGGGTTAGTGGTGGTGGTGGGGATGGTGGTGGAGGTGAGATTGGTGCTGGTGGAGGTGGGGTTGTTGGTGGTGGTGGGGTTAGTGGTGGTGGAGGTGCGGTTGGTGGTGGTGGTGGAGGCGGGGTTGGTGGTGGTGGTGGTGGTCGAGGTGGGGTTGGTGGTGATGGGGGTGGGATTGGTGGTCGAGGTGGGGTTGGTGGTGATGGGGGTGGGATTGGTGGTGGGGTTGGTGGTAGTGGTGGAGGTGGGGTTGGTGGTGGTGGTGGGGTTGGTGGTGGTGGTGGGTGGTGGTTGGTGGTGGGGTTGGTGGTTGGTGGTGGGGTTGGTGGTGGTGGTGGAGGCGGGGTTGGTGGAGGTGGGGGTTGGTGGTGGGGTTAGTGGTGGTGGAGGTGGGGTTGGCGGTGGTGGAGGTGGGGTTGGTGTACGGGGTGGGCTGGAGTCGCGACATTGAGACAGGTGCTACGCGCTCACGTTACAGCGAGGGGAGAGTGAGTGAGAGAGAGAGAGAGGGTTGTGTGAGAGTGTGGAGCAGTGCGCAGCGGTTAACGCACTGCGCACTGCGCTCTATGAACCCGATTCCCCGTTGATGACTAACACCAGTGACGATTATTTGAACCGGTCCAGGGCCTCCCCTAGGTCGACTCATGTGTGATGTGTAAACATCGCTACTGGAAAGACAAAGGTGGCCGGGCGTGGTGTCGGCCACCCTCGTATGCCGTGCCGACCTTCATCATAGGTGCTCGCTAACAGCACTTGCCCCAAAAGTATTTTCAGGCTATACGGGTGATCTTTGTCGTGGGCAGCGGTGTTGTCGTGCATAGCGCGCATCGCTACGAACCTGGCGACCCGGGTTCGATTCCTGCTCACGGTCAACACCGATGACGATTATCTGACCCGGTCCTGGGCCTCTCCTATGTCGACTCAGCCTCAAAAGAGTACCTGGTGCGGTGTGTAGTAAACATCGCCACTGGGAAGACAAAGGCGGCCTTGCGCGGTGCTGGCCACCCACCCCCTCGTGTGCCGTGCCGGCCTTCATAGGTGCTACTCGCTCCCAGCACTTGCCCCTACAGTCTGTTAAGGCTACACGTGGGATCTTTGTCTTTGTGACCACTGAGAATCCGTACTGGTTGATGAATCTTCAGTGCCCTTGACGTCCCCGGTTGTGTTGCGTGGGCCGGGGGAAACTTCGTCTCCACACGCGGTCCACCACGTCCAGTATAACGTCTCGCGAGGCCAGTTGGCTACTCAGCAAAGTGCCGCCGACACTTTGAGTCTTACCCATTAATATATTTTTGTTAAATCAAAATCAGAATCTTATTTTAGACTTGAGCAATCCGATGAACTATGAAGGTCTTTTTCCCAGATGTATATCTCCTGCACCCGGCACAGCACGTTCAGTATTCACCTCTGGCCACGGTATCGCAGCGGACAAACGATTTCAGGGAGGAACCGCGGTCGCTGGGCACGGGATGGTGGTTTGCAAATCTGCTTCGTCTCGGCGACCTTGGGGCTCCGTGTGGCTACGCGGGGACACCGTTCGTGAAGTCCCGGCCTTGCATTGTGCGAGCGACGTGCTCCCGCGTGTGCGTGCCAATGGTACCGACGCGGTGGCGAGCAGCGATCGATCTCGCTCCGTCGCTCGAAGCCTCGTCCACGAATGCGTTGCTCGACACATTTCTGACGGGGGGGGGGGGGGGTGGCGGTGGTTGAGGACGCTACCGAACACGTGCCGCGTGGTGTGACTCCTGAGCTAGGGGGAATTTATTTCACGTTTTTTTTTGTTGGGGGGGGGGGGTTTACAAAAAAAACACATTCTAATAAAAATAAGAGGCTGCCGCTCGCAATCGCCACGCATCGCTGCTTCAGGCTGCCAGCGGGAGGGTCGATGTCGCGTAGTCGAGACGGGATCTATCTACTGCTGGTTGAACGCATCGCCTAGCCGTCCGGGGGGCGTGAAGGCGACGTGTGAACGCGAGCCGATTTCACCGCTCCGTCTCTCCGCCGGCCGGGAGGTGGTCAGTCGGGCGCCTTCCCTCCCTTGCCCGCCACTCCGTGTTATTGATCTTGACCCACCGGCTCACTTTCGTTCTTGACAGCCCCAACACGGTGTCTCGAAACCCTTGCGTTCGTTCGGCGTCGTCAGCGTCAACTTCATCGCCTTGTCGTCTATCAATGCAATTCAAAGCTTTTTTTGCGCACTCTGTTAAGTTAAAAAAAAAAAAAAACCACCAGTTTATTCGCGGCACGTGCACGGCAAGCGGAGCAGAATTGGTGGCACAAAAAGAGTGCATCTACTGCTACGACAACTCCATAAGAGGTGTTTTTTGTGTTAGATCGCGTATACATTTATTTACGCGATCTCACCCAAAAACCTCTATTATGGATAATATTGGTCGCGAAAGTACAGCTACTTAGTATAAGAATTGGTTTTATCGTTTCTGGCAATAAAAACACGCGTTAAGATGTTCAAACACCAACAAAGAAACCGTTTTGCAATGATTTATGTCTGCATTGACCCCACACGCAATACTTGTGGTGAACATGCAAACAAATATGCTTAATAATAATGTATGTACTGCCTTTCAAGAAGACTGTCACTGGTGTAGGCCAATCAGGTTCAAAGACAATGTCATCTATAATAATTAACTCCCAGAGCTGAGGTGGTGACAGGATGGTGTTGTGGTGAGGGATGAGAGGGTGGTTGTGGTGTTTGTTGGTGGAGGTGTTTAGTGGTGGTTGGTGGTGGTGGTTGGTGGTGGTGGTCGAGGTGGTTGGTGGTGGTAGTGGTGGTTGGTGAGGGATGAGAGGGTGCTTGTGGTGTTTGGTGGTGGTGGTGGTTGGTGGTGGTGGTTGGTGGTGGTAGTGGTGGTTGGTGAGGGATGAGAGGGTGCTTGTGGTGTTTGGTGGTGGTGGTTGGTGGTGGTGGTTGGTGGTAGTGGTGGTGGTGAGGGATGAGAGGGTGCTTGTGGTGTTTGTTGGTGGTTGGTGGTGGTGGTTGGTGGTGGTGGTGAGGGATGAGAGGGAGGAGCAAGAAGGAGCGAGCAGACGTGAGTTGCACGGGAGGAGGAGGAGCGGCGTCTGTTTTCAAAGTGGGCGAAGAGAGGGGAGGGGTTCAGATTGGGGGGAGGACACTCCGGAGTCGCGTGACTTACGGGAGGCTTGAGCTAATGCATAGAGAGAGATAGGGGTATATATTATCTATGTATATACTCTCACGAGTCCCCTCGATTGCTGCACATTGAACACCAATGGAACTTTCTACAAATAAACTGAGGGCACCCCAATGAGCTCCCCCCTATCTCCGGTTGTAGCCAACGTTTTCATGGAGAAATTTGAGACTGACGCCATCCAGACTGCCACTCTGCGCCCAACCTTATGGAAGAGGTACGTGGATTACACTTTTGTAATCTGGCCACATGGCCGGCCTGCTCTAGACCAATTCCTCGACCACATCAATTCCATACACCCAGCCATCAGATTTACCATGTAAGTCGAAAAAGATGGCAAGCTACCTTGTTTGTATGTCCTAATAAAAAAAGAGACCTGATGGTTCAATGAGCCACTCTGTCTCCAGGAAAGCTACCCATACGGATGCTTACCTGAAACCGGATTCCCACCACCATCCATCCCAGAAGAATTCCCTCATCAAGACTCTGCACCATAGAGCCCAATGCATCTCCGACCAGGAACACATTGCCAGTGAACTCAAGCACGTACACCAAGCTCTTAAGGCTAATGGTTACTCCGACGACACAATCCGCAAAGCTATCACTCCAACCATGAAGAAGGACCCTCTTGAGGAGCCATTCAAAACCATCATTGCGGGGATCAGAAAAAATATCTCCAAAATCGTGAAAAAACACAAGATCCAGGTCCGATTCAACACTTTACATAAAAATCCGTGATCTGGTTCCGTCTGTAAAAGATGTGATTCCAGACATACAGTACCCTGGCGTCTACAAACTAAGTTTCCTCTGTGGTAGTAGTTACATTGGAGAAACCAAACGACATGTCTCGGACCGCATCCATGAACACAAAGCAGACCTAAAACACAGGACCAACACCTCGGCCGTGGCAGATCACTGTTATAATTCAGTGGGCTCACATGACATTGACTTCTCCAAAACAGAGGTTATCTGCAAGACATCTGGCTACCATTAGAGATTCGTTCATGAGGCTATCCACATATACAAACACAGAGACAATTTCAATCGAGAAGATGGATTCTGGCTTAGCAATCATTGGAAGGATTTGATAAACCATTTCGGGTCTCCCCCCTCCTCTTTTCCGAACATAGATGGACTCGTCCATCTGAATAACTGCCAAATCGCTCTCCGTGGTGCTAACGTTAAGAAAAAACCGCCACTTTTTTCAAATTTTCTTGCTGTGGTTTCCACACCTGATGATGATTGCTTGTGTTGCAGTCGAAACGCCGTGAGAATTTTATCGTTTTATATTTTTATTATTTTATTGTTTCCCTTCTACGTGACTTTACCGAAAGAACCAAGAACACCAATGTTATTATTCAGTGGAGCGGTGGCACAGTGGTTAGCGCACTGCGATATGAACTCGGCGAAACGAGTTTGATTCTCTGCCATCAGTAACGAGTAGCACCTGAACCCGGCCTCAGAATCGTTCTCAGGATCATAATCGTTACTTAGACTGCAAGAGGAATCCAATGACCTATGAAGCTCTTTTTCACAGATGTCCAGTATAGGCAAAGACCCACATTGACCATCGTGGTGAAGTATGGTTAAACAAACACCCCCTCCACCACGTGACCGGCACGGCGTGGGAAGAACGTCTTCCGTCCATCGTTACGCCGTACTGCCCTAAACAAATAAGCGACGATTACAATAATTATCTAAATATAACACACAATGGTAGGTGGACGTATCACATAACTACGCAGCAGGAGCCAATTAACGCACGCGTAATTGACGGCACGTGTCGTGCAGACACCGCGCCCCACGATTGTTGCCTCGTCCTGCCTCGAGACCTCATCACCGCACACCATACCAAATCATCCTCCTCCTCTTCCACCTCTTCCTCCTCCTATTCCACCCCTTCCACATCTTCCTCCTCAACCTACACCTCCTCCTCCTCTTTCTCAACCTCCTCTTCTTCCACCTCCTCTTCCTCCTCCTCTTCTTCCACCTCCTCTTCCTCCTACTCCACCTCCTCTTTCACGTCTTCCTCCTGATCCTCCTACTGCACCTCCTCCACCTCCTATTCCTCCTCCTCTTCCACATCGTCCTCGTCATCTTCCTCCTCCAACTGCACCTCCTCCACCTCCTCCTATTCTTTAGCTCCCCCCTACGCTCCCTCCCACCCGGCTGTCCCCCTGGAGCTCAACGCTGCAGGGCAACGCTGGGCCACATGGCACACTGTATGGTACATTCACGTTTCTCCGATACACACACTACAGTATATATATACACATTTTACATACTAGTGTATTATATACATTATGCTGTACGATACACCGTAATGGCGTGAGTAAGTAGTGGGGTGGCAAAGATGATCTTCGCTTTTAAGGGTTATTAAGTCGGGGAGGATGGCCACATGCACAAAGACAAAGGTTCCCCGTGTAGCCTTCACAGACTGTTGGTGGCAAGTGCTGATAGCGAGGTGCAGCACCGATGAAGGCCGCCACGGCACGCGAGATGGGTGGGGGTGGGTGGGCCAACACCGCGGCGGACCGCCTTTGTCTCCCCGGTGGCGATGTTCACTACGCACCGCGCCAGCTACGTGGGCACCACGTGGGTTGGAACGGCTGGACGAACGTTGACCCGACGTTGCGCGTTCACTGGGGCGCCCAGCCCGAGTGACGCTTGGAGGATGACGACGCAGCTGCGTCGCGCTCCCGCTGTGAGTCGGAACGTCAGCTCGTCCCGGTCTTTAAAAAACAGCTCCCGCCTCTGCTGTGAAGAGTCGCCACGCTCCCTCCTTCTTCTCAAGATAGAAGCTCTCCCCCCACTCCACCACCTCCACTCCCCCCCCCCCCCCCCCCCCCCCACTTGCTAACACGATACCCCAACGTCTCGCAAAAACAAAATCTTACATCGGAACATCACAGAGTCTTCCCCCCTCTGAGATCCCTTCCAGGGAGTGACCTGTGGTCCGCCCGCAGTCGAGGGCAGAAGTTTCCACCCCCACCCGTCCTCCTCTCTATCTCTCTCTCTCTCCCAACACCACTTCGCCTTTCCCTATAGGGGCAGAGAGAGAGGGGATCTTGGTCTGTCGTCTCCGTGTAGGGATTTTGTTATCGGGCGTGCGGGTGTTGTAGGCAGCGCGGGATGTGGTCCCTCTAAACTCTAAACTCCTTGCACGGTCGGTAAGTGCCCCCCACCCCCCACAGAAGCCCCAACCGCTGTCCCATTAGAACTCGACAACAATCAGTGGTACTCGCTCACCTCCTCACTCACCTCCCTATCTCGCTCACCTCCTCACTCACCTCCTCACTCACCTTCTCCCCGTCTCGCTCACCTCCTCACTCACCTCCCCGTCTCGCTCACCTCCTCATTCCCCTTCTCTCCATCTCGTTCACCTCCTCACTCACCTTCTCCCCGTCTCGCTCACCTCCTCACTCACCTCCTCACTCACCTTCTCCCCATCTCACTCACCTCCTCACTCACCTCCCCGTTTCGCTCACCTCCTCACTCACCTCCCCGTCTCGCTCACCTCCTCACTCACCTTCTCCCCGTCTCGCTCACCTCCTCACTCACCTTCTCCCCGACTCGCTCACCTCCTCACTCACCTTCTCCCAGTCTCGCTCACCTCCTCATTCCCCCCTCTCCCCGTCTCGCTCACCTCCTCACTCACCTTTTCCCCACTCGCTCACCTCCTCACTCACCTCCTCACTCACCTTCTCCCCGTCTCGCACACCTCCTTACTCACCTTCTCCCCGTCTCGCTCACCTCCTCACTCACCTTCTCCCCGTCTCACTCACCTCCTCACTCACCTTCTCCCCGTCTCGCTCACCTCCTCACTCACCTTCTCCCCGTCTCGCTCACCTCCTCACTCACCTTCTCCCCGTCTCGCTCACCTCCTCACTCACCTTCTCCCCGTCTCGCTCACCTCCTCACTCACCTTCTCCCCGTCTCGCTCACCTCCTCACTCACCTTCTCCCCGTCTCGCTCACCTCCTCACTCACCTCCCCGTCTCGCTCACCTCCTCACTCACCTCCCCACTCACCTTCTCCCCGTCTCGGTCACCTCCTCACTCACCTTCTCCCCGTCTCGCTCGCCTCCTCACTAGTTGGGGGGAGTGGTACCTCTAACCGTGCTACGTGGAGGGGTTAGCGCTACGCTGCGTTACGAACCCGGCCACCCGAGTTCGATTCCCGCTCACGGCCACAAACACCGGTGACGATTTATCTGAATGGGTCCGGCACCCCTCCGCCCCCCCCCCCCTCAGGCCGACCTGGTACGGTCTATCAACATCGCCACCAGTGAGACAAAGGCGGCCGGGTGTGGTGCTCCCCCCCCCCGCCTCCACTCCCTCGTGTGCCGTGCCGTCCTTGCATAGGTGCGACTCGCTGACAGAAACTCGTCCCCAAGGGGTCTGTCAAAGGCTACGCGGGGTGGGGTGGGGTGGGATGGGGTGGGGTGGGATGGGGTGGGGTGGGGTTAGGGATGGGGTTGGGTTGGGTTAGGGATGGGGTTGGGTTGGGTGGGATGGGGTGGGGTGGGGTGGGATGGGGTGGGGTGGGTTAGGGATGGGGTGGGGTGGGATGGGGTGGGGTGGGGTGGGGTTAGGGATGGGGTTGGGTTGGGTTAGGGATGGGGTTGGGTTGGGTGGGATGGGGTGGGGTGGGGTGGGATGGGGTGGGGTGGGATGGGGTGGGGTGGGGTGGGGTTAGGGATGGGGTTGGGTTGGGTGGTATGGGGTGGGGTGGAATGGGGTGGGATGGGGTGGGGTGGGTTAGAGATGGGGTGGGGTGAGGTGGGATGGGTTGGGGTGGGGTGGGTTAGGGATGGGGTTGGGTTGGGTGGGATGGGGTGGGATGGGATGGGGTGGGGTGGGTTAGGGATGGGGTGGGGTGAGATGAGGTTGGGTGGGGTTAGAGGTTGGGTGGGGTGGGGGACGTTTGTGCGCCACGAGGAGGCTACGCGGGGCGAGCGATCGACTCGCGACTCAATCCCGGCAGGGGCGGTTCAGTTTCTGTTTGTGAATTAACGTACGATGTTGTCTTTATTATTACTGTTATAAGTATTATTTATTATTATTTAGTATAATTACGTATTATTATTGTCATTTATTATCAAGTATTTATTCTTAATTGTGATTATTTATCATTAATAATAATTTTAAATTATTGATTGTTATTATAAAAAAAATATTCTAATTTATTATTGTTGTTGTTACTCATCATGGTTTTTTTAAACCCGGTTGCTGAGCACGGGGGGCCAAAGTGGGAGAAGAGTCGACGCACATTGCTTGAAATTGAGCAACAGCAAGGTCACCTCCTCGCTCCCACCTTATCGCTTGCCTCTTCACTCACCATCTCGTTCACATCCTCACTCACTTCCTCACCATCGTGTTCACCTCACTCAACTCTTCGCTCACCTCCTCACTCACCTCCTCGCCCTGCCCCCCCCCCCGCAACTCGCACCCCCACTGTGAAGTGACTTTACTTCTCCCCCCCCCACATCTCCCCGTGTGAACCCCCCCACACCCCCCACACCACCACACCCCCACACCCACCACACCCCCACACCCCCACACCCCCACCCCCCACACCCCCACACCCCCCACCCCCACACCCCCCACACCCCCCACACCCCACACCCACCACACCCACACACCCACCACACCCACCACACCCCCCACACCCCACACACCCACACACCCACCACACCCCCCACACCCCCCACACCCCCACACCCCCACACCCCCACCCCCCACACCCCCACACCCCCCACCCCCACACCCCCCACACCCACACACCCACCACACCCACCACACCCCCCACACCCCCCACACCCCCCACACCCCCCACACCCCACACACCCACACACCCCCACACCCCCCACACCCCCCACACCCCCCACACCCACCACACCCACACAACCTTTAGTGGAGCTCAGACCTCCGCGTGACGTTCGCTTGATGTCTCTGCCAAAGCAGGGCTATCAATAGTCTTCAATGTGGCAAAGGCGCAGCCCTGCAAGTGCGCGCTCGCGCCCCTGCCGGTGCAAGAACCTCCGCCAGATGGGGACGTTCCAGGCAGCCGCCTCTAGATCCCGAAATTTATTCTTTTAATTTTTTTGGTGGGGGGGGGGGGGTCTACTCTCGGAAGACCTTCAGAGCGAACTACACTTCACCCCACCACCTCACAAGGACCTGCCGACTGTCTCACATGCGACGTATACCAATGCAGACTGCTGGCTGGACAGGAGACGGCCGTGGGAGGATGTCCAATGTGTACAGAGGACCGCAGAGCTCAGACAATTGATGGTGACGGGTCTCAGGCTCGCTGCTGCTGCTGCTGCTGGCGTGGTGATACACGTTGAACTCATGATATGAAAAGTAAGAGTGGGTTTTACCCTTCCTGGCAATAAAAACAGGATGTGTTAAGATGTTCGAACACCGCAAATAGAAAATGCTAAACAGTCATCGCCTTATTGTTGCAAAACAACATCAACAAGAGCAACACGAACTTGGCAGGACTCTTCTGTAATTCTTCAATCCATCTGTGCGGAATTTTGAGTGTTACTCCACTCGTAGACACAGCGTGGTTGGTGATGCAAAACAAGGATAGGCTTTACCCCATCTGGCAATAAAAAACGTGAGTTGTGTTAACATGTTCAAACACCAAATAGATTACCTTTTGCAAGGAATAAAGTACTGCATTAACCACACACAGTACTTGTGGTGAACGTGCAAACATAACATGGATCAGCTTAACACGTAGGAGGCTTTCGCGGCCAATATTATTCATAGTAAACGTTTTTTGGTTAGATCGCGTTATTTATAAATGTGTCATAACACTCCACCACCCGACACGGCCAATCAGTAAAAAAGTGTCACGTTGACAAACACACCGGTGGGCTAAAGTAGTGAACGATTTTGTCTTTTGTCAACGTGACACCTATTTTTAGCTCTTTCGGTAAGGTCACGTTGAAGGGAAACAATAAAATAATAAATATATAAAACAATAAAAATTCTCACGACGTTTCGACCATAACACAAACGGTCGTCATCAGGTGTGTCGGTTTGCATTAATTTATTTATTTTAAAACGGTGTATTTATTTATAAAAAACGTCAGTGATCTGGTTCCGTCTGTAAAAGATGTGATTCCTTACATACAGTACCCTGGTGTCTACAAACTAAGTTGCCTCTGTAGTTACATTGGAGAAACCAAACGCCATGTCTCGGACCGCATTCGTGAACACAAAGCAGACCTTAAACACGGTAGGACCAACACCTCGGCCGTGGCAGATCATTGTTACAATTCAGTAGGCTCACATGACATTGACTTTTCCAAGACAGAGGTTCTTTGTAAGCCATCTGGCTACCATGAGAGATTCGTTCATGAGGCTATCCACATATACAAGCACAGAGACAATTTCAACCGAGAAGATGGATTCTGGCTTAGCAATCATTGGAAAGATTTGATAAACCATTTCAGGTCTTAATTGATTGTTCACGCTTACAGTGGCTTTCAGACACCATACATTAATTTTTCGTCTCCCCCCTCCTCTTTTCAGAACATAGATGGACTAGTCCTTCTAAATAAACTGCCAAATCGCTGCGCGTGGCGCTGACGTTTTTTTTTATAAATAAATAAATACAACGTTTCAACAATTTTTTTATGCAAACCGACACACCTGATGACGACCGTTTGTGTTGCAGTCGAAACGTCGTGAGAATTGTTATTGTTTTATATATATGTTATTATTTTATTGTTTCCCTTCAACGTGACTTTACTGAAAGAGCTAAGAATATGAATTACTGCAGTCACGAAAGCTTTAAATCAAAATTTAACGTGACACCTTTTTTACTGATTGGCCGTGTCGGGTGGTGGAGGGTTACGACACATTTATAAATAACGCGATCTAACCCAAAAACGTTAATTATAAAAAAACATGCTCTGATAATAATGTATACATTGTCTTTAAAGAAGGCTGTCTCTGGTGTAGGCCAATGAGTTTCAAAGGCAATGCCAGTGTCTAATAATTATCAAAGCATGTTTTTGTTTGCAAGTTCACCACAAGCACGGCGTGTGGTTGATGCAGACGTGATTCCCTGCAAAATGTTTCTATTCGGCGTTTGCACACCTTTACACCTCTTAAATTTTGATTTAAAGCTTTCGTGACTGCAGTCATTCATATTCTTAGCTCTTTCGGTAAAGTCACGTTGAAGGGAAACAATAAAATATATATAAAACAATAAAAATTCTCACGACGTTTCGACCATAACACAAACGGTTGTCATCAGGTGATGAGGACCGATCAGGTGATGACGACCGTTTGTGTTATGGTCGAAACGTCGTGAGAATTTTTATTGTTTTATATATATTTTATTATTTTATTGTTTCCCTTCAACGTGACTTTACCGAAAGAGCTAAGAATATTAACACCTCTTGTTTTATTGCCAGAAAGGATACAATCTATACTTATTTTTCATACTTTGATAATGGCAAACAGGTCCCATGAACTTATGGTCATGATGATATATTGCGAGTCACATCTATATAAATAGATATATATCGAAAATAAATTACTTTACCAGGTAAGGCCCACAGCTTTATGGCTGTGTTTTTCAGAAGCGGCCTGGCCACAAATTATAGCTCAACGAAGTCACAACACAAGCGATCGTCATTAGACGATCGCTTGTGTTGTGATCGAAACGTCGTAGTTTGTTGTTTATTTTATATGTATTTTTTAAAAATTAATTTGTACCCATCTACGTGACTTTACCGAAAGACCCCAAAAATAACGACAAATGAGACGAAGATCCCCACACCCCGTATCGACTTGGGCCAAGTGCTGTTCGCGAGTAGCACCTTATGAAGGTCGGCACGGAACACAAGGGGGTGGGGTGGACAACATCACGCCGGGCCGCCTTTGTCTCCCCAGCATCAGTACTGTATTTGCACACCGCAGCGAGTGCTCGGTGTTTGTGCTGTGTGTGTGTGTCTAGGGGAGCGGTGGTGCAGCGGTTAGCGCTACGCTGCGCTACGAACCTGGCGACTCGAGTTCGATTCCCGCTCACGGCCATCACCGGTGATGATTACCTGAACCGGTCCTGGGCCTCCCCTAGGTCGACTCAGCCTCAAATGAGCAACCTGGTGCGATGTATAAACATGACCACCAGGGAGACAAAGGCGGCCGGGCGTGGTGCTGGCCACCCACCCCCTCGTGTGCCGTTCCGCCCTTCATCAGTGCTCGCTATCAGCACTTGCCCCTACAGTCCGTTACAGGCTACACGGGGGATCTTTGTCTTTGTCTAGGCCGAATCAACCTCGGGGTGGAGGCGCAGAAGCGACTCCAAATATTCGCCACCGCCGTGGGTGGCGATGAAGAGGGAATCGATCGTCGGGTCGCGGTCGGACTACGGAGCGCGGTGGAAACGCCCTGAACCCCCCTGCAGCGCACGCGACACTCACCTCGGCGACCGTGGCGACCGGGAGGGAGGAAGGAGCTCTCGCTCGCTCGCTCGCTGCAGGCTGCAGACAGCAGCAGCAGCAGCTGTCACAGTGTCCACGACCCAGGGGAGGCCTCTCGGCAGGAGGCGACTCAGCCCGGATCAGAGACTCCCACCGGGAGTAAAACAACGGGAAGTCACTAACCACCCCCCACACCGACCCACCACCACCACCACCACCCGCGCATCTACCGTGCCACACACGTACCTCCCCCCACTACCACCACCACCACCACCACTCCAAGTACTCCACAGTGGCTAGGAGATGTTAGCTGGTATACAGGAGGGCGTGGGTTCGATCCCTGACGCCTGTTGTGTATTTGGAGTTTGCGTGTCTCTCTCTCTCTCTCTGTAGAGATGTTAACTACCTCGCCTGATATACAGGAGGCCGTGGGTTCGATCCCTGACGCCTGCTGTGTATTTAGAATCTAGAGCATTTGGCTGCTATAAATTTCCACGCGATAATGACGCGCCACTTCGCTGGACTGTCATTTGTGGCCTCGGTCGCTTCTGACAAAAGATCTGCAATAGTTCAGTGGGCCTTAGCCTGGTAATGTAACATGGAAAATTGTTTTTAGTTTAAGTTCCTCCCGGCCCACGGATGGGCATTTCGAATTCGGTGAAAACATAAAAACACACACAGCTGATCATTTTAAGAGCCGCAATGCCACTGCGGGTGAATACGAGACGGTGGTGGTTTGAAGCCAACAGGTTGCCAACCTCTGTGCCACCCAGAGTGGCGAACGCAGAGGCGTGGGGAGTCGTCGGGGCGAGAAATAGGAAGGGAGGAGGGGGGGGAGGTGCATCAATGATATCAGCTGAAAATCCGAATAAACATTGCAAGACAATAAACGTAGCAACATAATAAACATCGCAAGATGTTCACAATTAAAGAGGCTTTAGTATGTCTCCCTTCACCTCTGTCGTTTGTCGTCATATCTCTTCCCATCTCACTCCACCTCTATCTCTTCTCTCCTGTCATCTCACGAGACTTATACATTTAAAAAGGGGGGGGCAGAATTATTTTCATTTTGCCCCCCCCCCCCGCCTAAAATGGGCCAGCGTCCCAGAGTCTCCACCACGCACGTGCCTCCAAACCCACGCACCGCCACCCTCCACGTGCCTCCAAACCCACGCACCGCCACCCTCCACGTGCCTCCCTCCACACACTGTCTCATGGACCACCCACCCCATACCTACAGTACAGTATACACATCGCCCCCTACACGTACCACCCTCCAAGTACCTTCCACTTCACACACGTGCCTCCCTCCACACACGTACCTTCAAACCTACACATACCCACAGAGCCACACGTATCTATCAATCCCACAAGTAGTCCCCCTCCCACCACCCACCACCATCACCACACACGTGCCTCCAAATCTCACATATCCCTATCAACCACACACCGGTGGGCTTAAGTAGTAACTATTTGGCGTTTTGTTTACGTGACAAATCCCTTACCAATTGGCTGTGTCGGGTGGTGGAGGGTTTCGACACGTTTATACTTACACGATCTAACCCAACACCCTTTATTGTGAATAATATTGGTCGTGAAAGCCTGCTACGTGTTTAACCGACGTACCCATCAAACCCGCAAGTGCCTCTTGAATTCTACGTACCCTTAACCCTCCACGTGCCTTCAAACACGACACGAACTCTCGCCCCCCGTGAAAGTTCAACGTAATCCAGAGCTACTCTTTGGTTCTTTGGGCAAAGTCACGTAGGTATACAATAAAATAAATCACGACGTTTCGGGTGCAACACAAGCGTCCATCATCAGGTGGGAAAGCATGGTCTGCTGCCGAGGCAGACTGTTTTAAAAGGTTTGAAATGGGTGTAGCTCAAGTTTCATAAAGAAGTGGCCGGGGCTAGTGATGTTAATGTGAGAAATTAGCGTGATGTTAATGTGAGAAATTAGCTAATTATGACCCTTGAGCTACACCCATTTCAAACCTTTTATAACAGGCTGCCTCAGCAGGAGACCATGCTTTCCCACCTGATGATGGACGCTTGTGTTGGGCCCGAAACGTCGTGATTTATTTAATTTTCTACCTACGTGACTTTACCGAAAGAACCAAAGAGTATGGATTCCTGAAGTCACGAAAGCTTCAAGTCAAGAGTAAACCCCCTCTTCAACCCCCCCCCCCTACCACGAGGGGTACCTCCAAATCTACATGTACCCCCCCCCCCACTACTCACGCAAGCAATCTGTTAACCCGAGTAAGCATAATCCAATTTCACAGAATCTAGATTCGCTGAAGCTACGGGTAATTAATTGCATGCGCAGCTGTTAATTATGGGATCTGTCATTCACCTTCACGATGATATTGCCCGCTAGAGTCCGTGCCAGTTACTCTCATAGAGGCCTATTAACTAAAGTGACAGTGAGTAATTTTCGTGGGAGATCTATTTAGCAATTGGCGCATCCACTGCCGCGTGATGGTGCGTGGATATCTGTTCTCGGTTACATTAACACCGCATGAAGTTCAACACTACACACCGCTATTACCGCCGCCGCCGCCGCCACCACGTGTTGTGGTTGTGGCGGTGATGTGCGCGGCTGTGAGTGGCAGTACGGCAAGTGGGATACATTTCAATCTGTAGTCCTTCCGAAATGGGGAGGAATCGAGCGTTTCTCCCTCTCAACATCCGGCGCGCGCGCGTGTGCTTTCACCACGTGCTCCGCTTTCGTTCCCCACGTGTAAACACTCGTTTGTGACACACCCATTTAATTGCATTATTTATTATTTGATGGTCTAGAACGCGGACACGCGATTTGGGGGAAGACCTCCTCGTGTGAAGAATCTGAGTCGCAGCAGACGCTAGGGAGGAGGGTGGTGTTGGTGGTAATGATAGTGGTGTTGGTGGTAATGGTGGTGGTGGTAATGATAGTGGTGTTGGTGGTGATGATAGTGGTGGTGGTAATGTACTTATGACCAGCTCCAGTTTGACAGCAGAGGTCTCACTCCGAATCAGTCGGGCGGCATTATATTTAATTGGCTGCGCGATGCCCTGTGGAAGTTACCTGGTCTGCCGCTCTGCACGAAGCTTCGGGTCTTCTCGGCCACAGTCATTTTCTCCTTTCTCTGTGCTTGTGAACTGTGGACCCCTCTGGTGGAACATCTGCGCCGGTTATAATAATTCAGGCTGGCATGCCTGCGATCCATCATGCGTTTAACCAGACTGGATTGTGTGAGGAGCTCACCAATCTTTGAAAGATCTGGACACATTCCCATCAGTGAGCTCCTCCAGCAGGCAAGGCTGTGTGATGGCTGGTTCATGTATGCCGCATGCCCAGACACCGCATGCCCAAGCAGCTTCTGTTTGGCCGCATAGCGGGAACTAAACGGGCACGACATGGGCTGGAGAAGAGATGGACTGATGCAATATGGGAGGATGTGGAGCCGAGTGGACTTGCCGATGACTGGTACCAGCGGTGTCAAGATCGGCCTCTGTGGAGGAGGCTCGTGAAGGACGCTGCTACTGGGCAGTGGGAGGCAGTCGCCCTCCAACAACAACGGAGAGCAGAGGAGCGACGCTCACAACAACGGGCGGAGCGCCGGGCGGCTAAGATGCAGCAAATCTTCACAGTAGGGGGCACAGCTGGTGCAGCTGCCAGTCATCTCAGTCAGCCTACCCATGGCACCTGGGTCTGTCCCGTGACCTTCTGGCAGAGACTCTTCCACATCTCACGTGGCCTCAACGTGCACCTGGCCTGGCACAGGCGTCGTGGTGACGTCACCGTCACTTCGTGGCGGCGATTGGTGGTAATGTAAGTGGTGGTGGTGTTGTAGATATACATTTTCCAAAACTGTATATGAAGTGTGATATTATATTCTTGGTTCTTTCGGTAAAGTCACGTAGAAGGGAAACAATAAAATAATAAAAATATTGAACAATACAATTCTCACGGCGTGTCGACTGCAACACAAGCAATCATCATCAGGTGTGAAAACCACAGCCTGAAAATTTGAAAAAAGTGGCGGGTTTTTTTTACGTTAAATTTTGATTTAAAGCTTTCGTGACTGCAGGGATTCATATTCTTGGTTCTTTCGGTAAAGTCACGTAGAAGGGAAACAATAGAATAATAAAAATATAAAACAATAAAATTCTGACGACGTGAAAAAAAAGTGGCAGTTAAAAAAAACCGCCACTTTTTTCAAAATTTCTTGATGTGGCTTTCACACCTGATGATGATTGCTTGTGTTGCAGTCGAAACGTCGTGAGAATTTTATTGTTTCATATTTTTTTTATTTTGTTTCCCTTCTACGTGACTTTACCGAAAGAACCAAGAATATGAATCCCTGCAGTCACGAAAGCTTTAAATCAAAATTTAAGTGTGATATTGTCTATTTTGTACGTCATGGCTCCTGGCATACATGTGTATTCATTGCATTGCAAGGGTTGAGAGAAGCCAGAAGGCTCGAAACTAATTAGCATTCGAATGAGAAGTTGGCAAATAGGCTTGACGGCTTGGGATGATAACCATTGACAGGAACACGTGAACTCCTCCCCTGAGATAACAAACGCATCGCCAGCGAGGCCATTCATGTGCAAGCACCCTGCTCTGCTGTTTAAGGAAAGCTACACTCGGCATCTGAGCTGTTTGAATTAATAACACGTCTTGGCGTTTGGAGAGTGGAAATGCTCAGAATGACAACCACGGCATACGAATATTCTTAAACATCGTGCTATTAAACGTTAAATTTGATGATAGGATGTAATGACGATGCATCCCCGGGTCAAAATTAGTTTTTTGTTTAACATTGACAGATTAGCATATCCTTCTTAACGATCACTGTTGTGTGACAGACGGTCTGCGTTACGCATGTGAAACTTTATAATGGAATCATGGAAGATCGCGTTGAAGTACTGAACCAAAAGATCACTCAGGACAATAACATATGTATATATAAAATCTAATTGTCAATTATACACAACCAAAAATAATACTTATTCAAGGGTGTATAGCCAGAGGCACGCCCGACCGCCTTCGTCTTCCCAGTGGCTATCTTTACACACCGCACCTGGTATTCACTTTAAGGCTGAGTCGACCTAGGGGGGGTGTAACCAGGACCAGTTCAGATAACCGCCACTGTTCTAGATTTAAAGCTTTCGTGACTGCAAGGATCCATACTCTTTGGTTCTATTCGGTAAAGTCACGTGACTTTACCGAATAGAACCAAAGAGTAACCGCCACTGTGTTGATTGTGAGTGGGACTCGAACTCGGAATCAACTAGGCTCGCGGGAGAAGGGACAAACCGAGACACGAATAGCCCGAGGGAGGAAGTCCGTTTCACACTGAGACACGTGTGCTACCGACACACACACACACACCACAACTCAGGGCCTACTTTTACGAGTCGATAAGACATTCCAGGGCGGGGGAGGGGGGTGGAAGTAAAGTGGTCCTGAGTTCACACAAGTCTTGGGGTGACCTCCGAAGGAAGGGAGGACGGCGTTCGTGACACCAGGGCCGGGTTGTCTGCGGAGCCAGAACCGGGGTTGAACTGAGGCCTTACTCGATGGGAGGAGCTTTAGGCTTTGGCATGGTCAAGGGAATTAATGAAATACGGTTGGAAATTCCTGTGTGGCAATAGACAAAAGATCGTATCGATCTTGCAACGGCAAGACCTGAAATCAGCCTTAAGTTTGAGCTTTACAGAGGCTAAGTGTTTGAGCTCTTACTAAGGCAGACTCCGAGTGTCTGAGTCGTTAAGTGTTTGAGCTCTTACTAAGGCAGACTCCGAGTGTCTGAGTCGTTCAGTGTTTGAGCTCTTACTAAGGTAGACTCCGAGTGTCTGAGTCGTTAAGTGTTTGATCTCTTACTAAGGCAGACTCCGAGCGTCTGAGTCGTTCAGTGTTTGAGCTCTTACTAAGGCAGACTCCCAGTGTCTGAGTCGTTAAGTGCTTGAGCTCTTACTAAGGCAGACTCCGAGTGTCTGAGTCGTTAAGTGTTTGAGCTCTTACTAAGGCAGACTCCGAGTGTCTGAGTCGTTCAGTGTTTGAGCTCTTACTAAGGTAGACTCCGAGTGTCTGAGTCGTTAAGTGTTTGATCTCTTACTAAGGCAGACTCCGAGCGTCTGAGTCGTTCAGTGTTTGAGCTCTTACTAAGGCAGACTCCGAGTGTCTGAATCGTCAAGTGCTTGAGCTCTTGCTTAGGTAGACTCCGAGTGTCTGAGTTGTTAAGTGCTTGAGCTCTTACTAAGGCAGACTCCGAGTGTCTGAATCGTCAAGTGCTTGAGCTCTTGCTTAGGCAGACTCCGAGTGTCTGAGTCGTTCAGTGTTTGAGCTCTTACTAAGGCAGACTCCGAGTGTCTAAGTCGTTAAGTGCTTGAGCTCTTACTAAGGCAGACTCCGAGTGTCTGAGTCGTTAAGTGCTTGAGCTCTTACTAAGGTAGACTCCGAGTGTCTGAGTCGTTAAGTGTTTGATCTCTTACTAAGGCAGACTTCGAGCGTCTGAGTCGTTCAGTGTTTGAGCTCTTACTAAGGCAGACTCCGAGTGTCTGAATCGTCAAGTGCTTGAGCTCTTGCTTAGGTAGACTCCGAGTGTCTGAGTTGTTAAGTGCTTGAGCTCTTACTAAGGCAGACTCCGAGTGTCTGAATCGTCAAGTGCTTGAGCTCTTGCTTAGGCAGACTCCGAGTGTCTGAGTCGTTCAGTGTTTGAGCTCTTACTAAGGCAGACTCCGAGTGTCTAAGTCGTTAAGTGCTTGAGCTCTTACTAAGGCAGACTCCGAGTGTCTGAGTCGTTCAGTGTTTGATCTCTTACTAAGGCAGACTCCGAGTGTCTGAGTCGTTAAGTGCTTGAGCTCTTACTAAGGCAGACTCCGAGTGTCTGAGTCGTTCAGTGTTTGAGCGCTTGCTTAGGCAGACTCCGAGTGTCTGAGTCGTTAAGTGTTTGATCTCTTACTAAGGCAGACTCCGAGTGTCTGAGTCGTTCAGTGTTTGAGCTCTTACTAAGGCAGACTCCGAGTGTCTGAATCGTCAAGTGCTTGAGCTCTTGCTTAGGTAGACTCCGAGTGTCTGAGTCGTTAAGTGCTTGAGCTCTTACTAAGGCAGACTCCGAGTGTCTGAATCGTCAAGTGCTTGAGCTCTTGCTTAGGTAGACTCCGAGTGTCTGAGTCGTTAAGTGCTTGAGCTCTTACTAAGGCAGACTCCGAGTGTCTGAATCGTCAAGTGCTTGAGCTCTTGCTTAGGCAGACTCCGAGTGTCTGAGTCGTTAAGTGCTTGAGCTCTTACTAAGGCAGACTCCGAGTGTCTGAATCGTCAAGTGCTTGAGCTCTTACTAAGGCAGACTCCGAGTGTCTGAGTCGTTAAGTGCTTGAGCTCTTACTAAGGCAGACTCCGAGTGTCTGAGTCGTTCAGTGCTTGAGCTCTTACTAAGGCAGACTCCGAGTGTCTGAGTCGTTCAGTGTTTGAGCTCTTACTAAGGCAGACTCCGAGTGTCTGAGTCGTTCAGTGCTTGAGCTCTTACTAAGGCAGACTCCGAGTGTCTGAGTCATTCAGTGTTTGAGCTCTTACTAAGGCAGACTCCGAGTGTCTGAGTCGTTCAGTGTTTGAGCTCTTACTAAGGCAGACTCCGAGTGTCTGAGTCGTTCAGTGCTTGAGCTCTTACTAAGGCAGACTCCGAGTGTCTGAGTCATTCAGTGTTTGAGCTCTTACTAAGGCAGACTCCGAGTGTCTGAGTCGTTAAGTGCTTGACCTCTTACTAAGGCATGACTCCGAGTGTCCCTGAAAACAGCCACATCTTTGCATTTTTGAGTCTCTCTGCAGAGTCGAGGACTTCGAGAAGCGTCTTGCGGTAGGCTAAGAGGTGTGGGGGAAATTGCTGGCAAAAAGCGTCCGCTGTGGCACCCATCAAGCGACTTCACCAAGGGGAGATGGTGAGTCGCACGCCCAAATGTCGAGGCAGTGCACGGGAATGCTGTCCACACTATCGGCTGGACGAGTTCCGTCAGTCGCCAGGTCAACGCGACCGGCATCGTGTGGGACGTGAAGAGGCCCAGTGAGTGCGTCGAAATTGTCACGTTCACGCCGCTTGCACGGCGTGAGACCTCCCAGGGTGATGCAATGAAGGGCGCTCGCGAGCCAAGCCGCTCCGAGGGTGTACCAGCGTGCTGGGGATGGGGTGGGTGGGTGGGAGGCAGCGTGGCCCCAGCGTTATCTCCAGCTGCGGATCGAACCTGCCGTTCGAAACTCCCTTGTGGGAGCGGAGGTATTGTTGTTGAGTGGGAGGGGTGAGGGGTGGGGGGGGGAGACAGAAGACGTTACGTGAACTTGACACACGCACTCGGCATTTCACGTGTACAGGTCGGGGGTAAGGAAGGATCTCAGCTTGCATGCGTCACGCATCATAACAGAGCGATTCGTCGCGTTACAGTGAGGGGGAAAAAGTATTTGATCCCATGCTGATTTTGTACGTTTGCCCACTGACAAAGAAATGATCAGGCTATAATGTTAATGGTAGGTTTATTTGAACAGTGAGAGACAGAATAACAACAACAAAAATCCAGAAAAACGCATGTCAAAAATTGTATGAATTGATTTGCATTTTAATGAGGGAAATAAGTATTTGACCCCTCTGAAAAACATGACTTAGTAGTTGGTGGCAAAACCCTTGTTGGCAATCACAGAGGTCAGACGTTTCTTGTAGTTGGCCACCAGGTTTGCACACATCTCAGGAGGGATTTTGTCCCACTGCTCTTTGTAGATCTTCTCCAAGTCATTAAGGTTTAGAGGATGACGTTTGGCAACTCGAACCTTCAGCTCCCTCCACAGATTGTCTATGGGATAAAGGTCTGGAGACTGGCTAGGCCACTCTAGGACCTTAATGTGCTTCTTCTTGAGCCACTCCTTTGTTGCCTTGGCCGTGTGTTTTGGGTCATTGTAAATGGAAGAAACACACGACCTATTTTCAATGCCCTGGCTGAGGGAAGGAGGTTCTCACCCAAGATTTGACGGTACATGGCCACGTCCATCGTCCCTTTGATGCGGTGAAGTTGTCCTGTCCCCTTAGCCGAAAAACACCCCCAAAGCATAATGTTTCCACCTCCATGTTTGACGGTGGGGATGGTGTTCTTGGGGTCATAAGCAGCATTCCTCCTCCTCCAAACACGGCGAATTGAGTTGATACCAAAGAGCTCCATTCTGGTCTCATCTGACCACAACACTTTCACCCAGTTGTCCTCTGAATCATTCAGATGTTCATTGGCAAACTTCAGACGGGCATGTTTATGTGATTTCTTGAGCAGGGGGGCCTTGCGGGCACTGCAGGATTTCAGTCCTTCACGGCGTAGTGTGTTACCAATTGTTTTTTTGGTGACTATGGTCCCAGCTGCCTTGAGATCATTAACAAGATCCTCCCGTGTAGTTCTGGGCTGATTCCTCACCGTTCTCATGATCATTGCAACTCCACGAGGTGAGATCTTGCATGGAGCCCCAGGCCGAGGGAGATTGACAGTTCTTTTGTGTTTCTTCCATTTGCGAATAATCGCACCAACTGTTGTCACCTTCTCACCAAGCTGCTTGGCAATGGTCTTGTAGCACATTCCAGCCTTGTGTAGGTCTACAATCTTGTCCCTGATATCCTTGGAGAGCTCTTTGGTCTTGGCCATGGTGGAGAGTTTGGAATCTGATTGATTGATTGCTTCTGTGGACAGGTGCCTTTTATACAGGTAACAGGCTGAGATTAGGAGCACTCCCTTAAAGAGTGAGCTCCTAATCTCAGCTCGTTACCTGTATAAAAGACACCTGGGAGCCAGATATCTTTCTGATTGGGGGGGGGGTCAAATACTAATTTCTCTCATTAAAATGCAAATCAATTTATAACATTTTTGACATGCGTTTTTTCTGGATTTTTTTGTTGTTATTCTGTCTCTCACTGTTCAAATAAACCTACCATTAAAATTATAGACTGATCATTTCTTTGTCAGTGGGCAACGTTACAAAATCATCAGGGGATTAAATACTTTTTTTTCCCCTCATTGTTCCATCAACTGTTCTGCCTATTCTCTCCTTGTAATCACGTGATGGTGAGATTCCATCGTCGACGATCATCCAGCCACGTGTGCTCGCATGAGCACACGTGTTTCAAGGCGTTCGCCCGGTTTTTTTTCCTCTCTCCCTTTAATCGCGTAGTATTGTGTGACACGACAGTTGACGCTTCTGTAATCATTTAGCACGGATTGATGCGTACAGCGATACCTTGGCCTTTCGTCCACTTGACAATCGTCGCTTCGCTCTTTCGGCCGTTTTCAATCATAACCACATTTCAAATTTCGTCCACGCGGCTTTCCTCTTTCGTCCGGGTTCATCCCCAAACCTTCCACGACGTTCCCGCCACTCGCCGTCATATGCGTTCGGCCTTTGAATATAATGCGTTCCGTGGGAATCTCTTATATTTGTGCTTCTTCGTTATATTAATAATACTGTGCTTATTTCTGTGATTGCACTGTAGACAATTCAAATAAAGGCTCTGCTTTGACATTTGTCCATTGTTGACATTCGTCCTTGCTCTAGACCCTAACCAGACAAAAGTGCAGGGTATTCCTGTACCCATATTTCCATTGGTACTGCTGTTGCTGTTCTGATGTGAAGTGTGTTTTTTTAAATATTAGAGTAAGTGGGATTAAAGTTGCTTAGATTAAGGAGGGTCTGGGTGCTTTCTTTCCTTACTCGTGCATCGTTTTATCTCAATTGCGAGAACTGTGTCCTGCGGTGACATCTAATATCCCGAGGCCTGACATGATTACACATAATTGATAAAGCGAGAATCAGTGAATGTTAAAGCGAGAATCATTGATATTATCACAATTGATAATGTATACCCCTAGACAACGAGAGCGCCAATGATATTAATAAGAACTTGTAATAATATATACATCATCACTCTTAATCATATGCATACGAATTAATAATTATTTTAGGCATAATGATCATTATTAACAACACGCAATTACAATTTTCATTTAATTACATTAATATCACACAATTATCATGTATTTTTTAAAATATAATTGTATTATTTAAACACAATATATACAACAGTGGTATCATGATCGTGGTGGTGATGACAGTGGTGGTGATGGTGTTGGTGATGATAGTGGTGGTGGAAGAACGACACTCACAACAACGAGCGCAGCGCCTGGCGGATAAAATACAGCAAGTTGACACAGAAGGGGGCACAGGTAGTGCATCTGCTCGTCATCTCAGTCAGCCAACCCATGGCACCTGGGTCTGTCCCGTGAAATCGTGCCAGCGGGCGTTCCACACTTCACGTGACCTGGGAGTGGCGGATGTTGTTGTTGTTGGTGGTGGTAATAGTGGTGATGGCATTGGTGATGGATGATAGTGATGATGCTCGTAGTGGTGGAAGTGTTAGTAGTGATGGTGGTTGTGTTATAATTATAGTCGTTGTGGTGGTCTAGTTGGTTATGATGTTGGTGGCCGTGGGTCAATATATCTGCCCTCTGCTCTGAAGGTTACCGCTCGATACATCTCGAGTTGTAAGGCAGAGATCAGATGAAGCTAAACACATCCTTTTTTAATTTCTGTTTGAACTCTCGGGCTCTGTGGGAACTGGGATTCCTGGGAGGTGGGGCATAGATATATCTAAAGATAGAGACACACGGATAACAACAACAACCGTCATTCGTCACTAAGTGGCGGTGATGTCACCACGACGCTTGTGCCAAGCTATGTGCACCTTGAGGCCACGTGAAGTGTCGAACGCCCGCTGGCAGGAGGTCACGGGGCAGACCCAGGTGCCACAAGTAGACTGACTGAGATAACTGGCTGATGCACCACCTGTGCCCCCTACTGTGCCAACTTGCTGTGCCTTAGCCACCCGGCGCTCCGCTCGTTGTTGTGAGCGTCGCTCCTCCGCCCTCCGTTGTTGTTGGAGAGCGACTGCCTCCAACTGCCCAATAGCGTCCTTCACGAGCCTCCTCCACAGAGGCCGATCTTGACACCGCTGGTACCAGTCATCGGCAAGTCCACTCATGTCCACGTCCTCCTGTACCACATGACTCCATCTCTTCTGAAGCCCGTGCCGCGCCCATTTAGCCCCCTCGATCCGGCCAAACAAAAGCTGTTTAGGCATGCGGTGGCTGGGCATGCGGGCTACATGAGCCAGCCAGCGTAGCGTTGGCTACCGGAGGAGCTCACCAATGGAACTTTGTCCACATCTTTCAAGGATTTGTGAGCTCCTCACGCAATCCAGCCTAGTTAAACCCAGGATGGATCGTACGCAGGCCAGCCTAAATGTTTCTAACCGGCGAAGATGTTCCATTAGGGGGGTCCACATTTCGCAAGCGCAGAGAAGGGAGGATATGACCGTGGTCGAGAAGACCTGAAGCTTCGTGCGGAGTGATAGACCAGGTAACTTCCACACCGCCTTACGCAATCGATGAAAAGATAATGCCGCTCGACTGATTCGGAGTGAGACCTCTGCTGTTAAACTGGAGCCGGTCATGAGCACACTGCCAAGGTATGGGAAACTTTCCACTCTCTCCACAACTGCCCTATCAGCAATAGGGAGTTGTGGGGGTGGGGTGTCCGATGGTACAAAATACCCAGGCAGGTGCTTAGTTTTGGTGGGGCTGATGGTAAGGCCCCACCTCTTGGGTGGCAAGCTCCAGGTTCAGCAGCAGAGCCTCCAACTCCTCCTCTGAGTGAGCAGCAATTACCAGATCATCGGAATACATAACGTGGTTGAGCAATAGGGAGCCATCCCTTGACCGCACCCGGGCATCGATCAGCCTCCCATTGTATCTGGACCAAATGGAAATTCCTCCAGTACAGCTATTGAAGGCTTCACGAACTACGTGGTCAAAATAGATGTTAAATAATGTGGGAGCCAGAGGACATCCCTGTCGCACCCCAAGGTGTACAACTCTCGGCCACGCAGTTTTACCCGGGTCTGCTAACCATCATGAAGGTCCTTAATGATCGTGAGCAGAGGGTCAGGGACTCCAAAAGCACGAATAACAACCCAGAGCCCAGGCCTACTGATAGTATCATAGGCCTTGACCAGGTCAATAAAGCAGAGAAGTAGGTCTTGTTGGAATTCCTTACACCTCTGCTGTAGCAGACGGACAGAAAATATGGCATCTGTGCAGGACCGCCCCGTCCTGAAACCGCATTGGGGCTCCGCAAGCCTCTCCTCAGCGTGCCTGGCAAGGCGATGTTGAATAATGCTTGCCAGGACCTTTCCCGGCCTCACACTGAGGAGTGAGATGCCCCTGTAGTTGTTACAGTCTGTGCGGTCCCCCTTCTTTAAAAGGTGGTCCACCTTCTTTAAAAGGGGGACCACCAGGGCATCCTTCCAATCCTGCGGAACCCGTCCAGCGGTCCAGACTGTTGATATGATGTCATGTAGGGCAGTCTGTGCACAAACGCCACCCTCCCTCAGCATTTCGCTTGGGAGATCATCTCTGCTCAGTGCCTTTCCTGGTCTCAGACTCTGGATCGCCTTCAGTACTTCCTCAACAAATGGCACCTCAGACAGCCACTCACAGGGGGCGACTTCCTCCTCCAATATGAGGCACCGCATCCTCAGCAGGGTCATCCCCACTTTGTGCCACGATGTTTTCCTGGCTAGGGGATTTTCCCTCCCCCAGGACCTCATAGAAATGCTCAGCAAATCTGCAAACCCGTTCCTGGGGTTCGGAGATTGGATCACCATTCTTTCCCCTAATGATGGTAATAGGTGTGGCACTGCAGGTTACTTTGATGGAGTTAAAGAGCGATTTCTGATCGCGGGCCACTGAGGCAGACTCCATCTCCTCAGCAACCCGCGACCACCACCCATCCTTGCAGTGCCTCACGGCTCTCTGAACCTCCGAGCGAAGGCTGTGGTAAGCCTCCTCATTCTCTGACGTGGGATGCTGTAGCCGATGAGAGTGGGCCTGTCGCTTTTTTTTCAGCCAGCTTGAACACCTCTGTCAGCCAGGGTCTCTGGGGAGGTCTGGACCGTGTATCCAATGGGCCACAGTCCTAAACCTCGCCCATTCCCCTCGACATCAGGGGGAGTGGGGGATGATGCCAACCCCAGCTGCAAGTGATGATGAAATTCTCACTTACAACTTTCATCAGCTAGCCGAGACCATGCCACTAAGGGCCTGGGTGTACACCCACCACCGGAGTGGAAGAATGGCAGGCGCATCTTACAGATGACAAGTCGATGGTCAGAGGGCAGATCAGCTCCACAGTAGGTCCTGGTGTCAAGGACATGGGCTCGTATCTGCTGGTCCGTCGCTATGTACTCCAGCAGATGTTCTTGCTTGGACCCAGCTTGCATCCATGATGTAGTGTGGTTGCGGCGATGCCGGAACAGCGTGTTGGTAATTACAAGCCCATGGGCTGCACAAAAATCTAGCAGCCTCCTGCCGTTGTTATTGAGCTGATCTGGCCCATGCCTTCCATTTACTCCAGACCAGGAGCCAGCATCATGACCAACTCGGGCAATGAAGTCACCCAACAAGATGACTCTATACCAAGGGGCCACTTTAGCTAGCACCTGTGACAGGAGGTCATAGAAAGCATCTGACTCATCGTCCTTGCCTGCATCCCTCCACGGATGTTCGTCTTCAATGGGGGCATAAGCAACCACGACCACCACTCCTCACCTCTGGTTGATGGGAAGGCGAGCCCAAAGTAGCTTGGGGCTTACAGCTTCCCACACCTCACCGCAACGCTCCCACTCCCCCTTAATTATTTTATTCAGAAGAGCCACTCCCAGTTGTTTGGTAGTCTCCTGCCCCGAGTAGAGGACTGTCCACCCCTTTTGGTGGCAGGAGCCAGAGCCAGTCCACCGGACCTCCTGAATACCAGAGATCCAGGCGGCACCAGTCCAGCTCCCGACAAAGGAGTGGCAGCATCTCCTCCGCAGTGACCGTTCAAACATTCCACGTGGCCACGCGTAGTGGTTTTTTGTTGTTTCTGGAGGAGCCCCGAGGGTAAAGATTCAGTCTCCTGGCTCCACCTAATGGGGTTTGGCCAGGAGACGTCATAGACGCCTGTCTCCCCGGGGCCTCCGGCACAAGCTTATTTATTAGCTATTTTCGACGTGGTTTAGTGGTAATTAATTGAAGGCAGAGGGGTTACCAGCCACTCGCACCCATCCAGAGCCCCCATTTAGCCGCTGTGGTGGTTACAAATGCCATGAGGGGAAAAGCCAATCGGAATTGGCCCTCCCCTCACGGCACTGCCCACGACAGCGTTGCCCGTCCGGCACCACAAGGAGACAGGGGGTTGTTCTGCAAGACTGATAAACACAGAGAAACACAAGAACACAGAGACAGGCACAGAGAGACACACACAAAATCAGAATCTTTATTCATCCTGGATAAATCTGATGAGCTGTGAAGCTCTTTGTTACAGATGTCTAGTCGAGGCGCGTCAGCAAGAAACCGAGACACGCCCACTGTGAAAACAGTACACACACTCACTCACGTTGCCAAATCAGGAGGGCTGATGGTTGAGGTGTATCGCGTTGCGCTGGTGTTCGACTACTCAGAGCCCTGGCTGTTAGCAATGTCAGCTTTTTATTAATCCCCGAGCCAACACCAACCACCCCAGGCAGAGGAGTTACAGCCGTGGAGCAGGCTACCACAACCAACATCAACCAAATAACAATCACTACCAGATCACCCACACACATCCACTCACACCTACGGTCCCTACCGCTTTCCAGAACCACACACACAGAAGCTTTTGGGGGGGGGGAGAAAGGGAGGGGGGTCGTCCACCTCCCCCTTGCAACTCTGCTTCAAGTTCCCACGTTCCTCCTCCAGGGGTTTTCCTCTCCCCTATGCGACTCTACATCGCAGAATTCCCCTCTTCCAGAGTGTTCACCTCCCCTATGCGACTCTGCTTCGCAGAGTTCCCGTCCTCAGACAGCGGGAGATGTCCGTGGGCCACCCAAGCGGCCACCCCGGTAACCCGATGGGCCCCGACTTCACTCTCGGCCAGTGCCAGGCTGCAGCTCGCTCGCTTCCATGCGCCTGACGCTCCTGGCACGCCTCTTGGGGGTCCCAGACGACCCACCGGCCCTGGTTCACTCCCCAGGTCGGCCGCCGGAAACACAACAATTATAATACCGTCACCTGATGTTTCCCTGTCCGATATCCATTCTGTAGAGTTGTAGACAGCACTCAGCTCCTACTTACAGTGCCGATCCCCCGGTCCTCACTCGTGTTGCGCCTATGATGGTGGGAACTCGCCCCGCCACCACTCCTGCTGAGTTGCGCATGCCCCCACAGTACCTATTCGTGGTCTCCTTTTATAGGGCTGCGCAGCCTATTGTTCGGTCCCTGGGCCAATCCCGTGAGAGGGGTCCGTCTATAAATAGGCTACGTTTACCCTCAAACTGATTGGCCTGTTCTCTCCCCAAGACCCGTTCCCACACCGGTCTGACCGCACTCTCTCCAGCTCACGGGCTCGGCTTCACGCACGATGCCACACTACCCCATACACATGCAGTACACACACAGTACACACATAAAGTATACACACAGTGCACACACACACACAGTTTTTATCAAATTATTTTGCGTCGAGACTGATACCCCATATCGTTGAGAAGAGACGTTCTTGCGTATACCATGGCGGGGCAGTTCACCAGCAACGAATCAATCAACGCCTGGCCCTGCTGCTGATGAGACATTAAATGTCAAAACCGGCCCATGGCTGGGCAGTTCACCAGCAAACGATTCAATCAACGCCTGGCCCTGCTGCTGATGAGGCACTGAATGCCAAAACCGGTGCAGAGTTTCTCCTCGTAGCGAATCAATACCGTGGTGGTGGGAGGGGTTTGGGCAATGAGTTGTGTATCTCCAATTATTCATTATTATTTATTTTTCATCACGTGCAGAGACGGACGTGTACAGCGAGACCCATTTCGTCTGCGCTCGCCCTGGCTCTGGTCGACCCTGATGACCCATCGCCAATTTCGCCCGGGTGCCCCGCGTGCCTTGAGTCGTCGCTGGGAGCGCGTTGCTTCGCCGATGCGACCGTCCGCGCAACGGACGAATCCAATTTTTTTTTTTTGGGTGGGGGGGGGCCCGGCCGAGAGGAGGATCTGGTGGGGGTGGGGAGGGACTTAATGAACGCCGGCCGCTATCTGCCTTGAGCCACGGGGGCTCGCTTTTAATTGGACCTGCCGGCCTCGAATCAATCATCGATGACACCACATAAGGTGGGGGGTTGGCGGGGGGGAGAGCGCAGTATCTACCTGGCGTCACAGTTACGGGGGTAGGTGAATTGGGTTGGTGAGTTGGATTGATAGGTTCAATGGGTTGGTGAGTGAGTAGGTGAGTTGGTTTGGTGAGTTGCGTTGCTGAGTGGGTTGGTGAGTGGGTAGCTGAGTGGATTGGTGGGTTGGATTGTTGTGTGGGTAGGTGAGTGGATTGGTGAGTGGGTATGTGAGTTGGGTTTGTGAGTGGGTAGGTCAGTTGGGTTGGTAAGTGGGTTGGTGAGTGGGTAGCTGAGTGGATTGGTGAGTGGGTTGGTGAGTGGGTAGCTGAGTGGATTGGTGATGGGGTTGGTGAGTGTGTAGGTTCGTGGGTTGGTGGGTAGGATTGACGTGTGGGTAGGTGAGTGGGTAGCTGAGTGGGTAGGTGAGTGGGTAGGTGAGTGGGTGTATGGGTTGTCACAGTGGGTGGGTATGCCTGCGTGTTGTTGTTGATGTTGATAGTGAGTTGTTGATCGAAGCCGCACTTCTCCCGCGGCTTTTCAGAGGGTTCTGCATCTCATCGCAAGGCGGGCACTCCCAGTGGCAGCTGGCGGTTGCTGAATGCGGGGACTCTTCTATTACGAGCACTTCGACTTACGAACTTTCAGAGATACGAACAAACCTGTCTGTATGTCCATTTGCCTGTTCGGATCGAGAGTCGTAGGTTGAACCGCCGCGAAATAGGTGGCGGTGGTGGCATCTACATCTGCAGAACATGAAGAACCAGTGGCATCTCCGTCTACAGGAGATTATAAAACTTCTGTAGCCATTCCCCGTGCTTAGTGTACGCGCCGTACGACATTGGCATCTACGGGAGTAAAGTTGCACTTACGAACAAATCGACTTACGATCAAACCTCTGGAACCTAACTCGTTCGTAGGTAGAGGAGTCCCTTTTATCCCAATTAAGTCATTTGCGGGTAATTCTAGACCGTGACAAATAAGTAATTTATCCCTCCCCCTGCCTCTGAATGTCCACCTTCCCTATCCTCCTTGTAGCCTCTGCTGCCTCCTCCTCCTCCATCACCTCCTCAAATCGCCCCTCCGTGCGGCACAGCGGTGAGATATCTCCCGTGACACCTCCTCATTATCATCATCGTTAGCCATGAACTATCCACTGCTGGATGAAGTTATACACCCCCCCCCCCCCCCCCCATATGGCGTCTCCATCCATCAAGGCGCTCTGGCGACGCGAACAAAGAACCGTCCACGTAACTCTCCGGGTGCACGATCCGACTCTCATCGCTCCGTCTCCTACGACGGACATCCTCCCGGCTGCACTGTGACCGACCCCCCACCTCGTGTCCCTCCGCCCCCCCCCCTAAGATTTGTCAATAAGCAGGCGACGCTGAAGTCACAGGCACAAGAGGTGTGCCCGCGCCTCGCCGGGCACTGAGAGTTCTTCTTGTGCCCGCTAAGCTCATTGACAGCCCCATTTCGGATGGAGAGACTAAATCCCCGGGCAGATGCTCAGCGCACTCGGCTGGTAACCCCAGAGGGTCGCCGGTTCGATCTCCCCGACACAGCGGGTGACTTTACGTGTCGACCACCGGCGCTCAACCTTTAGCTGCAGCTTTGTACGCCCATTCGGTTCTCAATTGTAAAAAAAAAAAATGTTGTATAATGTTAATGGATGCACCGGGTTTGGTGAAACAAAGTCAAATTTTGATTTAAAGCTTTCGTGACTGCAGTGATTTATATTCTTGGTTCTTTCGGTAAAGTCACGTCGAAGGGAAACAATAAAATAATAAAATATATATTAAACAATATTGAAGAACCAAGAATATGAAACAAAGTCAGTTGTAATTTACGTGCCCCGTGCTTAATTTGTGTTTGCGATGATTTCGTTTCTAAAAAAATCTGCTCATGTCTCGCACCCCCCCCCCCCCCCCCCCAGAAAGGACATCTCGCACGCCCAGCGGGTGTAGCTTGCGTCTCAGGTTAAGAACCACCGCTTATAGACAGACGCACGGACCTACATAGGTCGTAAAGAGAGCCCATCACGACTGGCACAGACCTACATGGACAGACATGAGAGAAACAACAAAATAATAAAATATATATAAAACAATAAAAACAATCTCACGACGTTTCGACCATAACTCAAACGGTCATCTTCAGGTGTGTTGGTTTATATATATATTATTATTTTGTTGTTTCTCTTCTACGTGACTTTACCGAAAAAAACTAAGAATATGAATTACTGCAGTCACGAAAGCTTTAAATCAAGACATAAGAGAGTTTAACAAGTAGTAGGCGTTCGTGACAAGAGGTTTTTTGGGGGTGTTAGATCGCGTAAACATAAATGTGTCTTTTTGATTTCAAGCTTTCGTGACTGCAGGGATTCATATTCTTGGTTCTTTCGGCAAAGTCACCACGTAGAAGGGAAACAATAAAATAATAAAAATATAAAACGATAAAATTCTCACGACGTTTCGACTGCAACACAAGCAATCATCATCAGGTGTGAAATCACAACAAGAATAAAATAATAAAAATATAAAACAATAAAATTATCACGACGTTTCGACTGCAACACAAGCAATCATCATCAGGTGTGAAAACCACAGCAAGATGATTGCTTGTGTTGCAGTCAAAACGTCGTGAGAATTTTATTGTTTTATATTCGTATTATTTTATTGTTTCCCTTCTACGTGACTTCACCGAAAGAACCAAGAATATAAATGCGCAGTTAAACCCGGCCACCACCCTAGCCTTCGCACAAGAAGTGCTCGCAAGTGGCGACATCACATCGACCCCTCTATTTAAGGAACGAATCAGGAGGATTTCACCACAATTGTGGCTGCCGTCTGATGATGCCGGTCGTAATTACTGGCGAACCGTCGTTACCCAGGTTGTAAATGTGGGTTTACTCTCCGACACACAACCAGTGTGCTGTACTAGTGAAGAATTGACACGTTCTGTTTACGTGACAAACCTTGCTAGCTGGCAGTGCCGGGTGGTGGTGAGGTTTTAACGACGCATTTAGAATTACACGATCTGACACCGAAATAAGCCTCTAGTGTAGAACCTACGTGGACCAACGCCACTTGCGACAGTGAAACTAACCCCGTTACGTTCAATGTAACCGTGAACACATCCCGACTTACAATCCACATGTAGCCGGGTCGGTTCGATTTCCAGGCGCGGCACTTTAAACGACGGTCACTTAAAACAAACTAATAATCACACCCTGTCGCGACCTGTGGTGCAGTGAAAGGCCATGCAGCAGCAGTGCCGTCAGCAAGATATTGCAGGGCTGCGCTTTTACCTAAAGCAGATTTCAATTGGGGCACGGGTAGCTTATGCAAATTCCTGAAGGAGGCCCGCGCGAAGTTTAATTATAAATTAATTCCCCACCAAGCCTCCGAACTATCCGAGCAATTAATTCGGTGTCCTTCAGTCTAAATAAAGATTGTGATTCTGATTAAGTCCCCCCACCCGCCACGCCCCCCCCCCACCCTCCTACCCCCCACCCCCGCCCCCCTCCGGGTGGGTAAGAGCGGTGGCGCAACGGTTGTGCGACTGCGCAACGGAACCCCGAGATCCGCGAGCGTGGACGGAGGCGACCGCGTGTCCGGTGTGGGAGCGAAGGTGGTTGCCGGGCAAGTCGCTTCCTGCGGGGCGGGCTGTCGTTGCTCGTTGTTCGCGAGCGCCTATTAAGGCCGCAAGGCGCAGCCAAGCGGATGCTGTGGGGGGTGGGTGGGGGGGGCGTTGGCCACGAATGGCACCCACGCAACTACCCACCCACCCACGCAACTCCCCACCCACTCACCCACGCAACTCAGCACCCACCCATCCACCCACGCAACTACCCACCCACGCAACTCCCCACCCATCCACCCATCCACCCACGCAACCCCCCCCCCCCAACTCACCCATCGGGGGGACACTTTTGTCACCTTGGATACCCCGCGTGTGTTGATCGCAACATCCACATATTTTAAGGCCGAGTTGACCCGCGGGAAGGCCGCTCGAGATATAGACGCGGAATTCCTTAGATATGTCATGGGTCACGCATACAACAAAAAGACAAAGACCCTCCCCGTATAGCCTTAATAAACTGTTGGGGCAAGTGCTGTCAGCGAACAGCTATGAAGGACGGCGCGGCACACGAGGGGGTTGGGTGGGCAGCACCACGCCCGACCGCCTTTGTCTCCCCAGTGGCAATGTTTTTACACAACGCACCAGATACTCATTGGAGGCTGAGTCGACCGAGGGGATTCTCAGGACCGGTACAGATAATCGTCACTGGCGGTGTTGGCCGTGAGCGGGAATCGAACTCGGGTCGCCGGGTTCGTAGCGCAGCGTAGCGCTAACCGCTACACCACCGCTACCATCAACTCACATTCACAGACACACCTCACCCACTCACAAAGACAAAGATCCCCCGTATAGCCTTAACAAACTGTTGGGCAAGTGCTGTTTAAAAGCGAGCACCTATTGAAGGCCGGCACAGCACACGAGGCCGACACCACGCCCGGCCGCCTTTGTCTCCCCATTGGCGATGTTTTCACACAACGCACCAGGTACTCGTTTGAGGCTGAGTCGACCTAGGGGATGCCCAGGACCGATCCGGATACTCGCCACCGATGTTGGCCCGTGAGCGGGAAACGAACTGGGGTCGCCGGGTTCGTAGCGCAGCGCTGTGCTAACCGCAGCGCCACCGCTCCCACGCAAACGCGCACACGCACGGACACATGAATTGTCGTGATGAATCTCAGCCGTCGATGAGCGCTCACGTCTTGCACTGAGAGCGATCTCTGCTCACCGTGCCAAGGTGTGATTAAAAGGAGAAATGCCAACGAGAAAAAAAACCTACCATCTATCGTTTTATAGATACACACACTGTACACACACACACACAGACAATTAAAATTAATAGCATGCTAATGAATGCGTACTGTTGGGCCATGGTCTAATTTCATAACGGAAGTGGGTGGTGATGGCTAATCCGCTGTGGCACGCGGCAGGGTCTCTTGCCGGGGGGGGGGGGGGGCGTTGGGGGGGGGGCACAGGGGGAGGGGGGAGGTGGAAAAAGGGGGGGGGGATGGAGTAGAGGGAGGGGGGTGAAAGGGGGGGGGGCGAGGATGGTTCAGATATCACCACTGACTGTCAGACAGAACTACAATCACCACCGCCGCCATCGCCACCCACCTAAAAACAAAGATCCCCCGTATAGCCTTTAACAGACTGTGGGGGGGGAGGAGAAGGGGCAAGTGCTGTCTAGCGAGTAGCACGCAGCACGACCGGTGCCTCCACGCCCGGTCGCCTTTGTCTTCCACGTTCTGGTGTCCACGTAAGGCTGAGCTCGCCAAAACCACCACCACCACCAACCACCGTGGTCACTACCACCACCACCACAACCAACGACACTAAAATACCAACAAAGTACGAACATCACCACCACCACTAATACTGCTGCCATCGTTATCACCGCCACCACCCCCACCACCACCCCCACAACCACCGCCACCCCGATCACCATCACCACCCCCAGCACCACCCCCAGCACCACCCCCACAACCACCGCCAGCACCACCCCCACTACCACCGTCACCCTCACCGCCGCCAACACATCACTCCCAGCCCCCCCCCCACTGTGCCTCAGTGTTGTTCTGTAGCCTCCACTGTGAGGACATGAAGTCAGCTTCCAGCGCACAATCTGTGCCACCAACCCCCACTCTCTACAGCCAAGACGCTAACTCAGCAAGCATCACACTCTCACTCACTCTGCCACCCACCCTCTCACTCACTCTCCCTCTCATACACACTCTCACTCACCCTCCCACTCACTCTCCCTCTCATACACACTCTCACTCACCCTCTCACTCACTCTGCCACTCACCCTCCCACTCACTCTCCCTCTCATACACACTCTCACTCACCCTCCCACTCACTCTCCCTCTCATACACACTCTCACTCACCCTCCCACTCACTCTCCCACTCAACCTCTCACTCACCCTCCCTCTCACTCACGCTCCCACTCACCCTCCCACTCACCCTCTCACTCACTCTCCCACTCACCCTCCCACTCACTCTCCCACTCAACCTCTCACTCACCCTCCTTCTCATACACACTCTCACTCACCCTCCCACTCACGCTCCCACTCATACACACTCTCACTCACCCTCCCACTCACTCTGCCACTCACTATCCCACTCACCCTCCCTCTCATACACGCTCTCACTCTCCCACTCACCCTCCCTCTCATACACACTCTCACTCTCCCACTCACCCTCCCACTCACCCTCCCTCTCATACATGCTCTCACTCACTCTCCCACTCACCCTCCCACTCATTCTCTCTCTCACTCTCCCACTCATACACTCCCTCTCCCACTCATACACTCCCTCTCCCATTCACCCTCCTACTCACTCTCCAAATACTCACCCTCCCATTCAATCTCCAATCACTCACGCTCACCCTCCCACTCACTCACTCGCCCAATTACTCTCCCACTCGTAAACACACCTTTCCACGCACTCTCCCACTCACTATCTCACTCACCCTCCCACTCACTCTCTCACTCACCCTTCCACTCACTCACCCTCCCACTCACTTTACAAATCACTCCCACTCACTCCCACTCATACACTCACCCTCCCACTCACTAGCCCACTCACTGTTTCGCTCACTTTCCCATCCACTCTCTCGCTCACTCTTTCACTCACTGCCCTACTCACTCTCTCGCTCACTATCTCGCTCACACTCCCACTCATTCTCTCGCTCACTATTAAATATTCACTGTCCCAATCCATCATTCTACCACTCCCTTTGCCAATCACCCTTCCACTCACTTTCCTACTCATGCACTAAACCTCGAACTCACTCTCCCATTCACTTTCTCGCTCACTCTTTTAATTACTCCCATACTCACTTTCTCGCTCACTATCTCACTCTCCCACTCACTCTCTCTCGCTCACTCTCTCCCGCTCATATACTAAACCTCCCAATCACTCTCCCACTCACTCTCTCGCTCACTCTCTCACTCACTCTCCCGCTCACTCTCTCACTCACTCTCTCGCTCACTCTCTCACTCACTCTCTCACTCTCTCGTTTTCTCTCTCACTCACTCTCTCGCTCACTCTCCCACTCACTCTCCTGCTCACTCACTTACTGTCCCACTAACTCTCCTACTCATTCGCTCACTGTCCCACTAACTCTCCTATTCACTCACTCACTGTGCCACTCACTCTCCCACTCACTCACTCTCCTACTCACTCACTCACCCACTGTGCCACTCACTCACTCTCTCGCTCACTCTCCTACTCACTCACTGTGCCACTAACTCTCCCACTCACTCGCTCACTGTCCCACTCACTCACTCACTCTCCTACTCACTCACTCTCTCGCTCACTCTCCCACTCACTCACTCTCCTACTCACTCACTCACTGTGTCACTCACTCTCCCACTCACTCACTCTCCTACTCACTCACTCACCCACTGTGCCACTCACTCACTCTCTCGCTCACTCTCCTACTCACTCACTGTGCCACTAACTCTCCCACTCACTCGCTCACTGTCCCACTCACTCTCCTACTAACTCACTCTCTCGCTCACTCTCCCACTCACTCACTCTCCTACTCACTCACTCACTCACTGTGTCACTCACTCTCCCACTCACTCGCTCACTCTTCCACTCACTCTCCCACTCACTCGCTCACTCTCCCACTCACTTTCCCACTCACTCACTCTCTCGCTCACTCTCCTACTCACTCACTCACTGTGCCACTAACTCTCCCACTCACTCACTCTCCTACTCACTCACTGTGCCACTAACTCTCCCACTCACTCGCTCACTGTCCCACTCACTCTCCCACTCTCCTACTAACTCACTCTCTCGCTCACTCTCCCACTCACTCACTCTCCTACTCACTCACTCACTGTGTCACTCACTCTCCCACTCACTCGCTCACTCTCCCACTCACTCTCCCACTCACTCGCTCACTCTCCCGCTCACTTTCCCACTTACTCACTCTCTCGCTCACTCTCCCACTCACTCGCTCACTGTGCCATTCTCCCGCCTGCTCTTCACGTCTCTTTCCCACTCTCTCCCTCTAGTCCACCAAGTTACCGAACATCCTTCACTCGCTCGTAACCGTCTATTGCAGGGTACTTATTACTAAGTTTGATTCTCTCTATATATATACGGTCAAATACGTCATTTTACATGTTGTAGATAATTGAGGATAACTTAAAGAAGCTTATTCGATATGGTGTCGAAACGCGAACATATACAAGGAATCAATCATTGCAATAAATATGAAAAAGTAAAAATCGGTTTTACCCATTTCTGTCAATGAAACAGGATGTGTAAAGATGTTCAAACACCAAATATACACATTTTGCAAGGAATCACGTGTCTGCATTAAAACACACACAGGACTTGTGGTGAACATGCAAACAAAACACGGTCTGGTAATATATGATGCATTGCCTTTTAAACGGATTAGCCTACACCAGGGACGGCTTTCTTTAGGGCCTGGACTCACCAGTGTCAGACCAGAGAACGCCAAAAGCTTTTCTTTTTCCATACTTTGATACCGGCAACAAAAGTCCCATCTCATAGCAACACATATCGCGGCAGATGTGTGACCAATGGAATGTGTTAAAAAATAAGTAATATTTTTTTACAAAACGTATTTTTAAAAAACACGCTTTAATGAAATGTACCGTGCTAGTAGTAATGTAAGAACTCCACGACTTCAGGAAGTGGCCCCGAAGCTTGTCACAACGTAAGGGGGCCCGTGGTAATTTACAGCCAACGTGAGTTGAGCGTGGTCAATTATAGCCAAATCCGAAACATAACATAAAAAAAGATTGTTTACAAATATATGTTTTTTATTTTTAATGATAGAATATAGTATTATCATCAGCATGACATCAGTATACCAAGTTTGCAGTCGATACCACATTGGGAAGTGGATTAAAAATTGAGTTACAAGATTTGAGGATACTTCAACAACAACGACAACAACAGACAGAGTGAGTTAAATAAACGCGTGTAATAAAAAGAAGAAGAATACTTAAATCTTTAACGTGGAGAGATAAACACATTTGCTGCGTCCGCTTATTTATATTTGTTCAAAATAATGCTACTTATAAGACGTGCGTGGTGAACGCTTAGGGCGAGAACCGTGGATTGGTGCAAGGTCGCTACAAACTGGGGCAGCGTCACTTTGAATCCCGCTCGCGGCTAACGTCGGTGGACGAGTGAAGATGATTTGAGCCGGTGGATGAGTGAAGATGATTTGAGCCGGTGGACGAGTGAAGATGATCGGAGCCGGTGGACGAGTGAAGATGATCTGAGCCGGCGGCGAGATCACAATCGCGATCGTCTTTCACCTCGTGACGCCGCCACGGTGTTCCGAGATGTTCGTCGAACGAGAAAAAAAATAATCTCAATCTCCAAATTAGCTCCTTTGGTTCTGTCGGTAAAGTCACGTGGAAAGAAATTTTATAATAATAATAGAATACGTCGTTTCGATTGCAACACAAGCAGCCATCATCAGGTACAAATGAATGAGGAAACTAACCTAGTAATAACTTGGATATATAATGCGATACAACACAGAGAGTCGGCCAGCATAACAGTGAACACCCCCACCTGGTTGATTACGTTAAATAAATTTTCGCGAAACACTTCTCGTCTCTGGGATCAGCTGCCCCGGTTACGATCTCACCGCCTCGACTGCATCCGTGTCCAACTTGAGCTCTCTACCCCCTCCACGCGAGCGATGACCGCCGGCGAACTGGTCACAAAGCGGTACTTAATTTTATCAGCCCCCCCCCCACCCCCGCTAGAGAAGATGATGTAAATTGGTCCAAGTCGATGCTCGGTTCAGCGGATTTAATTAGCGCAAGGAATTGGCCCGCAGAGGAAGTTTTAATCCGAGGGGGGCATTGAAAGAAAATGAAATTCCATCGCTGGGGATGCAGGTTCCGTTGTATCACGCTTGGATTTGTAAACAGTGGCCCAATTGTACGTGTGGGAGTGAGAGCGCGTGTGTGTGTGTGGAGTAATTCGGTACAGGAGGATGTGGAGCTGAGTGGACCTGCCGATGTCTGGTGCCCATCGGTGGCAAAATCGGCCTCTGCGGAGAGGGAGGCTCGTGAAGGACGCCGCTGTTGCTGGGCAGTCGAAGGCGGTCGCCCTCCAACTCGGCCTTAAATGTGTACCTGGTGCGGTGTGTAGTAAACATCGCCACAAGGGAGACAAAGGCGGCCGGGCATGGTGCTGGCCACCCACCCCCTCGTGTGTCGATCCGGCCTTAATAGGTGCTCGCTAGCAGCACTTTCCCCAACAGTTTGTTAAGGCTATACGGGGGGATCTTTTTCTTCATGCGGTAGACCCAGAGGAGCGACGCTCACAACAACGAGCGCAGCGCCGGGGCGGCTAAAACGCAGCAAGTTGGTGGCACAGTGGGGAGCACAAGGTGGTACATCTGCCAGTCATCTCAGTCAGTCAAACCCATGCCACCTGGGTCTGTCCCGTGACCTCCTGTTAGCGGGCGTTCGACACTTCACGTGGCCTCAAAGTGCACTTAGCCTGGCATAGGTGCCGTGGTGAAAAATGTAACATACTTCAATTAATTAATAATATGAATGGGTAGACCGGAACGGTGAAGTCTTGTCAAACTAAATCATCGATGTACGATCAGCGCGACAACGTCCCTTGCTGTACTCTACTTCTATGGTCCCCGCTGCACCTAGCCTGGCACAGCAGTCAACCCACGGCAACCTGGATCTGTCTCTGTCCCGTGACAGAAACCTCCAACACTTCCCGTGGACTCAAGGTGCACCTAGCCTGGCACAGCAGTCAACCCACGGCAACCTGGATCTGTCCCTGTCCCGTGACAGAAACCTCCAACACTTCCCGTGGACTCAAGGTGCACCTAGCCTGGCACAAGCGCCGTAGCGACGTTACCGACAACTTGGTGGCGAACGGCGGTTGTTGTTGCCCTCTGAGTACAGGGGCATTAATTCCACATTACCGTGTCGGGGGGCAGTACATCCACAGCACAGCCACTCGATTACTTAATTTTAGCAACCAGCCCCCGTCCACTTTTCTCCTAAATGGGGGGGGGGGGGGTGATAGAAAGATTGGCCGAAGTGATCGATTTAATTACTCAGAGGCGGGCTTAATTGGCGCCAGGAATTGGCTCGATGTTGGGATCTTGTGATGTTCGGACACGGAGAGAAAGGAAATTCCTTTGCAGGGGGATGCAGCTCTGATTGCATCACCCTTGGATGAGAAAACAGTGGGTGTCTGTAACAAAGTAACAAAACAATATAACACGGCTTTGTTTTTGAACAGATTCTTTATTTATTTGCTTTGTTTTTAATCTGCATGTGACTCATCACGATAAGTCGTGTTTTCTCGCTCTCACTCTCTCCTACTCAATCTCCCTCCTACTCACTTACTCAGGCATTCACTCTCCTTCCTACTGACACACACATCTCACTCACCCACTCACTCACTCGCCCACTCTCCCCCATACTCACTCAGCTACTCACTCACTCAGCCATTCACTCTCAATCTCTCTCTGTGATTCACTCACCTGCTCACCCTCCATCTCTCTCTAAATTTCGCACTCTCTCTTCTCACTCTCCCACTCACTCTGTCACTCACTCAACAACTCACCCTCTCACTCACTGACCCACTCACTCTCCCGCTCACTCTCCCACTCACTCGCCCACTATCCCACTCACTCTCTCACTCACTCAACAACTCACTCTTTCACTCAGTGACCCACTCTCCCGCTCACTCTCTCACTCACTCGCCCACTCTCCCACTCACTCTCTCACTCACTCTCTCACTCACTCGCCCACTTCCCCACTCACTCAACCACTCACTCTCCCACTCACTCTCCACTCACTCAATCACTCACTCTCTCACTCACTGACCCACTCACTCTCTCACTCACTGACCCACTCACTCTATCACTCAACCAATCACTCTCCCACTCACTCTCTCACTCACTCAATCACTCACTCTCTCACTCACTGACCCACTCACTCTCTCACTCACTCTCCCGCTCACTCTCCCGCTCACTCTCCCACTCAATCGCCCACTCTCCCACTCACTCTCCCACTCACTCTCCCACACACTCGAACACTTCCCCACTCACTCTCCCACTCACTCTCCCACTCTCCCACTCACTCGAACACTTCCCCACTCACTCTCCCACTCACTCTCCCACTCACTTTCTCACTCACTCAACCACTCACTCATTCACTGACCCACTCACTCTCCCGCTCACTCTCCCACTCACTCGCCCACTCTCCCACTCACTCACCCACTTCCTCACTCACTCTCCCACTCACTCGCCCACTTCCCCGCTCACTCTCCCGCTCACTCTCCGCTCACTCTCCCACTCAACCACTCACTCACTCACTGACCCACTCACTCTCTCACTCTCCCACTCACTCGCCCACTCTCCCACTCACTCTCCCACTCACTCGCCCACTCTCCCACTGACTCTCCCACTCACTCTCCCGCCCACTCTCCCACTCACTCGCCCACTTTCCCACTGACTCTCCCACTCACTCTCCCGCCCACTCTCCCACTCACTCTCCCGCTCACTCTCCCACACACTCTCCCACTGACTCTCCCACTCACTCGCCCACTCTCCCACTCACTCTCCCACTCACTCTCCCACTGACTCTCCCACTCACTCTCCCACTCTCCCGCTCACTCTCCCACTCACTCGCCCACTCTCCCACCGACTCTCCCACTACACAACAGCTCTGTGTGTATACTGCGCAGATTATTCAACTCGTGTTTTGTAATTCTGCCGGTGACTCGCGTGGCTGGGTCTGCCTTGAAGCGTATTTTTTTTGTTAGTTTGTTAAATATGTATAGAACGTTGCTTTGTTTTTGCAGAGTCAGTCCACTCTACCCGTTTCCGTTTTGTTCAATGTTTTGTGTTTTT
This sequence comes from Petromyzon marinus, assembly GCF_048934315.1. Lineage (NCBI taxonomy): Eukaryota > Metazoa > Chordata > Hyperoartia > Petromyzontiformes > Petromyzontidae > Petromyzon > Petromyzon marinus. The sequence goes on along the minus strand of NC_133718.1, from coordinate 3,435,396 downwards.
TTGCGCGCGTGTGCGCGCGTACGTGTCTGTGTTCGCCGTTGCGTCACAAGTTTTTTGTTTGTGTGTGGGGGGGGGGAGGGGGGTTTGTTTGTGTCCTCCCAAAAAAAAAACAATTTCTTCCAGGTTTTAGCGAAGCGTGAAACAAAGCCGGAGCTGTGTGTTCCGTAACTCTCGTTTTGTCATCGTCTACGGCTCCGTGCGCTCGCTCCGCGTTTCGGGAGACGCGCGTGGATCCTCAAGCCAACGGAGAGAGACGGGACGAGGGGTGGTGGGAAAAATAAAAACACCACCACCACCCACACACAAATCTAACATTAGGGAAATCGAGCCTTTAAGATGAACGAGCAGTTGCTGCTGTTACCCAAAGCGGCATAATCACGGGGAGAAGATCAGGGCGTCACGGATGTAAGGCACGGGAGGGGTGGGGGAGATAAAGGGACGGGAGAGGGAAGAAGAATATTAATTTATACTGGAGGAATCCGATGAGCTATAAAGCTCTTTTTCACAGGCGTCCAGTCGGGGCGGGTGAGATCGTTACAACAAACAGTAACAAAACCACACGATATGACTACAAAGTATAAGACACCTAAACAAATAGCTCAAAACATATACAAATGAAACTAACCAATGTTTATCTTATACTAGGTAGAGCCCACTAAGCTATATATACAGGGTGTTTAAAAACGATGGACCAAATTTCAAAGCAGTATATTTCACGATGGCAACACGTTACAATTACACAAAAAGTTAAGGACGGTTTAATGAGATATTAAGTTTTACCAACTATTTTATAAATGCTAAAGTGTGCCCTCCACCTGCTGTACGGACAACATCGAGACGATAGTTGAATTCGTCCCAAACGCCTCTCAAAGTGTCTTCATCCACTGAAATCACCACTGCCGTGATTCTGTTTTCGAGGTCAACCAGATTAGTCGCTAATGGTGGCACAAAAACACCACGGGTCTTTGACGTATCCCCACAAGTAAAAGTCGCAGGGTGTGGCGATGTCTGGGGGGGGGGGGGGGATCTTAGGGGCCAAGAGCGTCCCGTGCGACCTGTCCAACGTTGAGGCAGCGCGTCTTGCGAATGACTGAGGCTAGGGGCTGTTTGTGTTCACTGGGGTCACCATCTAGAGAGTGACTGAGGCTAGGGGCTGTTTGTGCGCTGGGAGAGGCATCTAGCGGGAATCATTTGAAACTCTATTCCCCGCCCTCTCTATTCCCCGCCCTCTCTATGCCCCACCCTTTCAAGTGGCAAGAGTTTCATTCATGGGCGGTTCGTGGTTGTAGAGACATAGCGATTTCAAATCGGGTACATCGTTTTGAAGCATCTTGAACAGTATATAAACGACTTGGCCACAAATTATAGTTCAACGAAGTGGCTTATCACGTGAGCATCTATAGCAGCAAAAGGAGCGGAAGAGCGGGAGCACAGGGCCAGGGGAGACGAGGAGAGGGTGGAGGAGGGAGATTCTGCCTCGGGGCCTCGACGCTGCCGCTGCTGCACGGAGCGGCGTCTGTTCTCATAGGGGGCGGGGCGAGGGGCTCAGAGTGGGTGTGGCCACTCACAGAAGTCACGTGATTCGCGGGAGGCTTCAGCTTATTCGTACAGAGGGACAATACATCGTAGAGATGATTACATTGTCGATCAAGGGAGGAAAAAAACGATGCCTACGCGTGGATTACGCGTCACCGTTTCCATAATGTGTTATTTTCGAATACATTACAACCTTTTTAGAAATTGTTATAATAATGTCAACGTGTAACGCTGCACAGTATTCACTCGCTCTCCAAGAGAGAGAGAGAGAGGACGACTCAGACGGAGAGGGGACGACTTTGAGAGAGACAAAGGGCGACTCAGAGAGAGCGAGCAGAGGAGGAACCACAGCCCGCCCGACTGTATGTGTGTTGTGTGTGTGTTGTGTGTGTGTATTGTGTGTGTGTGTTGTGTGTGTATGTTGTGTGTGTGGTACGTGTGTAAGGATGCATGTGTGGTGTGTGTAAGGCTGTGTGGTGTGTATGAGAATGTGTGTGTAAGACTGTGTGTGTGTAAGGATGTGCTGTGTGTGTGTTAGACTGTGTGTGTGTAAGGATGTGCTGTGTGTGTGTGTGTAAGGATGTGCTGTGTGTGTATGTGTGTGGCGTTTACGTGCAATGTCTGGATCCACTGGACTGGAGCTCTTAATTATGGATGACCTGCATTTTTTTTTAAGCCTTCTCATTTTTCGTTGACAGCAGCAAACACTCACACGAACAAAGACGAAGATCCCCCGTATAGCTTCAAGACGCTGTTGGGGAAAGTGCTCGGCCGCTTTTGTCTCCTGAGCGGCGATATTTACACACCGCACCAGGTACTCATTTGAGGCTGAATCGACCTAGGGGAGGCCCGGGACCGGTTCATAAAATCGTCACCGGTGATGGACGTGAGCGCGAATCGAACCCGAGTCGCCAGGTTCGTAGCGCAGCGCGCTAACCGCTACACTACCACTACATACACACGCACATACTCACACAATTACCACACACACACGAGTGCACACCCCAGTAATCACACGCACGCACCGATGCACACACCTAGCTCATTACAGATCCTCAAATCTCGTCTTCTTAGCTCCCGCGCAGCCCGGCTAGGAGATCAAAACAAATTTAAACTCCGCGAACGAACTTTTGTCTCACAAATGTCACACCATTGCTGGTGTGATTGTACAGCCGGGGCGAGTTGTAATGAATCGTCGGCCCTCCGCGATCTCGCCTTCGCTGCCGACGCCTTTGGACCGCCACTCGCCGTTACCAAGTCTCGGCCACCACGTTGCGCGCACCGTGGCCTTGAAGAACCCTCCCCACCCTCCCACACCTCACACACACTCACACACACTCACTCACACACACTCACACACACTCACACACACTCACACACACTCACACACACTCACACACACACACCACACACACACACCACACACACACACCACACACTCACACACACTCACACACACTCACACACACACTCACACACACACTCACACATACCCAACCCACTCACACACACCACAAAGATAAAGATCCCCCATATAGCCTTAACAGACTGTAGGGGCAAGTGCTGTTAGCGAGCACCTATGAAGGCCGGAACGGTACACGAGGGGGTGGGTGGCCAGCACCACGCCCGACCGCCTTTGTCTCCCTAGTGGCAATGTTTAGACACCGCACCAGGTACTCATTTGAGGCTGAGTCGACCTAGGGGAGGACCGGGACCGGTTCAGATAATCGTCACTGGTGTTGGCCGTGAGCGGGAATCGAACCAGGGTCGCCAGGTTTATAGCGCAGCGCGCTAACCGCTACACTATCGCTTCCCACACACACTCACTCACACACATTCACACACACCACAAACACTCACACACCACACACACACTCACACACACCCAACCCACTCACACACACCACACACTCACGCCACCCAGTCACACAAACACTCACACACACACCACACACTCACACCACACACTCAAACACACCCCACACATACACTCACACGCCCCACACACTCACACACACCCCACACACTCACACACACACATCCCACACACTCACACACACACATTCCACACACTCACACACACATCCCACATGCTCACTCACACACACCCTACACACACACACTGACACACACCACACACTCACACCACACACTCACACACACCTCACACACACACACTGACACACAAACTCACACACACCCCACACACACACACACCCCCACACACACACCCCACATACACAACCCACATACCCCACACACTCACACACCACACTCACCCACACCCCACATACCCCACACACACTCACACTCACCACCCACTCGGGCCAGGCACAGCGCGCTCCGAGACCTGAGGCTGATTACACTAACTATTTTTTTGTGTTCCTGGGTGGTAAGTGTTATTTCCTAATTGCTTATGCCTCAAAAGTACAGAAAATGGATATTATTCCCTCACAAACTTTGTTTTGTGACCAGGACAGTGATATTTTGAAATTTGCCTATTTTCCAGAATATTCCAGATCGATTCAGTGCTGAGTAAACTTGGAGTCACTTCTAGAACATTCTAGAACTTTCCAGTAATATAAATAGTAGCATAAATAATGGGGCCTTAAGCCCACCAGTTCAATTTTGTTCCAGCTGCCTAAGTGGATACATATCTGCATTTTTCTGAGATGGCAAGCACTTGACAGACGCATTTTGCTATGTCTGCGGCCAATTTATCAATGCAAGAGCGAAAAATTCCTCTGTGGAAGCATCCGCTAAGATGTGTGAGGCCTACAAGGCATATTTCGGTATGCCTATCGGGGATCAAGGCAAACCCTGGGCACCTCATTTCACCTGCGAGCAATGCAACAAAAAATCTAGAAGGTGAGATGGACAATTGTTGCTAGGAATTTTACGTTATGAACTTTGTCAAAAAAAAGCAAAATTGTTAAAGTTTTTAATAAAAAATTTTTTTACAATTTTCTGTGTTATTGGAAAATTTTATCTAACATTATTTTTTTTGTATGAGAATCTCTTACACAATAGTCTTGAGTGAAACAAATTTATTTTTGTAGGATGGCACAGAGGGGGAAAAGAGAGCCATGAAGTTCACTATCCCAATAATTTGGCGGGAACCCACTGACCGCTCAAGCAACTGCTACTTCTGCATGGTGGACCCTTCCAAACGTCGGACTGGCAAGAATGCACCTGCTATCACGTATCCGGACCTTCCTTCATCCATCGCCCCGGTGCCACACTGCCATGAGCTCCCCGTACCCACTCCTCCAGAGAGAGAGAGCAGCCGTCTTTAGAAGAGAGCAGCAAGTCAGAGAGCGAGGAAGACGTTGCAGATCCAGATGACAATTTCAGAGGTGGAGCTGAGGAGAGAAACCCATACTACCCCAACCAATAATACCTCAAAGACTTGATCAGCGATCTTGGTCTCACCAAGTCCAATGCCGAACTTTTGACGTCCAAGCTCAAGCAGTGGAACTTGTTGGATGAAAGTGTGCAAGTCGCAGATCAGAGGAAGCGTCACCAACCTTTTTGCAGCTTTTTCAAGATGGGCTCTGCTTGTGCCACAATGTAATCAGTCTGTTCGAGGCAATCTGAATCGCCTGTAACCAGAATGAGTGGCGCCTCTTCATTGACAGCTCCTCCAGGAGCCTCAAAGCCGTGCTGCTCCATAATAGTAACAAGTACCCGTCTCTTCCCCTGGCTCACTGGGTGCACCTCAAAGAGGATTACAACAGCATCAAGACCTTGCTGGACGCCTTGAAGTATGGTGAGTACGGCTGGGAGGTTCATCGGAGACTTCAAAATGGTGCCATTCCTGATGGGTCTCCAAGGCGGTTTTACCAAGTTTCCCTGCTATCTTTGCCTTTGGGACAGCAGGGACACCAAGGCGCACTACCACAGGCGGGACTGGCCACAGCGGACCTAGTTCTCTGTGGGGAGGAACAACGTCAAGTGGGAGCCACTGGTGGACCCACGGAAGGTGCTGATGCCACCACTGCACAGCAAATTGGGCCTTATGAAACAATTTGTCAAAGCTGTAGATAAGGAGTCGGCAGCCTTCACGTACCTTCAAGACTTCTTCCCTAAGCTGTCTGAGGCAAAGGTCAAATCCGGTGTCTTCGTCGGACCACAGATAAAGAAGATCCTGGAGTGCAATGAATTCCCCAAGAAGCTCACTAGTAAGGAGAAAGCGGCTTGGAACAGCTTTGTCGCAGTGGTTCGTGACTTCCTGGGCAATCACAAGGTCGCCAACTATGTGGAGTTGGTTGAGACTCTGGTGAAGAACTACGGCACAATGGGCTGTAGGATGTCCCTCAAAGTCCATATCCTTGATGCTCATCTTGATAAATTCAAGGAACACATGGGAGCGTACTCAGAGGAGCAAGGCGAGCACTTCCACCAGGATATACTGGACTTTGAACGCCGCTACCAAGGACAGTATAGCGAGAACATGATGGGAGACTACATTTGGGGGGTGATTCGTGAAAGTGATTTACAGTATAGTCGTCCATCTCGAAAAACTACTCACTTCTAAATCTTTTCTAGTCATTTTTGTATTACTTTAGTATAATTACATGTTAATTTTGATTCACATGTTTTTTTTTTAATCTGACTTTACGTGAACTAAAAGACACAAATTCGCCCGTTGTCTCACTGAAAATATGTACATTTGAAAAAAATCACTGTGCTGATCACAAAAGCAACGTTTGTGGGGAATAATAATAGTCATTTTCTGTACTTTTTAGGCATACGCAAGTAGGAAATGACACTTACTACCCAGAAACAACACGCTTGTGTTACATCGTGTAATTATCCACGCAACCGCACGCACCATCACTAGCATTGCCATCACCATGAAGTCATTTCCACACAAGGACCGCGGCTCATTAGGGAGATAAAGAGGGCTTGGTAGCTTCTTGTTTGTGGGGTTCCCTACCCCCGCCACTTCATTTAAATGTAAATAAATACTAAAATATGCAGCCACACACGTAGACAAAGATCGCACCGTGTAGCCGTTGAACAGACTGCTGGGGCAAGTGCTGTTAGCGAGCGGCAGCTATGGTTGCGCAGCGCGCTGACCACTACACTACCGCTCCCCCTCTCTCTCACACACACACACACGCAGACACACCTCACGTGCTTTATGTCATCCACGTGTTCCTCGACGCACACCTCTATGAAGACAAAGACCCTCCGTATCGCCGGAAGAGGCTCTTTGGGGCAAGTGCTGTTAGCGAGCGGCAGCTTTGAAGGAACAGCGCGCTGAACACTACACTACCGCTCCCCCACACACACACACACACACCTCACCCACTCACAAAGACAAAGACCCTCCGTATAGCCTCAACAGACTGTTGGGGCAAGTGCTGTTTGCGAGTAGCACCTATGATGGGCCTGCACGGCACACGAGATGGTTGGTGGCCATAACCGCGCCCGTCCGCCTTTGTCTCCCTCCTTTGGCGATGTTTATACCACACACACAGTGCACCAGGTAACTAATATTGATGTTTATACCACACATATCGCACCAGGTAACTAATATTGATGTTTATACCACACACACCGCACCAGGTAACTAATATTGATGTTTATACCACACACCGCACCAGGTAACTAATATTGATGTTTATACCACACACACTGCACCAGGTAACTAATATTGATGTTTATACCACACACGCACCGCACCAGGTAACTAATATTGATGTTTATACCACACACAGCGCACCAGGTAACTATATTGATGTTTATACCTCACACACCGCACTAGGTAACTAATATTGATGTTTATACCACACACACAGCACCAGGTAACTAATATTGATGTTTATACCACACACAGTGCACCAGGTAACTATTATTGATGTTTATACCTCACACAGCGCACCAGGTAACTAATATTGATGTTTATACCACACACACCGCACCAGGTAACTAATATTGATGTTTATACCACACACAGCGCACCAGGTAACTAATACTGATGTTTATACCACACACACCCCACCAGGTAACTAATATTGATGCTTATACCACACACACCGCACCAGGTAACTAATATTGATGTTTATACCACACACACAGCGCACCAGGTAACTAATATTGATGTTTATACCACACACAGTGCACCAGGTAACTAATATTGATGTTTATACCTCACACACCGCACCAGGTAACTAATATTGATGTTTATACCTCACACACCGCACCAGGTAACTAATATTGATGTTTATACCACACACACAGCGCACCAGGTAACTAATATTGATGTTTATACCTCACACAGCGCACCAGGTAACTAATATTGATGTTTATACCACACACACCCCACCAGGTAACTAATATTGATGCTTATACCACACACACCGCACCAGGTAACTAATATTGATGTGTATACCACACATACCCCACCAGGTAACTAATATTGATGTTTATACCACACACACCGCACCAGGTAATTACCGGTAACGTGACCGGCGTGGTGAAGTATGGTTACCAGTAACGTGACCGGCGTGGTGAAGTATGGTTACCGGTAACGTGACCGGCGTGGTGAAGTATGGTTACCAGTAGCGTGACCAGCGTGGTGAAGTATGGTTACCGGTAACGTGACCGGCGTGGTGAAGTATGGCTACCGGTAACGTGACCAGCGTGGTGAAGTATGGTTACCGGTAACGTGACCGGCGTGGTGAAGTATGGTTACCGGTAACGTCACTCGTGTGGGTGCAGGGGGTTCCTTGACCCCCCCCCCCCCCCGATTGCCAAAGCTACGAGTTGGAGCCTCCTTCACAACTACCATAACACACTTATTTAAAACGCGGTAAAAAATAACATATACGTATGAAAATGCTTTCATTTACGTTACACGCTTAATTTTTCTAATAATTAGAGCGGTAACGTAACGACGCAAAAAGGGGTAACTACGTAGCTGTCGTGGCGACGTTTTAGCGAAGACGGAGCGCCCCCTACAGCGTTAAATGTTCGAGACCGTGTGCGTAACGACGATGCGATTCAGGAAAGTAGAGCCGCGATATAAAATAGCCGGGGTGGGATCGTGCGAGTCAAATGACAAAATTGTGGCCTCACCTGGCCCATTGCCGCACCCCCTGAGCTGATAATGTAGTTACTACGTCACTGATGATGTAGTTACTACGTCACTGATGATGTAGATACTACGTCACTGATGATGTATTACTACGCCACTGATAATGTAGTTACTACCCCACTGATAATGTGGTTACTATGCCACTGATAATGTAGTTACTACCCCACTGATAAAGGAGTTACTACCCCACTGATAATGTAGTTACTACCCCACTCATAATGTAGTTACTACACCACTGATAATGTAGTCACTACTCCACTGACAATGTAGTCACTACGTCACTGATAATGTAATTACTACCCCACTGATAATGTAGTTACTACACCACTGACAATGTCGTTACTACAACACTGATAATGTAGTTACTACGCCACTGATAATGTAGTTACTACGCCACTGATAATGTAATTACTACACCACTGATAATGTAGCTAATACACCACTGATAATGTAGTTACTACGCCACTGATAATGTAGTCACTACGCCACTGATAATGTAATTACTACACCACTGATAATGTAGCTAATACACCACTGATAATGTAGTTACTACGCCACTGATAATGTAGTCACTACGCCACTGATAATGTAGTTACTACGCCACTGATAATGTAGTCACTACATCACTGATAATGTAGTTACTACGCCACTGATAATGTAGTTACTACACCACTGATAATGTAGTTGCTACGCTACTGATAATGCAGTTACTACGCCACTGATAATATAGTTACTATGCCACTGGTAATGTAGTTACTACGCCACTGATAATGTAGTAACTACGCCACTGATAATGTAATAACTACACCACTGATAATGTAGTTACTATGCCACTGATAATGTAGTCACTACGCCACTGATAATGTAGTTACTACGCCGCTAATAATGTAGTTACTGCATCACTGATAATGTAGTTACTACGCCAATGATAATGTAGTTACTACGCCACTGATAATGTAGTCACTACATCACTGAAAATGTCGTTACTACACCACTGATAATGTAGTTACTACGCCACTGATAATGTAGTCACTACGCCACTAATAATGTAGTTACTACACCACTGATAATGTAGTTACTACACCACTGATAATGTAGTTACTACGCCACTGATAATGTAGTTACTACGCCACTGATAATGTAGTTACTACGCCACTGATAATGTAGGTACTACACCACTAATAATGTAGTTACTACACTACTGATAATGTAGCTACTACGCCACTGATAATGTAGTTACTACACCACTGATAATGTAGTCACTACGCCACTGATAATGTAGTTACTACACCACTGATAATGTAGTTACTACGCCACTGATAATGTAGGTACTACACCACTAATAATGTAGTTACTACACTACTGGTAATGTAGTTACTACGCCACTGATAATGTAGTTACTACACCACTGATAATGTAGTCACTACGCCACTGATAATGTAGTTACTACACCACTGATAATGTAGTCACTACGCCACTGATAATGTAGTTACTACGTCACTGATAATGTAGTTACTACGCCACTGATAATGTAGTCACTACATCACTGATAATGTAGTTACTACGCCACTGATAATGTAGTTACTACGCCACTGATAATGTAGTTACTACGCCACTGATAATGTAGTTACTACGCCACTGATAATGTAGTTACTACACCACTGATAATGTAGTCACTACGCCACTGATAATGTAGTTACTACACCACTGATAATGTAGTTACTACGCCACTGATAATGTAGGTACTACACCACTAATAATGTAGTTACTACACTACTGATAATGTAGTTACTACGCCACTGAAAATGTAGTTACTACACCACTGATAATGTAGTCACTACGCCACTGATAATGTAGTTACTACACCACTGATAATGTAGTCACTACGCCACTGATAATGTAGTTACTACGTCACTGATAATGTAGTTACTACACCACTGATAATGTAGTTACTACACCACTGATAATGTAGTTACTACACCACTGATAATGTAGTTACTACACCACTGATAATGTAGTTACTACACCACTGATAATGTAGTCACTACACCACTGATAATGTAGTTACTACACCACTGATAATGTAGTTACTACACCACTGATAATGTAGTTACTACCCCACTGATAATGTAGTCACTACGTCACTGATAATGTAGTCACTACACCACTGATAATGTAGTTACTACACCACTGATAATGTAGTTACTACCCCACTGATAATGTAGTCACTACACCACTGATAATGTAGTTACTACACCACTGATAATGTAGTTACTACACCACTGATAATGTAGTTACTACACCACTGATAATGTAGTTACTACACCACTGATAATGTAGTTACTACACCACTGATAATGTAGTTACTACACCACTGATAATGTAGTTACTACACCACTGATAATGTAGTTACTACACCACTGATAATGTAGTTACTACCCCACTGATAATGTAGTCACTACGTCACTGATAATGTAGTCACTACACCACTGATAATGTAGTTACTACACCACTGATAATGTAGTTACTACCCCACTGATAATGTAGTCACTACGTCACTGATAATGTAGTCACTACACCACTGATAATGTAGTTACTACACCACTGATAATGTAGTTACTACACCACTGATACTGTAGTTACTACACCACTGATAATGTAGACACTACGTCACTGATAATGTAGTCACTATGCCACTGATAATGTAGTCACTACGTCACTAATAATGTAGTTACTACACCACTGATAATGTAGTTACTACGCCACTGATAATGTAGGTACTACACCACTAATAATGTAGTTACTACACTACTGATAATGTAGTTACTACGCCACTGATAATGTAGTTACTACACCACTGATAATGTAGTCACTACACCACTGATAATGTAGTTACTACACCACTGATAATGTAGTTACTACGCCACTGATAATGTAGGTACTACACCACTAATAATGTAGTTACTACACTACTGATAATGTAGTTACTACGCCACTGAAAATGTAGTTACTACACCACTGATAATGTAGTCACTACGCCACTGATAATGTAGTTACTACACCACTGATAATGTAGTCACTACGCCACTGATAATCTAGTTACTACGTCACTGATAATGTAGTTACTACACCACTGATAATGTAGTTACTACACCACTGATAATGTAGTTACTACACCACTGATAATGTAGTTACTACACCACTGATAATGTAGTCACTACACCACTGATAATGTAGTTACTACACCACTGATAATGTAGTTACTACACCACTGATAATGTAGTTACTACCCCACTGATAATGTAGTCACTACGTCACTGATAATGTAGTCACTACACCACTGATAATGTAGTTACTACACCACTGATAATGTAGTTACTACCCCACTGATAATGTAGTTACTACCCCACTGATAATGTAGTCACTACGTCACTGATAATGTAGTCACTACACCACTGATAATGTAGTTACTACACCACTGATAATGTAGTTACTACACCACTGATAATGTAGTTACTACACCACTGATAATGTAGTTACTACACCACTGATAATGTAGTTACTACACCACTGATAATATAGTTACTACACCACTGATAATGTAGTTACTACACCACTGATAATGTAGTTACTACACCACTGATAATGTAGTTACTACACCACTGATAATGTAGTCACTACACCACTGATAATGTAGTTACTACACCACTGATAATGTAGTTACTACACCACTGATAATGTAGTTACTACCCCACTGATAATGTAGTCACTACGTCACTGATAATGTAGTCACTACACCACTGATAATGTAGTTACTACACCACTGATAATGTAGTTACTACCCCACTGATAATGTAGTCACTACGTCACTGATAATGTAGTCACTACACCACTGATAATGTAGTTACTACACCACTGATAATGTAGTTACTACACCACTGATAATGTAGTTACTACACCACTGATAATGTAGTCACTACGTCACTGATAATGTAGTCACTATGCCATTGATAATGTAGTCACTACGTCACTGATAATGTAGTCACTACGTCACTGATAATGTAGTTACTACGCCACTGATAATGTAGTTACTACACCACTGATAATGTAGTCACTACGTCACTGATAATGTAGTCACTACGTCACTGATAATGTAGTCACTACGTCACTGATAATGTAGTTACTACGCCACTGATAATGTAGTTACTACACCACTGATAATGTAGTCACTACGTCACTGATAATGTAGTTACTACGCCACTGATAATGTAGTTACTACACCACTGATAATGTAGTCACTACGTCACTGATAATGTAGTCACTACGTCACTGATAATGTAGTTACTACGCCACTGATAATGTAGTTACTACGTCACTGATAATGTAGTCACTACGTCACTGATAATGTAGTTACTACGCCACTGATAATGTAGTTACTACGTCACTGATAATGTAGTTACTACGCCACTGATAATGTAGTTACTACGTCACTGATAATGTAGTTACTGGCAGTGCAATTATCGTCTCTAACGGGTTAATAACGTTTACAATTAATCCAGCACAATATACAGGATAGAGTGTAATTTTTTTGTAAAGATAAATGCGCAGCCCTGCAATTGCTTCATCACTCCACTTCTGGCAGAAATAATTCTAAAGAGCCTCCCTAGAGCAGCGGTCCCCAACCTAATCTGGCACCAGGGACCGGTTTCGTGGAAGACAATTTTGTCACGGGCCGCGGGGGGGGGTCATCATTGGGTCTTTCCCCCTTTTCGAAGAAGCTTTCCAGCGTCGTTTGTTTTTTACTCATTTTTGCTACTAGGTGTTAGAGCTTGTGGGCTTACCAACACTGTGACTGAGACGAGTGCGCAGTGCGGGAAAGAGGCGCGGAAGGAAGTCGTGAATAATAAAATAATGGGCGGGCCACGTGGGAACTCACCGCTCTCACCTCCTGCTGCTGTGCGGCCCGGTTCCTAGCAGGCCACGGACCGGTACCGGTCCTCGGCCCGTGGGTTGGGGACCCCTGCCCTAGAGCACTGGTTCTTAACCTTTACGGCAACCTGCACCGCTTGGGTTCTCAGAAAGGGTCATCTCGCACCCCCAGGGTGTGCTTGCACCCCAGGTTAAGAACCAGTGCCCTACACGGTAATTGGCCTACTCTTCCACGCTAGCCAGACGTCCTGGTATATGCGTGAGTACCCGCATGATTTAATACATAGAGAACCAAGGGAGCTGGGATTATTTGCTCACCATCGAACAAGGACGGGTCGCCGCATTGCGCGCGGCCGTCTGGAACGCTCCTCCTTCCGAGATCAGGAAGCGACTGGAGCTGTGCACTTTGAAATCGTCTCGATTGACAAAACTGATTCTCTTTTTAGAACAGCTTTTTTTGGTCGTTTTAGTCAACACCGTCCTTGGCGCGCGCCTCCTACTTGCACGGTTTGGCTACTGCACGGTGCGAAAGAAGTTCAACACGCGTACGGATCTCGCATCGCGGATAACAGCGGGACTCTTGCGTGGCCGGCAACAACCGAACGAGGGATGACAGCAGAAACAAAGCAGCACAAACTGTGGATGCAGTTCATAAATACGCCTGCCCCCTCACTCCTGCCTCTCCTTCCAGCTGCCCCCGCCCACCCCCAACCATCGCGTCTCCCACCCCACAGCAGCTCCCCCCAAAACCGTTTTTGCAATTTCGCCGGAGATTAAACGCTAAGAGATGATTCACTCGCTCAGATCGGGGGGTGGTGATGGTGGGGGGGAGTGGAGGTAGGAGGCGGGGGGAGGAGGTAGTGTGAGGCGTCGGCAAGAACATTACATTGCCAAGGCGCCGTTAGATATCGAATGCCTCTCGGGTTCAGTGCCGAGCCGTGGTTTGGCATCGCGTCGCGATTGGCGCCACGCCAAGCCGGAGAAGACCCCCGGCGAGGCGAGTTCCATTCCCGAACCAACCGGTGACGAATGTCCGAACCGGCCCTGGCTGGGACTCCCCCGAGGTTCATTGGGCCCTGAAAGAGAGAGGAACGCTTCATTGGCCTGTTACGGTTAGTTGAACACGTAGGAGGCTTTCGCGACCAATATTTTTTTTATTCATAATAAAGGTTTTTTTGGGTTAGATCGCGTTATTTATAAATGTGTCGAAACCCTCCACCACCCGACACGGCCAATCGGCAAAATTAAAGTGTCACGTTGACAAAAGACAAATTAGTTCACTACTTTAGCCCCTCGCCGGTGTGTTGAAGAGTGAATCCACAACATTTACAGTTTGAGTAGTACTGTGACGTTTCGCTGGTAATTACATCCAGCATCATGGGGCAATTCGCCAGAACGGTAAAGCCCTCGCTTGCTCTCGGTCTTAAATAGAGCAGCACGCTGCTGCTCAACGTGACAATTTATGTTGCTGATTGGCCTGTTACGGTTAGTTGAATCATCCGAACTGGGGGGAGACAAAGGCGGTCGGGGCCAGCGGCCATGGCCGCGCCAACGCCCCGCCGTGTTCCGTGCCGGTCTGCACAGCTGCGACGCTCTCCGACGGCACTTGCCCCGACAGGCTGTGCATGCTATATGGGGCATCTTTTCCTTTGCCTTCGCCGTCACTCCACGTGTCGTGTCTCTGGTTGGAAATGAAACTCGTGGTCGGTGAGCAGAGCCTCGATGATTTGCGAGCGGCGGTGACCGGTGGCGCGAGAGTTTGGCCATGGACGTGTCGTCGTCGTCGTTATTGTTACTGTTGTTGTTGTTACTATTGTTGTTGTTACTATTGTTGTTGTTGCTATTGTTGTTGTTGTTACTATTGTTGTTGTTACTATTGTTGTTGTTACTATTGTTATTGTTACTATTGTTGTTGTTACTATTGTTACTATTGTTGTTGTTACTATTGTTGTTGTTACTATTGTTATTGTTACTATTGTTGTTGTTACTATTGTTATTGTTACTATTGTTGTTACTATTGTTAAATTTTGATTTAAAGCTTTCGTGACTGCAGTAATTAATATTCTTAGTTCTTTCGGTAAAGTCACGTTGAAGGGAAACAACAAAATAATAAAATATATATAAAACAATAAAAATTCTCACGACGTTTCGACCATAACACAAACGGTCGTCTTCAGGTGTGTTGGTTTGTGTTATGGTCGAAACGTCGTGAGAATTTTTATTGTTTTATATATATTTTATTATTTTGTTGTTTCCCTTCAACGTGACTTTACCGAAAGAACTAAGAATATGTTACTATTGTTGTTAATAAATAATTAAAGCTTCCGTTACTGCGTAAATTACTCATTGTTTTTTTTTCGGTAAAGTCACGTATGTAGTAAAATGATATTAAAATAAATCAATCACGACGTTTCGACAGCAACACAAGCGATCTTCATCAGGTGTAAAAAAAAACAAATAGCGAGGGAGCATATAGGGTGACATCAACGCAACACATGGCTCAATGAAGTGGCTTATCACGTGAAAGTTTAAAGGGCGCCAAATACTCTAAACGCATGATGTTGATTCTAAATGTGAAGTGAAAAGCCGGAGGAACCGGAAACTAAAAATCCACGGGAAGAGAGACACCTGAACTCCAAATATACAACAGGCATCAGGATCGGGATCGAACCCACCACCTCCTGTATAGCAGGCGAGGTAGTTAACATCTCCTAGCCACCGTGGTGATGATGAGACACGTGAACTCCAAATATACAACAGGCGTCAGGATCGGGATCGAACCCACCACCTCCTGTATAGCAGGCGAGGTAGTTAACATCTCCTAGCCACCGTGGTAATGATGAGACACGCAAACAACAAATATACCGCAGGCGTCGGGGTCTGGTTCAAACTCACGACCTCCTGCATACCAGGCGAGGTAGTTAACATCTCCTAGCCACCGTGATGATGAAGAGAGAGACACGCAAACTCCAAATATACAGCAGGCGTCAGGGTCGGGATCGAACCCACCACCTCCTGTATACCAGGCGAGGCAGTTAACACCTCGCCCCTGTGAGGTTTTCCTGAATAATTGGAATACATTTCCTGGGTTATAATTATCATTACGTTTAGTATTGAACAGTTTACCACGTCCACCTGCAGAGCAATGAGGCGGTTCTTTCAGGTGACAGTACAGCAAGTAGGTTTGGGGCGAGATATCGGTGCTACGGCCGCTGCTTCGTTGGCAGTGGTGCACACACACAAAAAAAACAAGGACAAAGGTCCCCCGTATAGCCTTCACAGACTGTTGGGGCAAGCGCTGTGAGCTCGCGCCTACGAAAGGCGGCCAGGCACATGAGTGGGTGGGGGTGGCCAACACCACGCCCGGCCGCCTTTGTCTCCCCAACGTCGATGTTTACACACCGCACCCGGTACTCAATTGAGGCTGAGCCGACCTAGGGGAGGCCCATGAACGGTTCAAATAATCGTCATCCGGTGTTGGCCGTGAGCGGGAACCGAACTCGGGTCGCCGGTTTCATAGCGCACTGCGCTAACCGCTACACCACCGCTGCCCACGAGCACCGTCAAGAACGACACTCACTGTGACTTTAAAATGAGAAACACATGACAGGCAACGTTTCAGGCAATGGGCCTTCTTGTATAGCGCATAATTGTACGCACGGTGGCTATCTATACAAGGAGTATCCATTTAGAAACCTTAGAGATAGGGCGACTCTACCCCTCTGGCCTTTCTATGTGCTATGAAAAAGGGCAATCGCCCGAAACGTCACCTACGACATATGTTTTTTTTTCACTTAAAGGCCACACAGTGGTAAGGTTGTTGTTGTTGTTGGTGTTGTCATCCATGCAGAGTTGAGTGTTCTGAAATATTAAATATCTGCGCTGTTGATAAAAGCGCAGGGGATTTGATAGACGTCCGTTTCAATATTTGCGATACAGTCGCCCCCAGTCGAATGTGTTTGTAGAGAGGATAAAGAGAAATTACTTACGCACGAGACATGCGTAACCACTGTACCTATACGCGTTAATTTCATGCGTACATAGCCACTGCCACCTGTACGTATGCATGTATGCCGAACTTATTTCGCACCGTACGTACGTAGCCAACAGTGCTAATCGGAGGTGCGCCGGGAAGGACAACAAACTAAACACAACAACAACACCAAAATTACCACGGGGTCTAAAACATAACCACGGCAAGTTGAGCTCTGAGTCGGTCGCCCCTTATGCCACCCGAATCGTCGTGGAGCAGATCATTCCGTGGAGTGCCCACACCCCCATCGACGTGCCGATCTCTGCCGTTTGCCCATCTATCTTGCTGGATGCACAGAGGCGGTGGGGGTGGAGCTGGAGGTGTTTTACGACACTTGTATTATATTCTTGGTTCTTTCGGTAAAGTCACGTAGAAGGGAAACAAAAAAAATAATAATAAAAATATAAAACAATAAAATTCTCACGACGTTTCGACTGCAACACAAGCAATCATCATCAGGTGTGAAAACCAACGGCAGGAAATTTTTGAAAAAAGTGGCAGTTATTTTTAACGTTAGCACCACGGAGAGCGATTTGACAGTTTGTTCAGATGGACGAGTCCATCTATGTTCGGAAAAGAGGAGGGGGGAGACGAAAATAATGGATGCGGTCTGAAAGCCACCGTAAGCGTGAACACTTGTCTTGTTCAATGGTGGTGCAAATTGTGAACAAGAGCCACATGAGACGTGAGTGCATCCGATCGGCATCAGCGTTGTTTGTTCACGGTACCTCGAAGGATCGGTCCCCCCCCCCCCCCCCTACAAGGCGAAGTTATGAGATGCCCCCACGTGTGAGCTCGGCATTTGAAGGCCCCGAAGGCCAGCACCGGCGATCTCGCGTCGACAATCAGCTCAGGGAAGCAGTTCCCACATCGGGACAGCAGAGCCGAAGGGAGCTTCTGTCCAGGGAGAATTGTTTCCACTGCCGCGCCGCGAGATAGGACCCGATAACTCTGCGCTGCACATTGATTGCTCTACCAAATGTATCGCTCCGATTACTCGACCAATTGGACCATAAATGAACCCACGTTGGGGTTTTTATACGTTTTACTCCAAGCCGATGTTGATGTGTGGTGTTTCTTGCATTGAACGAATGGCGCACTCCCAGAAGACCAGCGTGTATAAAATATACTGGCGTTAAAATGGCCTTAAATGAAATGGCAGAGACTGTAATGAGGTTTAGAATTGGAGTACAATTTACGCTTTTGGAGAGTTACTACCACAGCGGTGTACTCGGTTAGCACGCTGGACTTGCAGTCCAGAGGGCACCGGTTCGACTCAATCTCCGGGCGCGGCAGTTCAAAACAATGTATACAAATGGATTCGCCACGGTCATTAATCCAGGACCACGTGGATCAGAGAGCGTACGCGGATGAACGCCATCCTTCATAACTGTAAAAAAAAATTTAGTGGGTTTGAGCAGGAGGGTAGCATCACGGCTTGAATCTATTTTATTTTAAACTATTTTTTTTATTTTTACCAGGTAAGGCCCACTGAGCTATTGTGGCTCATTTTCAGAAGCAACCTGGCCGCAAATGATAGTTCAACGAATTGGTTTTATCGCGTGGAAATTTAGTACAGCCTAATACTCCAAACGCATGCTGATTCTCAATGTGGAAGGTAGAACCCGGAGGACCCGGAGATAAATCCACGCTACCACGGGGAGAAAGAGAGAGAGAGAGACGTGCAAACTCCAAATATACAGCAGGCATCGTCAGGGTTGGGATCGAACCCACGACCTCCTGTATACCAGGCGAGGTGGTTAACATCTCCTCGCCGCCACCGCGATGCCACTCCAAGTTTATCAAGACGCGCGTGCGTGCATCACAAGCACTTGCCCCCGTACGTCAATCCTGTACGGGTGATCTTTGTCTTTTGTGCGAATCACAATAAAAGCCACGGTAATGCAGTGGAGTACAATCGGCTCGTGGCTGCAATTATAACTGATCCCCTGGGCTTACGAGACGCTGCGTGCAATGCAGCGTGAATAAGAATCGCATCAGAGTGGAACCACAGAGAGCTTTTCCAGCTTCTCGGGAGTTACAGAGCACAGTGCACGGCGTCAGAACGATGTGTCCGCAGTGGTGCAATGGACGGTCGAGAACGGTGGACTTGCAAACCGGGGCTCGCCCGTGTCCATTCGATGTCCAGGGGTTGTGGCACAGCGGGGTCACGTGCACGGCCATATGAATCCGGCCACCTGAGTTCGATTTCCGGCCAACGATTTATAAAGCTGCCCTAAATCCCATCACACGTGATCCATCGTGGTGAAGTATGGTCGATCCACACCCCCCAACCCCTTCCGAAAACTGACACGGCACGATGAATGATCTGTTCAGCAGTAGATTGACTCAGAGGGGCCTTACCTGGTACCAAAAAATATATATTCTTGGTTCTTTCGGTAAAGTTACGTAGAAGGGAAACAATAAAATAATAAAAATATAAAACAATAAAGCAACAAATTTTGATTTAAAGCTTTCGTGACTGCAGTAATTCATATTCTTAGTTCTTTCGGTAAAGTCACGTTGAAGGGAAACAACAAAATAATAAAATATCTATAAACCATATATATTGTTTTATATATTGTGACTTTACCGAAAGAACTAAGAATAATAAAGCAACAGTGAGAATTTTATTGTTTTATGTTTTTATTATTTTATTGTTTCCCTTCTACGTGACTTTACCGAAAGAACCAATAATACGAATCCCTGCAGTCACGAAAGCTTTAAATAAAAAAAATATATAGTTTTAATTTTATGGCCTGTGTTATCATTCAGTTCATTTTCCCAGGATTGCCTGGCCGAGTCTCGTTACTTTGTTTTTTTTTCAGGAGGGTCCTGCCCGGCTTTGGCAGTTGGGGGGGAGGGGGGGGCACCTGGGTCTGACCCTTGACCTCCTGTCAGCAGCGAGCCTTCGACACTTCACGTGGTGGTCTTCAAGTGCACCTGGCCGGGCACAGTCGCCGTGGTGACGTCACCGTCACTCAGTGGCGAATGGCGGCTGTGTTGGTATTGGGGGGGGGTGGTGTGGTCGGAGGTGGTCGGCGATGATTTCCAAATTGAGTCATTTGCTGCGTCATTTTTTCAAATTCGGCAACAACAAAGCAGAGTCGATGGGCCCGAACTCATGCCCCGCCCCCCCCCCAAAAAAAAAAAATCCCACCCACAGGAAGGGGTGTCCGGCCACGATGGCACAGACATTGACAACTACTCGATAGTTAACCCCGACAACAATATAACAACAACAACAATAATGATGATAATATCAACGCAAAAAAACTGGATCAGTGTCAGAACACAGGGCTCTACGAGCAACGGATGATTTTAACACAATTCGGCTGAAAATACAACACCAAACTTTTTTTGTTTACCATTAAAAAAAACGGTGATGTGTTGTTACACGTTGCCATAACCATTAATTCAACATTAAAACTGCATCGGTCACAACGACTCTGGCTTTGTGCGTCAGGACTTCGCCGTTACCACCCGCCGCTCCTGGCTCGATACCGAACGTCTGATGCAAATCGAGTTAAAAGCGCTTCAGCAAACCGATCCTCGTTCGCATTGTTAGCCATTTATTTATTCCTTTCCCAACCACTCCGACATTAATTTATCACATTCGGCAGGGATTTCAATCGCTCTTCTGCCATCAAACGCGGGCTCAGAGTAACCACGACGCGCCCGTGATTGATTCGCAGATTTGTTTTTTGGTTTAATGCATTTCCTGGGGATTAATTATGCAAATGTGTCATAATTGCGCGGTGTGCATCTCAGCGTGGTCTGGCGCAGGACTGGCCCGGTACAGCCGCTGAGAAGCAGCATCAGCATGGTTGTTTTTTTGACAATCCTGCCGATGCTGCTTCTGCTGCCTCCTTTCCTAAACCCCACTTTAAAAACCAATTTTATTTTTATTTTACCAGGTAATGCCCCACTAAGCTGCTATATAGCTCTTTTCTTTTTTCAGAAGCAACCAGGCTATTACACGTGATAGCTCAACCAAGTGGCTTATCATCATCGCGTGGAAATGTAGAGCGTGATGTTGATTCTAAACGTGGAGGGAGACAACCGGAGGAGGACCTGCAAATATAAATCCACGCAACCACGCGGAGAGAGGCACGCAAACTCCAAATATATAAACAGGCGTCAGGGTCGGGTGGAACCCATGACCTCCTGTATACCGGCCGAGGTCGTTAACATTTTGCCACTCCTGCGGGTGGGGACATGCCGATGACATCACGCCACCTCTGTCAAGAGCCAATATTCATATTTATGGCATATATAGAGGACCGAAAAGCTTGGGAAATTGTTGGTATCGCCGGCTCACAGCGTATAATTTGAGATCATCACTCATTGCGGTAAGCGATTGCAGAGCAAGTACAAGTACAATGTACCGAAACAATTCACACAGCAAAATCAAGAACTAACATTGAAAAGTAGAAACTTGCTTTACGCATAATGCATATCAGTTCTTCTCACACTCTGAAAAGAATACATCTTTAATTGAGCTTCCAATGGATGCATTGTCGAGTCAATTAATGCCATTCATGGGTCAGCTGGTGCACAACCCTGGTGCCAAAGACGCTCAATGCCCATTTGATAAATTAGCACTTCCTCTAAACCGCAGGACACGTAATACCAATAGGCCCTATCACTGGAGATCATCAATCAAGATGGCGCCGATGATGGCAGCCTCGGCCGGTTGGTGTGCCCTGTTTTGTCCAGTTTTGTCTTGTTTTGTCTTGAGAGGGGCTTGCTGTTCAACACACTCGTGCTGGTGAGAGAGGCCTGCTGTTCATCACACCCGTGCTGGTGAGAGAGGCCTGCTGTTTTGGGGCCTGCTGTTCATCACACCCGTGCTGGTGAGAGAGGCCTGCTGTTCAGTACACCCGTGTTGAGGGGCCTGCTGTTCAGCACACCCTTGCTGGTGAGAGAGGCCTGCTGTTCAACACACCCGTGCTGGTGAGAGGGGCCTGCTTTTCAGCACACCCGTGCTGGTGAGAGGGGCCTGCTGTTCAGCACACCCGTGCTGGTGAGAGAGGCCTGCTGTTCAGATCACACGTGTTGAGGGGCCTGCTGTTCAGCACACCCGTGCTGGTGAGAGGGGCCTGCTGTTCATCACATCCGTGTTGGTGAGAGGGGCCTGCTGTTCAGCACACCGGTGCTGGTGAGAGAGGCCTGCTGTTCAGCACACCCGTGTTGAGGGGCCTGCTGTTCAGCACACCCGTGCTGGTGAGAGGGGCCTGCTGTTGAGGGGCCTACTGTTCAGCACACCCGTGTTGGTGAGAGAGGCCTGCTGTTCAGCACACCCGTGTTGAGGGGCCTACTGTTCAGCACACCCGTGCTGGTGAGAGGGGCCTGCTGTTCAACAGACCCGTGCTGGTGAGAGGGGCCTACTGTTCAGCACACCCGTGCTGGTGAGAGGGGCCTGCTGTTCAACACACCCGTGCTGGTGAGAGGGGCCTGCTGTTCAACACACCCGTGCTGGTGAGAGGGGCCGGCTGTTCAACACACCCGTGCTGGTGAGAGGGGCCTGCTGTTCATCACACCCGTGCTGGTGAGAGAGGCCTACTATTCATCACACCCGTGCAGGTGTGAGGGGCGTGCTGTTCATCACGCCCGTGTTGGTGAGAGGGGCCTGCTGTTCACTCCCATGCTGGTGAGAGAGGCCTACTGTTCATCACACCCGTGTTGGTGAGAGGGGCCTGCTGTTCACCACTCCCATGCTGGTGAGAGGGGCCTACTGTTCAACACACCAGTGCTGGTGAGAGAGTCCTGCTGTTCAGCACACCCGTGCTGGTGCGAAGATGGCGCTGATGATGGTAGCCTCAGCCGGTCGGTGCGCCCTGTTTTGTCTTGTTTTGTCTGTCAATTCAGTGTTTTGCCAAGATTTTCGGAGTTCTCTAACAAGAGACGAACTTTTAAATATCAGGGAAACAACTCCTGTGGATTTAATTCCTACTTTTCTGCTTCCAGCGGCAGAATTAGTAGGCATTCTAGTCAATGCCGCGCTAGGCTTTGCTCAAGCAACGAAACGCCGCCCAAGGGGTAAACGGTCGGGGGCTCTAGTACGGCTACGCAGACGCGGGATCCGAACAGTGCTTCCGAGCTTTTTCCTCTCCAACGTACGTTCACTGTACAACAAAATGGATGAACTTCAGCTACTGATGGTAAAAAACAAAGACTTTCTTTCAGCTTCTGCATTGTGCTTCACGGAAACATGGCTGTGTGATTTGATTCCGGACACTTCGCTACAACTAGCAGGATTCCATCTTGTAAGATCGGATCGTGACATAGCACTCTCCGGCAAGACGAAAGGCGGTGGTATTTGTTTTTACATTAACAGTGGCTGGTGTGTAGATGTCACAGTGATTCTGCAACATTGTTCTCCACTCCTTGAATCAATTTTTATAACCTGTAAACCGTTTTACTCGCCTCGCGAGTTCGCGTCGCTCATTTTGGTCGGAGTTTATTTGCCGCCTTGTCCTCAGGTTAAAGAAGCCCAACGCATGCTCGCCGATCAGATTCTGAGTGTGGAGCGAGCAAATCCAGATTCGTTGGTTATCGTACTTGGCGACTTTAACAAAGGTAATCTCAGCCACGAACTCCCCAAATACATACAATTCATTAAATGCCCAACCAGAGAAGGGAACACTCTGGATCACTGCTACACTACAGTCAGTAGAGCCTACCATGCCGTCCCCCGAGCAGCACTAGGACACTCTGACCATGCCATGGTCCACCTGATTCCTGCATACAGGCAGAAACTAAAACTCTGTAAACCTGCTGTGAGGACATCTAAACAGTGGACCAGTGAGGCTGTGGAAGATTTGCGGGCGTGCTTAGACTGTACTGACTGGGATATGTTCACGACTGCTACCAATAGTCTGGATGAACTCACAGAGGCTGTGACGTCCTACATCAGCTTCTGTGAGGACTGCTGTATCCCAACACGTACCAGGGTGAACTTTAACAACAATAAGCCCTGGTTCTCAGCAAAGCTCAGAAGGTTGAGGTTGGAGAAGGAGGAAGCGTTTAGGAGTGGAGATAGAGACAGATTCAAGGAGTCGAAGAACAGGTTTAGCAAAGCGGTGAGAGAGGCTAAACGACTGTACTCAGAGAGACTAAAACACCAGTTCTCTACAAACGACGCTGCTTCTGTCTGGAGAGGGCTCAGGCAGATCACCAACTACAAACCCAGAGCCCCCCACACCACTAACGACTCCCGCCTAGCCAACGACCTGAACGAGTTCTACTGTAGATTTGAAAGACAATTGGACTGTCCTGAACCACCCCTTCCAACCCAAGAGGCCCCATCCCCCACCAATACTACAGAGACGACTATCTCCTTTCAGGAGGAAGAAGTTAATAGACTTTTCAAGAGGCAGAATCCACGCAAAGCAGCCGGGCCGGACTCTGTCTCTCCAGCCACCCTCAGGCACTGCGCTGACCAGCTGTCTCCGGTGTTCACCAACATCTTTAACACCTCCCTGGAGACATGCCATGTACCAGCCTGTCTCAAGTCCTCCACCATCATCCCTGTGCCCAAAAAGCTAAGGCCAACAGGACTAAATGATTACAGACCGGTCGCCCTTACATCTGTGGTAATGAAGTCTTTTGAGCGCCTGGTCCTGGCACACCTCAAAGCCATCACAGACCCTCTCCTGGACCCCCTTCAGTTTGCCTACAGAGCCAACAGGTCTGTGGACGATGCAGTTAACATGGCCCTCCACTTCACCCTACAGCATCTGGACGCCCCAGCATCCTACGCCAGGATCCTGTTTGTGGACTTCAGCTCTGCCTTCAACACCATCATCCCTGCCCTGCTTCAGGACAAGCTCTTCCAGCTGAACGTGCCATACACCACCTGTAAATGGATCACAGACTTCCTGTCTGACAGGAAGCAGTGCGTTAAGCTGGGAACACAAGTCTCTGGCTCCAGGTCCATCAGCACCGGAACTCCTCAGGGCTGCGTCCTTTCCCCTCTGCTCTTCTCCCTGTATACCAACAGCTGCACCTCCAATCATCTGTCCGTCAAACTATTGAAGTTTGCGGATGACACCACCCTCATTGGGCTGATCTCTGGTGGGGATGAGTCTGACTATAGGTGGGAAGCTGACAATCTGGTGACCTGGTGTAGCCAGAACAACTTAGAGCTAAATGCTCTAAAGACAGTTGAGATGGTTGTGGACTTCAGGAAGAATACAGCACCACTCACCCCCATCACCCTGTTAGACTCCCCAGTAAAAATTGTAGAGTCCTTCCGCTTCCTGGGCACTATTCTCTCCCGGGACCTCAAGTGGGAATTGAACATCAGCTCCCTCACCAAGAAAACTCAACAGAGGATGTACTTTCTACGGCAGCTGAAGAAATTCAACCTGCCAAAGACAATGATGGTGCAATTCTATACAGCGATCATTGAATCCATCCTCACCTCCTCCATAACCGTCTGGTACGCTGCTGCCACTGCCAAGGACAAGAGCAGACTGCAGCGTATCATCCACACTGCTGAGAAGGTAATTGCCTGCAATCTACCGACCCTCGAGGACCTGCACACGACAAGGTCTATGAGGCGAGCGAGGAAGATTATGGCCGATTTCTCCCACCCTGGACACTCTCTGTTTCAGCTACTCCCCTCCGGCAGAAGGCTTCGGTCCATCAGGACCAAAACCTCACGCCATAAAAACAGTTTCTTCCCATCTGCTGCTGGCCTGTTAAACAAGGCCAAGGGCTAACACTGTTTTTAACATTTGATCTACATAACGACACGTTGCTGATATTAACTATGTTTCCCTATTTGTATTTTTAAATTATATCTTAAAGCTATTTTATATTCGATATTTATTTAATTTTATATACTTCAGCCCCTTAGTGTTAGACTTTTAACCCTTATTATAGTAAGACTTGTTTAAAACTTATTTAAGATTTTAGATTCCTATATGTTGAATGTATGCACCATCCTGCCAAAGTAAATTCCGTGTCGGTGTGAACTTACATGGCGAATAAAACCCTTTCTGATTCTGATTCTGATTGCCGGGTTGAAACGTAATTTTGTGAAAATTTCTAACAAATGCTCGCTGCCCCGAGTCGTATCGCAGCTCGAACGTGTGTTTGTTGTAAGATATCTCGAGTTGCCATCGTCAACTCGAGTTTTCTCAGAACAAGGAAAACGCGGGCGATGTCACGATTGAAAATGAAAATATTACGCGGTGCCCCTGCCGCTGTTACGTTGGCAGTAGTGCACAGTCACCGTCAACAACAACACCACACAAAGCCAACACTTTCGTCATGAACGAAATTTGTTTCAAGTTTCATTTATTAGGTGCTAGCTTTACTACCCGGCTTCGCCCGGGACTTGGATTCAGCACGCTCGGCCGCCTTTGTCTCCCCAGTGGCGATGTTCACACACCACAGCAGTTACTCGTTTCGCGGATGAGTCGACCTAGAGGAGGCCCAGGACAGGTATCAAATAATCGTCACCGGTGGTGGCCGTGAGCGGGACTCGAACTCGGGTCGCCGGGTTCGTAGCGCGGTGCGCTAACCACTACACTACAATGCGTTACGCTTCCACATTTGCGGGTCACGTGACAGATTTGACGTCACAGCTCACTTGCTGTGCAAAAAATAAATGCATTAGAGCTCCCCCCCCCACAAACCAAAAAAAAAACCTAAAGTGTATTTTTATAATTTTTGCACGGTGTACAGTCTGGAAAGTACCCACATGGCAAATTTCAAGTTTGTTGCATGTCGGGAAGTACACTAAACATGTTTGAACAGACAACACATATTCACAACTTTTCCTTTTATATATATGGAGATAGCCCTGTGAGCCACGCGGCTCTTGAGCCGGGTGCAACCGCAACAAACACAATAAGAACAGAGAAACATCTTAAAGCGACGACGTGCAACAGAAACATCCTGGGATAAACCAGCAAATCTCCCCAGAAAAAAAAACCCCCACCGTATTACGACGCTGTGTGCAAAAATCCCAGTGTGATGCAAGCCAAACAATAACAACCCATAAGACAATTTAGATGAAAGTTTTGTGGCCACGATGGGGCGAGATGTTAACTCCTTCGCCTGGTATGCAGGAGGTCGTGGGTTCAATCTCGAGCCTGACGCCTTCTGTATATTTGGAGTTTGCGGTGTCTCTCTCTCTCTCGATGTATGGATTTTTCTCCGGCTCCCCCGGTTTTTTTCCCCACAGCTAGAATCAACATCACACGTTTAGAGTATTTCGCTGATACTGGTAGGAACGAAGTTGTAAACTGAGTGTACCAGCCTGCAATAGATTAATGTGTCCGTCCGTCCGTCCCCTTTCAACACTTTAACGAAGTGAAATCTCGTGCTGTTGGGTGTAAAATCAGCAATAGACAGCGCAGAGACTTGCCCTACCAGCCCACCCTGCAGGGACCTGTTATAAATGTCCACGTGGCTATGCGCCACTTCGATTGAGCTATGAAAGAAGAGCTGTATAGCTCAGTGGGCCTTACCTGGTAAAACAAATGTTTAGTTTCTATATTTAAAAAAAACACGTTCGTATAGAAACTGTGTCGTGGAAAAGGGTCATTGCCCGAAACGTCACCAATCATACAATTTGTCTTTTCAAACTCTTCCGTTCATCTGACTCATCACTCCAGTCGCATCACCACTCCTGGCAGCAGGAGGAAAGGTGTCTGGGGGGGGAGGGGGTGGGCACTTTTTGTCGTCAATTCAGACGCGTAACGAAGTTGATAAAATACTTGTCGTGTTATCGGCGAGGGTGAAGCGGCGAGAGAGAGAGAGAGCAGATGCACAGGAGCGGAGCGAGAGATTAAAAATAGGACAACTTGAGAGGGAGAGAGAGAGCGGGTGGAGAGACAGGAGGAGGGAGAGGGAGGATGGGGAGAGGAGGGGGTGGGGGGAGGAGGGAGCGGTTGGAGGAGAGAGGAGGAGGGGGGAGGAGGGAGCGGGGGGAGGAGGGAGGAGGAGGGGGGAGGAGGAGGAGGAGAGGAGGGAGGAGGGGGGAGGAGAAGGGGGTGGGGGGGATGAGGGAGGAGGGAGGAAAGGGGGTGGGGGGGGGGTAAAGGGGGGGAGGAGGAGTGAGGGGAGATGAAGGAGGTGGAGGAGGAGAGACGAACCGGGTGGTTCAGAAGCTCAGGAACGCTGAGCCGGCACCGCTGAGAGCCTAGGTTCGAATCCATATCCCCAACTCTTTCTTTGTTCAATATTCCTTTCCACTTTTAAATGTTATCTGAAAGGGAAATAAGAAAAATACCGATGACCCATGATGATCTATGCGTGTATGTTGAACTTCGTTCGCACCGTACGTCGCCAACCGTGTTAATCGGTGGTGCGGATGATCAAAGCAAGCTAGCAATTGCAGGGCTGCGCCTTCGCCTGCTTGAGAGTTCGTCCTTTGAGGTACAAGCGCGCTGCTCAAAGACCGCCGGGTGGCTGAGACGCTGGGGCTCTATCCGGTGACGACAAAAGAATAATAATAATAATAATAATTTTGATTTAAAGCTTTCGTGACTGCAGTAATTCATATTCTTAGCTCTTTCGGTAAAGTCACGTTGAAGGGAAACAATAAATAATAAAATATATATGTTATATAGTTTATTATTTTATTTCATTATTATTTTATTTTATTGTTATTATTCTTAGTTCTTTCGGTAAAGTCACGTTGAAGGGAAACAATAAATAATCAAATAACAGCGGGTCATATTTATTTTATTATTTTATGTTTTACATTTATTTTATTGTTTCCCTTCGACGTGACTTTACCGAAAGAACTAAGAATAATAATAATAATAATGATGAGCTTTTACCCGTTCAGGCAATACTACAGGAGGTGTTAAGATGCTCAAATACCACACAGATACACCTATCCACAAAGGCATCGAGCCTACATTCACCACAATTGCACGTGATCAAAACGTGCCAAACGAACATGCGTCGCTAACAATAATAATAACAACGACGATGATGATGACGATGCATTGTCGTTGAAACTTATCGACCGACAGCCTTCTTGAAGGCCTTGTCTCGCCAGTGCTAGACCGGAGAATGAACATCAGAGATAGTCAATGCCATTATTAAAGCATTCATAGCTCGGGTCGAGCAATTCTATTTAAGGGCACATTCTTTTGTTGTTGTTGTTGTCGTTGCCGGTATCAAAGTGACGAAGGAAAGAATCACAGACTCGACAATGTCCGGCAATGATACAGGAGGCATTAAGACGTTCAAACACCAAGTGGACACCGTCATCCGGTATTCATCAACAACCGCACGTGGTCAAACCGGGTCCTCCAGTGCGGTCGAGTTGATGGCGCGTGTGACGCTGACACAGGAAGCGTAAACACAGAAAAAAAAACCAGCCAGCTAATTGGCATTGCTCTTGAGGTTGATTAAACTCAAGCACCTTTTATATATATACCAAATATATATTGGTTGGGCTGCCATGCGACAAACAATCTCAGAGTGTCGACGGTACCCTTTTATCACCCCCACCGGAGAGAGGTATGATGTTGTTGATGATGGGCTGAGTAGACCTTAATCCAATGATCAGGTATGTGAACAACTCGAAGTCTGAGCCACTGTTCCTGAAAAAAAAACACAACTACAATAGGAATAAATTGGGGATTGGAGGTGGGTGGGTGTGGGGGAAGAGACGACCAAATATATGTAACAAAATTAAACGACTGAAAGAGGGGGGAATTAAAAAAACACGGCAAATTATATTTAGATTTCAAGCTTTCATGACTGCAGTGATTCATATTCTTGGTTCTTTCGGTAAAGTCACGTTGAAGGGAAACAATAAAATAATAAATATATAACAATAAAATTCTCACGTTGAAGGAAAACAATAAAATAATAAATATATAACAATAAAATTCTCACGACGTTTCGACTGTTTGTGTTACAGTCGAAACGTCGTGAGAATGTTATTGTTTTATATATATTTTATTATTACTGTTTGTGTTACAGTCGAAACGTCGTGAGAATTTTATTGTTTTATATATATTTTATTATTTTATTGTTTTCCTTTTAACGTGACTTTACCGAAAAAACCAAGAAAACGGCAAAATATGTCCTCCAGATCGCCGAGTGTCATCTCTCGCCCCGCTCACCGCCGAGTCGGACCTCCTCCTGCGTCGACACCGCTCGCCTCGGCCCCCTAATGATCATCCAGCCCGAGACACCGCGCCCCGAGTTGCAACCTCTAATGAGCGATGCGTCGCAGCTGTGTCGTCACCTGGCTATCACGCACACGCGCGCGTGCACACACACCGACAAAGATCCCCCCGTGTGGCCTTAACAGACCGTCGGGGCAAGTGCTGTTTGCGAGCACTTCATGAAGGCCGCCACGGCAGACCGAGGGGGGTGGGTGGCCAGCACCAGGCCACGACCGCCTTTGTCTCTCCAGCGGCGTTGTTTACGAACCGCACCAGGTACTCGGTTGAAGCCGAGTCGACCGGTTGAGATCATCGGCCCAGGACCGGTTGAGATCATCGTCACCGGTGTCGGTGGCCGTGAGCGGAAATCGAACTCGGGTCGCCGGGTTCGGAGCGCGGCGCGCTAACCGCTGCACCACTGCTCCCCGCGTGCACGCACGCGCACAGCCGTCACGGGATGTTTAAAGCAGCAGCGGGGAGGGAGAAGGGGAGTCTTTGGGTTTGACGGCTGTAGTTGTGAGTGTGAATCATTTTTTAGGGGCTATGTTGTAGGCAGCAGCGGCAACAACGATATGTTTGGAGCTTTGCCCGCAACATCACAGACGTCTCGGAGTTGACATTTACAGAGTAGGGCTGAACGATTAATCGATTTCAAATCGAAATCGCAATTTGAAACAACCAACGTGATTAGAAAATCGCAAAGGCAGCGATTTTTTTGTGATTCGAAAAGTCCTGTTACATTCTTATTGGAATTGTTTTATTTTTTATTACTATCACTTAAGCTATTTAACTTAACAATATTGTTCTATGTTTGATTGTACTATTTCATATTCTTGGTTCTTTCGGTAAAGTCACGTTGAAGGGAAACAATAAAATAATAAAATATATAAAACAATACAAATCTCACGACGTTTTATATATTGTATTATTTTATTGTTTCCCTTCAACGTGACTTTACCGAAAGAACCAAGAATATGAATCGCTGCAGTCACGAAAGCTTTAAATCAAAATTTTTACTATTTCAATTAAAAACATTTAATAAATACATGTTGGAAGCAATTAATATCTTTTAAGTTCTCATCCTTGCATTAGAATATATAGATCCATTCATATTTTGATGGTATCATGTGGTAATGCCTCATCACGTGTTTTAAATCTATTGCACAGTGAATATTGAACTGAAGCTTGACTTTAAAAAAATATGATCGTAAATCAAATCGCAATATCTGTCAGAAAAATCGCAATTAGATATTTTCCCCAAATCCTTCAGCCCTAGTACAGAGGGGGAATCGCCTGGGGGAAGAGCAGGGAAGGAGCAAGGGAAGAAGAGAGAGACACCCACTCACGTGCTCACTCACACACTCATTCTCCTACCCAACTACTCACCCACATACTTACTCGCTCACCCACTCGACTAACCGCTCACTCACCCACCTACTCACCCACCCCTCTCCTTCATTCACCCACTCAACCACTCACTCACTCGCTCACTCGCAGACTCTCACCCGGGTGTCAACACGGCCGAAGGCTGCTCGCCTTCTGAGAAGTGGCAAGGTCGCGCAACGGGCATTGACGCTCCATCGATCTCTTGCGGTGGAATTTGGAACAAGATCGAGGATGATGAATGTGCCGTCTGATATCGTCTGGGGGAGGTTGCGTTCACCTGGGCCACTAATTAGGCTGTCATCGCTACCCTTAAGCCCCCCCCCCCACCCTCGCCGTCCACCCAATGTTAGTCCAATTGCATGATCGGCGTGATGGCATGAGACGAATATAACTTTGTAACCTTGTAACCCGTGGCTACACCGCCGCGCAGAGGGGAGCAGAGAGGCACGGATATATTGCGCGGGGAAAGAGAAGGGAACGGGAGAGGGAGAAAAAAAATAAGAAGAAGGGGAAGGAGCGGGGGAACGGGAGCACGGGGTCAGGGGAGACGAGGAGAGGGTGGAGGAGGGAGAGGCTGCGTCAGGGCCTCGACGCTGCTGCTGCTGCTGCACGGAGCGGCGTCTGTTCTCACAGAGGGCGGGGCGAGGGGCTCGGAGTGGGGGTGGCCACTCACAGAAGTCACGTGATTCACGGGAGGCTTGAGCTGGTTTAGATCGAGAGATGTTTTATTGAGAGCAATCGCCGAAGAGTGTGTCACTGCTGTGTTAGAGGATGGCCCGCAGAAGCGGATATCACAGAGCGACCACCGAGAACCCTTCTTCAAACGGCCCCGGTAAAGGCATGGGATATCTATATATATAAAAGGGAAATTTGTGAATGTGTGTCTGTTCGAAATGTTCAGCATACTTCCCAACATGCAACAAACTTGAAATGTGGCATGTGGGTAGCTTCCAGACTGTACACAATGCAAAGTCTAAAAATAGACTTTTGTATTTGGGGGGGGGGGGGGGGCGCAATAATGGATATATTTTGCACGGCAAGTGAGCGGTGACGTCACATCTGTGATGTCACCCGCATGCGGCAGCGTCACGCAGTGTGCCTGCTGACGTCACACATCCCCACTCTCTACGTAGGCCGTGTATTAATTCAAGACAAGAATCCAAATCTCGGGCGAAGCCGGGTAGTCAAGCTAGTTATATATATACACAACGGTCACAAACACATGCAAAAACCCCCAAGAAGAGCTGTTAAGCATTCAGCCAATTCGCATTGTTGGCCTCGTGTGCTGTTGTGTAATGGCATCTTAAACAGTTTTGGGGGCGAAGTAAAAATAACGACCCACGATAAATAAAATAATTTAGGATCACTTAGAGAGTTTTTTTTGTTGTAGCTGCCACCAAAGCAATCCCGACGCTCCATTACCGCGGAGTGCGATTTGTGCGGCTGCGTTTGTTGGCAGGCTTTGTTGGCGATGCAATTTTCGAGATATGGTGAAGATAAATTTGCAATGCTTTTGGCCTTAAGTTCGTGCAGGGAAGACAAAATACACGCGGGCCGGTAGTTGCCCTTGGTAATCTGAAGTCGATACCGAATTGCAACATTAGCCATCGTGTTCTATTACTGTTGTATTGCTATTATTATAGGTGGCTCAGCCCTTCGCAAGGCCGAGCCATCGCAGCAACAACAGCAACAGCCGCCGTGCGCCGCCAAGTGGCAGCGGCGTCCAGCGGGGCGGTGTGCCAGGCTCGGTGCACTTTGAGGCCATCGCTTAAAGTGGGGAAGGCTCGCTGGCATGAAGGTCGTGGGGGCAGAGCCATGTGCCATGCGTCGATTGAGATGATTGGCAGAGGCACCACCAGTGCCAACTTGCTGCGTTTTGTTCTGCCCGGCGCCGTGCCATTTGCATTGACTCGAGGTGCCGTACCCTGGCTCGCCAGGAGATGGCAGTACAGCAGGTGGCCTAATCGCAATCGGTTTCCATCTGTACGGGGATAGAGCGTTGCCCCCTCGCGCAAGGCGTGGGTTTTCTCCGGGTGCTCCGGTTTCCTCCTCGCACGTGGTGTAATAAACACGACGAGTTGATATTAGGAATCCACTGGAGCTATGCACTTTTACGTCGAGATTTAAAACGAATTTCTCTAGAACTGATTTTTTGTGTTTAGTTTTGTCATTCTTCCCCCGCAGCTCAGATTAGCGCGGTTGGCTACGTACCGCGTGAAAGAAGTTCAATATACACGCATACATTCATCGGCTGAAGACACTTTAAAATAAAAACGCAATGCAGAAGCCGCAGAGCCCTCCTGAAAATAAAAATTATAGAACTGAGCCTGGCGCTCCTTCGTGTGTCAAAACAAACGTGATCAATGACTTGATGTGATATTCACATTCTTGGTTCTTTCGGTAAAGTCACGTAGAAGGGAAACAATAAAATAATAAAAATATAAAACAATAAAATTCTCACGACGTTTCGACTGCCACACAAGCAATCATCATCAGGTGTGAAAACCACAGCAAGAAATTTTGAAAAAAGTGGCGGTTTAAAAAAAAATGTTATTATTTTATTGTTTCCCTTCTACGTGGTGACTTTACCGAAAGAACCAAGAATATGAATCCCTGCGGTCACGAAAGCTTTAAATCAAGACTCGATGTGAGTTAGCTTCGTCGTCGTCGGCGAAACAACTATGGGCTCTGCAAAGCCTCACCCCCGAAGAGGCTGCGAATATGGTCGTGCACTGCCGGAGCCGTGCACCCGCGGAGCCACGTGGACGCGAGCAACCTCCTCCCGGGGCTCGTGAAGTGAGTGGGGCGTGCACACGAGCAGCCGGCACGGAGAACGTGGAGTGGGCGACACGGGAGCGGCGCGGAGAGAGGCGCCACGCTCGGAATCGTGGGCACGGGACGGAAACGAAACTTTGAACGTTTTAAAAAATATATATGTTTTTTTTAGCAGGTTAAAGCCATCTATTTGTCTTGTTTTACCAAGTAAGGCCCACCGAGCTATATAGCTCTTTTTTATTTGAGCAACTAAGGCCCACTGAGCTATATAGCTCTTTTTTATTTTACCAACTAAGGCCCACTGGGCTATATAGCTATTTTTTAATTTTACCAGGTAAAGCCCACTGAGCTGTATAGTCATTTTTTCCCATTATTACTACCAGATATGGCCCACTCAGCTATATCGCTCTTTTTCAGGAGCGACCTCGCCATAGCCGCCACGGCATAGCAAGCGGCAGGCTGGCCCTGCAGCCGGTTAACGCGAAAGATAAACACGTCCGCGCCGGGTTTGTGTGATTGCGTGCACACTCCAGACACTCGCGCGGGGAGAGCGTGAGACTGGGGTGTCCAAGCGCATGAGAGGAGATCGCGGGAAATGGCGTCTCAAGCCGTAACCCTCTCCTGACAATCACAACCACGCATCGCGCGCCTCCTCCTGGATTTCACTTTCCTCCTCCTCCAGCAGCAGCAGCAATAGCAAAGACATCTTCAGCTGGTGGGTTCAGCTGGTAGGTTAATTTATCTAATGGGTTTATTTAGCTGATGGGTTTTCTGTTGGGTTTATTTAGCTGGTGGGTTTATCTGGTGGGGGTTTAGCTGGTGGGCTCAGCTGGTGGGTTCAGCTGTTGGGTTTAGTTGGTGTCTTCAGCTGGTGGGTTCAGCTGGTGGGTTTAGCTGGTGGGTGATTTTGCTGGTGAGCTCAGCTGGTGGATTCAGCTGGTGGGTTCAGCTGGTGGGTTCAGCTGGTGGGTTTATTTAGCTGGTGGGTTTAGTTGGTTGGTTCAGCTGGAGGGTTTCAGCTGGTGGGTTTAGCTTGTGGATTTAGTTGGTGGGTTTGCTGGTGGGTTCAGCTGTTGGGTTTAGTTGGTGGCTTCAGCTGGTGGGTTCAGCTGGTGGGTTTAGCTGGTGGGTGATTTTGCTGGTGGTTTCAGCTGGTTGGTTCAGCTGGTGGGTTCAACTGGTTGGTTCAGCTGGTGGGTTCAACTGGTGGGTTCAACTGGTTGGTTCAGCTGGTGGGTTCAACTGGTGGGTTCAACTGGTTGGTTCAGCTGGTGGGCTTAGCTGGTGGTTTCAGCTGGCGGGTTTATTTAGTTGGGGGGTTCAGCTGGTGGTTTC
Organism: Petromyzon marinus; assembly: GCF_048934315.1. NCBI lineage: Eukaryota > Metazoa > Chordata > Hyperoartia > Petromyzontiformes > Petromyzontidae > Petromyzon > Petromyzon marinus. The sequence goes on along the minus strand of NC_133718.1, from coordinate 3,399,146 downwards.
AGCTGGTAGGTTCAGCTGGTGGGTTTAGCTGGTGGGTTTAGCTGGTGGGTTTAACTTGTAGGTTCAGCTGGTGGGTTCAGCTGGTGGGTTTAGCTAGTCGGTTTAGCTGGTGGGTTAAGCTGGTGGGTTTAGCTGGTGGGTTCAGCTGGTAGGTTCAGCTGATGGGTTTAGCTGGTGGGTTCAGCTGGTGGGTTTAGCTGGTGGGTTCAGCTGTGGGGTTTAGCTGGTAGGTTCAACTGATGGGTTTAGCTGGTGGGTTCAGCTGGTAGTTCAGCTGGTGGGTTTATTTAGCTGGTGGGTTTAGCGGTGGGTTCAGTTGGTGGTTTTAGCTAGTCGGTTTAGCTGGTGGCTTGTGCTGGTGGGTTTCTTTGGTCGGTATATTTAGCTCGTGGGTTCAGTTCGTGGGTTTAGCTGGGGGGTTTAGCTGGTGGGTTCAGCTGGTGGGTTTAGCTGGTGGGTTTAACTCGTGGGTTTGGCTGTTAGGTTTATTTAGCTGGTGGGTTTAGCTGGTGGGTTCAGCTCGTGGATTAAGCTGGTTGGTTTAGCTAGTAGCTTGAGCTGCCGGATTTTCTCCTGGGTTTCTGAGCCTTTTGCCGCACACAAAAGCAATTATCAATTGGCAATCCTCCGAATCTTTATTCGCTGTGGCTGCTTTGGCAGTGGTGCACAAGCACAGTCAACAACAACACCACTCAACAGTTCGTCAACAACAACAACACTGTGTGGCCTTAAAGGACAACCTGTAACAGGCGATGTTTGGGGTAATAGCCCATATGTGTTATGATCAAGGGTCATTGACCGGAACGTCGACTGGCATGTATTTTTTCGTTCCTTTTAAAGCCACAGTGTTGTTGACGAATGTTAGTCTTTTTTACTACGCTACTCAGTGTGGTGCTGAGCAGTGGTGCTTGCTGTTGTCCCGCTGCTCGCCACACCCCGTATCCTGAGTTCGATTCCCGGCCACGGCTAACATCAGTGGCGTTTGATATCTGAAGCAGTCCCTTGGTAAGCTCCACTACTTCACCGACCTGCAATGACCGGCGCGGTGAAGTGTGGCCAAACAACTTCCATGAACCGACGCGTGGCACGGGAAGACTTTCATCTAGAAAATTATTATAACAAAGGGCTGTAAAAAAAACTAAATCTCTTTATAAAGCAACAGTGAGAATTTTATTGTTTTATGTTTTTATTATTTTATTGTTTCCCTTCTACGTGACTTTACCGAAAGAACCAAGAATATGAATCCCTGCAGCCACGAAAGCTTCAAATCAAAATCTAAATCTTTTTCCTATAATCATCATGCGCATCACCGTCAACTGCGACTTTTTGCCCGAAAGCTTCATGAATATTGATGCTCATTGGTGATCGGGGACACGGAGACAATTGGAGTGGGGGGGGGGGTGGAGCTTTTGAAGCCACAAGACTCCTGGGTTTGGGGAAGAATTTGATGATTTTATTTCTGTGTCCACGATCTCGACCCTCTCTCATCCTCTTCCTACAACTACTGCCTCCCTCCCATCACTCGAGGCCGGCCGCATCTCGTCCTTTCGTCGTTCTCGAGGGCAAAAAAAACGAACGCGAGCCGTGTGCGTGGGAGGGGAGGGAGGGCGAGAGGAGCGGTGGCGCAGCGGTTGACGCGCTCGTCTTGTCTACAACTAAGCGTGCCTTCTCTCATCCACGTGTTCCTCTACGCACACATATAAAGGAAAAGGTCACCCGTATAGCCTCAACAGACTGTCGGGGCAAGTGCTGTTCGCGAGGAGCAGCACCAATGAAGGCCTGCACGGCACACGACGGGGTGGCTGGACAGCACCACGCCCGGCCGCCTTTGTTTCCCCAGTGGCGATGTTTACTACACGCTGCACCAGGTGTACAGTTGAGGCTGAGTCGACCTAGGCGAGGCACAGAATCGGTTCGGATAATCGTCACTGGTGTTGGCCGTGTACGGGAATCGAACTCTGGTAGCCGGGGTTCGTTGCGCAGCGCGCTAACCACTACACTACCGCTCCCCACGCACAAACAACTTCGCACAACAACAACAACCGCCACTCATCACCCAGTGGCGGTGACGTCACCACGACGCTTGTGCCAGGCTAAGTGCACTTTAAGACCACGTGACGTGTCTATGTACACCTATTTACACACACACACACACATTGCATATAAACCCTGCCTCGACGGATATTGTAAACACAATAAATTTAAGACGTTGCGGTATTAAGCCGAGGTCACAAAGCCTGAACTTCGTATCGATTTACTCATTGACGGCGGACACAGAGCTGCAGGGTGGGGGGAATCAGCAACGTATCTCCAATGATAAATATAAATTTGTTGTTGTATTGGAAATACATTTTCTCATTCCGTTATAAAATGAAATGTAAAGAGGGAGACGGGAACGGGTTGGAAGTTGCTGCTGGAAAGCTTTCCATCGTCATCATTCCGAAATTGTTTACTGCTGCTGTTGCTGCTGTCGTGTGATGCTTGGCCCCTGAATCCCACTGTTGATGATGATGATTAAGAGTATCGGAGGAGGAAATCGGGCAGCCGTGTCTCCGAGTAGCGTAACACTCAGAACTCCGCACAGATGGATTGAAGAATTACAGTCCTGACAAGTTCTTTGTTGTTGGGGGGGTTTACGATGGTTGTTTTTGTATTTTGAATTTTCGGGTAAAAAGTTGTTTTGGGAGAGTTTACTTATTTATTTGAAGACAATCGGTGTAAACCAATCCGTTTCAAAGCCAATGCACACGTTATACATATGTAGTGACAGGGTGACACCTGTCGGCCTGGGGTGGTAATTGCGGTTATGGGTGCATTACGTAATGCCTTATTATAAGGGGGGCGTGTCTGGGGTAAAGGTGAATGGCGGAGTCAGTCGAGAAGCTCCTGGAACCGGCTCGAGGGTTCTGGAAAGGGGGCGGGGCCAGAGGTGGAGCTTGGCCGCGCCGAGGCGGATATCAGAGCATGTTTGTTTGCACGTTCACCACAAGTACTGTGTGTGGTTAATGCAGACTTGATGCCAAGGTAAATCTCTTTGGTGTTTAAACATCTTAACACAACTCTTGTTTAAATTCCAGATGGGGTAAAGCCCATCCTTGCTTTGCATCACCAACCACGCTGTATCTACTAGTGGTGTAACACTCACAATTCCGCACAGATGGATTAAAGTTTGTGTTGTTGTTGTTTTGCGTCAAGAAGGCGATGATTGATTTGTATTTTCCATTTGCGGGTAATATTTTTGTTTGTCTACATTAGAGGTTTATTTTGGATTAGATTGCGTAAATATATGAATGTGTCGTTAAACCGGCCACCACCCGACACAGCCAATTAGTCACATTTGCCGCGTAAACAGAACGTGCCAATTCGTTACTAGTACAGTACACCGGTGTGTCGGAGAGTAAACCCGCGACATTTACAATTCCAGTGCCGTGACGTTTGGCCAGTGATTACAACCGGCATCATAAGGCGACAGCCAGATTTGTTGAGAAATCTTATGGAAAAAAAAATAAACATATTTTTTTTACTTATTCGCTTGAGCAAAGACGGACCAAACTTGGACCCACGACGCCGGCACGCAATGGCCTAGTCCCGTCCAAGAGGACGGCGCCTCGCAATGGTCCCAAGGTTATCGCGCGCCCGCAGTAATAACCAGGTCGGCCGCTGGCATTCGAACTGCGAAAGAAGATTGCATGTACGTATGACGAACCTCTTTCGCGCCGTACGTAGCCAACCGGAGGCGCGGTGGAAGGACGACACAACTTCAGTTGAACCCCCTACCTCTTAACGACGGTGATTGGTTCCAGGAAACCGGTCGTGAAGCGATGTGGTCGTTAGGCGAGAATAGGGGATACACGTTAAAGGCTTATTTCGTTCCGATAGCATCGAAAGTTACCCCTTTGTCACCCAACAAAAACGTACTTTATAATATTGAAACAATGGATATGTATACATAAAGATAGTAACAACAGTATTAACACATAACATAAAAACATGGTTAATCAATGCATTTACTGTATCTACAACAGCCCATCGTTAACAAGGGAATGGTTGGTAAGTGAACACATTGGGCTTTATTGAGGCACTACACTACTATACACTATACTACTATACACTACACTATACACAATACTACTATACACTACACTATACACTACACTACTATACACTACACTGCTATACACTACATTATACACTACACTATATACTACTATACACTACACTACTATACACTACACTACTATACACTACACTATACACTACACTATACACTACACTATACACGACACTATACACTAAACTACTATACACTACACTACTATACACTACATTATACACTACACTATACACTACGCTACTATACACTACACTACTATACTACTATACACTACACTACTATACACTACACTATACACTACACTACTATACACTACACTACTATACACTACACTACTATACACTACACTATACACTACACTATACACTACACTATACACTACACTATACACTACACTACTACACATTGGGCTCTATGGAGGCACGTCGCTAAGCGATTAATCGTTAACAGGGGTGGTCGTTGCGCAATCATCGTGAGAAGAGTCACCTGGATCACAACGCCCGAATACGTGGGAAATAACTTTTATTGATTCGCCTGTTTCTTGTGGAACAGAGGAGCAGAGAGAAGAAGGCGGGGGGGGGAGTTGTTTACCCCCCACCCACCCACCCCACTTGAAACATAAAAAAAACAATAAACAATAAATAACCGACGAAATTGTTTCGTTCGTTAAGAACTTAAAGGCTCACAAACAACAACAACCAAAGTAAATCCACCCACGAACACAATGACAAAGATCCACCGTGCAGCCTGCCCAGGCTATCGGGGCAAGTGCTGTCAGCGAGTAGCACCTGCGAAGGTCGGCACGGCACACGAGGAGGGTGGGCGGGGGAGCCATCACTACGCCCGGCCGCCTTTGTCTCCCCAGTGGCGATGTTTGAACATCGCACCTGGCACTCATGTTGAGGGCTGAGTCGACCAGGGGGGGTGGGGGGAGGCCGATGACCGGTGCAGAAAATCGCCACCGATGTTGGCCGTGAGCAAGGCAGATCGGACTCGGGGTCGCCGGGTTCGTTGCGCGGCGCGCTAACCGCTGCGCCACCGCTCGCAGCCTCCCAGCCGGGGGAGCCATCGAGTGACACGCGAGGGTCGGGGAAACTTCCACAGCGCGGGGGGGGGTTCCTTCTCGTCGATGAACAGCGGACGTGTGACGGGAGCGGATGTGCGTGAGTGTGTGTCTGAGAGTGTGTGTGAGAGTGTGTGAGTGTGAGAGTGTGTGTCTGAGAGTGTGTGTGAGAGTGTGTGAGTGTGAGAGTGTGTGTCTGAGAGTGTGTGTGAGAGTGTGTGAGTGTGTGTCTGAGAGTGTGTGTGAGAGTGTGTGAGTCTGAGAGTGTGTGAGTGTGAGAGTGTGTGTCTGAGAGTGTGTGTGAGAGTGTGTGAGTGTGAGAGTGTGTGTCTGAGAGTGTGTGTGAGAGTGTGTGAGTGTGAGAGTGTGTGTCTGAGAGTGTGTGAGTGTGAGAGTGTGTGTCTGAGAGTGTGTGTGAGAGTGTGTGAGTGTGAGAGTGTGTGTCTGAGAGTGTGTGTGAGAGTGTGTGAGTGTGAGAGTGTGAGAGTGTGTGTCTGAGAGTGTGTGAGTGTGAGAGTGTGTGTCTGAGAGTGTGTGTGAGAGTGTGTGAGTGTGAGAGTGTGTGTCTGAGAGTGTGTGTGAGAGTGTGTGAGAGTGTGTGAGTGTGAGAGTGTGTGTCTGAGAGTGTGTGTGAGAGTGTGTGAGTGTGTGTCTGAGAGTGTGTGTCTGAGAGTGTGTGTGAGAGTGTGTGAGTGTGTGTCTGAGAATGTGTGAGTGTGAGAGTGTGTGTCTGAGAGTGTGTGTGAGAGTGTGTGAGTGTGTGTCTGAGAGAGTGTGAGAGTGTGTGAGAGTGTGTGTCTGAGTGTGTGTGAGAGTGTGTGAGAGTGTGAGAGTGTGTGTCTGAGAGTGAGTGTGAGAGCGTGGGGAGCGATAGTGTAGCGGTTAGCGCGCTGCGCTACGAACCTGGCGACCCGGGTTCGATTCCCGCTCATGGCCAACACCAGTGACGATTATCTGAACCGGTCCCGGGCCTCCCCTAGGTCGACTCAGCCTCTAAATGAGTACCTGGTACGGTGTGTAAACATCGCCACTAGGGAGACAAAGGCGGTCGGGCGTGGTGCTGGCCACCCACCCCCTCGTGTACCGTTCCGGCCTTCATAGGTGCTCACTAACAGCACTTGCCCCTACAGTCTGTTAAGGCTATACGGGGGAATCTTTTTGTGTGTACGACATGGGCTGAAGGAAAAGATGGACTGATGCGGTACGGGAGGATGTGGAGCAGAGTGCAGGGAGTGGTGACGCAACGGTTAGCGCAATCCGCTGCGAACGCGGCCACCCGAGTTCGATTCCTGCCAATGTTTTGTCGTGTGTGGGGGGGAAGCGACGACTGCAGTGTTTTAGTGCCTGGCCCGAACACATCACAGCAGATCAATTTTACACTCGCCAAGAATCAATATTGTACCGCCCATTGCACGCGCCGTTACGGCCATAATTAATATCAATAATAATTAATTACACTTCTCACCCCCAAAGACCCCCCTCCCCAGGCCCCACTCTCGCCAAATGATTATCCAGCGGAGAGAAGCGGAGGGCTTCCGTGACATCGCCACGGCTGATCGATCCTTTCTCGAGAGTGAGCGAATGCCGTTCGGCTAGTCACAAAGTCGATTCATTTTAAACATTCAAGATATGAAGTTATCATTCATCCAGCAATGGATAGATCGTGGCTGGTGTCGAGGAGTTGGAGACGCGGGCGGTGAGCGGTGCGAGACGACACCAATTAGCGGTGTCATTTATAGTTGTTTTACTTTACGGCTATTTCAACAATATATATGGCCGTCTGTCATCATCCCCCCACCCCCACCACCACCCCCACAACCCCCACCCCACCACCACCCGCCCACTACCACCCCCCCACCACCACTGAAACTGAAAAATGAGATCCAACCGAATACAGTTTCCATTTTGCCATTTATTTGGTATAGCCCTGTAAGCCATTCGGCTCTTGAATCGGGTGCAACCGCAACAAACAAAAACATGAACAAGAAAACATCTTAAAGTGACTATGTGACTGTGCAAATAGAAAATCCAGGAAAAAACAGCAAAATATTCGTGAAAAAGCACCGTACACCAACGCTGTGTGCAAAAATCCCAGTGGGATGCAAGTCAAACAACAACCACAAGACAACTTAGATTAAGGCCAGCAGTCTAACTCCGTACTACAACAAACAAAAACATGGCCAAACCAAAAAAAGTTTTCGAAATCACTAAAATAAAGCCATAAATGCAATGTAACAGTGATCATAGGGACTGTGACCGAATTTTTAACAATAAACTACATAAATAACATGTAACACCAATCCCTAGAGCCATAGCTGGCTGAATGAGTCACTCCACAACAACAGGAGCATCAGTCGGAGTATCACATTTTTCAATGCACCTTTAAGATCAGCACACTAAATCAAAATATAGATAATATTTTGCAGCGTTTATCCGGAGCGAAACATTCTATTTTATTATAGGCCACTGAATAGCAGTGGCAGCTAGGGGTGTATGACTCCTCTAGAGCAGTTTTGAGTGAAGCTCTCGTAGGTAGTGATTCAAGTTGCAGTTTATTGACAATAGCATTCCAGACCCGGGGGGCATCAATACCAAAGGCCCTTCCTCCGGTTTTTGTACGGCAATATGGAATGTGAAGCTGGTAGATGAGCGAAGATCTGAGGTCAAATTTGTTCTTTGAAACAGAGAGGAGATCTAGCAGGTAGTCTGCGGATTTTTTTGTAAGTACATCATGAATAAATAAGATCTGTGCACAAGCCGTCGAACATTAAGAGATGTTAAGTTTGACCCAATGTAGAGATCACAGTGGTGAGTCCTATATGGCCAGTTCAATGCAAATCTTAAGGCCGAGTGATAGATGGAATCAAGCTTCTTCAGTACAGTACTTGGGGCTAATTTATACACGATATCACAGTAATCAAGTAGAGGCAGTATGGTAGCTTTTATCAATTCCAAAAGGAACATTGGGGGGAAGCAGTGCTTGTGTCGATACAGAAAACCTATTTTGATTTTTGTTTTTTTACCAATATAATTAATGTGATCTTCAAAATTCAATTTTGAATCCAGGATGACCCCAAGATACTTATAGATCTTGACTTGCTCTATTTCATCATTATTTAAGGAATGTAATTGGGGAAAAATAACTTCCTGCTGTAGTCCTGGCGAGAAGCTTGGCACCTTGATTTTGGAGGTATTCAGGGCTAGTTTAAGAGCAACTAGCTGATATTGTAGTTTGTTGAAATCACCCTGGAGCTTAGCAATCACATCATCCGGAGAGCGGCCAGCAGTAATCAGTATCGTGTCATCTGCAAAAAGATTTACCCTTGAATGATCCAGATCAAATAGAGCCCAAGTCATTGACATAAAGAGAGAACAAGAGAAGGCTGAGGATGGAACCCTGTGGAACCCATTTTGTTATCTTAACACTGTTTGACCTCCAACCATATGTGAATACAGTTTGGGTGTGAGAAAAGAGGTACATTTTTAAACATTTTACTGTTTTCAGAAAAACCGAGGCAACTTAGTTTACTAAGCAGGGTGCTGTGGTCTACTTTATCAAAAGCTTTGGGCAGGTCAAGAAAAAGACAGGCACAGTACTGCTTATTATTAAGGCTTCTGTAAATTTGATTCAGAGAGTCTAATGCAGCAGATGTGGTACTGTATTTTTTTCGGAACCCAGATTGTTTTAGATGTAGTAGATTGTTGGTGGACAGGAAACTACTAATTTGGTAGTTCAATCATTTTCAAAAATTTTCATCAATGGGGACAAAATTGAGATAGGTCGGTAGTTATCGGGATCATCTTTAGGGCCCCCTTTGTGAAGTGGACGGACATAGGAATGTTTCCATTCTAGAGGAACTGATGCTTCTTTGATGGACAGGTTGAAAATATGGGCTATAGGTCTGTATATTAGGTGACCAACAGTTAGTAGAGCAAAGACGGGAATACTATCTGCTCCGGTAGAGGAGGACCCTTTGAGGTAGGACAGTTGTTTCAGAACAACACTTTCGTGGATTGGCTGGAAACTAAATTCGTTTAATGTTTGGACAGGGGTGTAGGAATTTGCATGAGCAGGGGTGACTCCCAATACATTATCAAAAAGATTACCAGCTTCAGAAAAATTAAGGTTAAAATTGTCAACTATTTTTTTCGGATCTGAAAAATATTCCCCATTTCAGTTAACGGGCAGATTGTCTGTTTGGATGCCTTTGCGATACATTTGATTGTTTTCCAAAAAATCCTGGTATTTCCATGTGATTCCAGGAGAGTGGAGGAAAAGTAGGCATTTTTTGCATGCCGTATTTTTTTGACGCATCTATTCCTTAAAATCCTGTATTCTAGCCAGTCATTGACCCAATTACTTTTCTGAGCACATGCCTAAGCCTTGTCCCTAGTTTTCATGAGCTTTGTAATCAAAAGATCATACCATGGTGGGCGGTTGCTTTTAGTTTTAAATCTAACCAACGGAGCATATTTGTTAAGAATTTGGAGAAACATGTAATTGAAAGTCTCCCAAGCCGTAAGTCAGGTTGGGGATATCACAGACCTTGTCAATATCCGAGTGAAGCACATCATTAGTAAATGCCTGAGTGCCGAAGTGCCTCAAAGAGTGCTTCTCAACCAATTTAGGGGGGGCTTTGGGTCTGGCTGATGATCTCACCCCAAAAATGAAGGAGTGATCACTAAGGTTATTACCCAGAACACCAGTCAGTGCGAAATTGTGAGGGACATTTGTCAATAGGACGTCAAGCAGAGTTGACTGTCCCGGATTTTTTAGGTTGGGTCTTGTGGGGACATTTATTAATTGAAACAGGTAAAATTCATCTGTAAAATTTGTGGCCACAGCCGGCGGGTTTAGCCAATTCCAATTTAGATCACCCACTAAAACTATTTCACCTTTAGGGAGGCCCCCAAAAAGCTCTCTCAGTGCAGATGCAGCTTCAACATCCTTCCCACTAGGCGGTCTATAGCAGCACACTACCAATATATGTTGATTATTTGGGAGAGTTATTCTGAGAGCCAGACCTTCAAAGCAACATTTTTTTACACAAGGAGTGAGCTGGTGAACATGCAATAGTATTACGAACATAGATGGCAATTCCACCTCCTTAAGATCCTCGGTCAAGCCGAAAAAGGTTGTAGTTGTCAATCATAATCTGCAAGTCATTGACGACAGAAGTGAAAAATGTTTCTGTTATGCAAAAAATGTCCGGGTCAAGATTTGCCACTTCTAGTTTTAGTTGCCTTAATTTAATCACAAGCCCTCTGATGTTGACATGTAGAACACCAACACCTTTTCTGCCAGAAAAATCTACAGAATTATACGAGTTCTTTACATTTGGGCCAGGATGAAGCTCAATACCACCCAGAAATAAGAAAAGTAGAATTCATAGTTTGCACAAGTATTTTCTGTGAAAGAATGAAGAGCGGCGAACCTTGGACGAATAGCAGCAGCTCGCAGATGGTGTTATTTTTAAGAGCAAAATTAAGTTTGGAAGGAGTGCTGGTGAAGTAATGGGACAAAGATAGGGTTTAAAATGGATACAATGATGTAGTGTAGAAGTGTCTATGAGCCGTTTCATTAGCAGGTGTAGTGGCAAATCGAGCAACAAGTATGGACGCAAAATAACGAGGGTAGCTGTTTGTAGAGTTGAGTGTGGCACTAGATATGGCCGGGAGGGACAGCAGTAGGATACACAGCAGAATTGCCATCTCTAAAATATCCGGGGTATACACAGATTAACACACAAGCGGAAAAGAAAAGTATATATACTTGTAGGCCGAGCGCGAGAAAAACGTCTTGCCGCACTCGTCACACATGCACGGCTTCTCGCCCCCCATGTGCTAGGGTTGAACAGCGCCCACCCCCAGATTCTTGGCTGTTGTGGGCTCGGCTGAACCGCTTGCACCGCCTCCTTTCCCCGCCGCAGGATGGTGCTCGAGCTAGCCCTCCTTGAGCTCAGCCCACGACTGGAATGTCGTTTCTTGGCCTCTCTCGTGTCTCTGCGGCCCGACCAGACGGCCCCACTGAAGCCCACACAGGGGGACTCTTCATTCACGACCCTTGGCCGTCTTGACGATCTCCGTGAAGTTGTCCAGGAATGGAGCGCACGTCCGCCTTGAGCCGCTTGTTGAACGACTGCAGCAGCGCCTCCTTGCTCTGGGGCAGCACCCGCAACATCTAGGGCAGCAGCAGTGGATAGAGCGCGTCTCTCCCTCAGGGCAGCAGTGGATAGAGCGCGTCTCTCCCTCAGGGCAGCAGTGGACGGAGCACGCACTAGGCCGCTACAGTAACTGGAAGCCTAGCGTCTTACCTAGTTTTTCCTGCCGGGGAAAGCTCACCTTACCCGGTAAAGCACGCGAGGCCGTTACGGTAACTGAAAGCCTACGGCCTTACCTAGTTACGCCCGCCTCTCCCGCGGGGGTGCGGGGGTGGGTGGGGGCTCAACCACATAAATCCCAACCGAATTTAATTAATATTTCCCCGCGATTAAAAATAAAAAAATAAACTCAACAATGCCTTTAAAGTCAAATCAATATATATTTTGTTTTAATCTTCCACGCATCGCAGTAGACGCACGACCCATCCGCTAATGCCGACAAATCCCTGGCCCGGGTCGTCATCCCCACGGAGAGACAAATTCACGTTTTGATGGGAAACCCACGCGGGGCAAGGCGAGGAGCGGCGACAGTGAATGAGATGCGGGGGGGGGGGGGGAGTTGTGTGGGGGGGGGGAGTTGTGTGTGGGGGGGGGTTAACTTTCTCTGGCGTTCACACCCCCCCCACCTCTCTCTCCCTTCCCCTCCCCCCACCTCTCTCCCCCCCACCTCTCTCTCCTTTCCCCCCACCTCTCTCTCTCCCTCCTCCCCTCCCCACAGAGAGGGAGGGGGGCACTCGTTAATGGGCGAGAGATCTCCCCCCCCACACACACCCATCCCTGCCCCGCCAACTCATCCACGCCGTTGCAAGCTGGAATGATTTATCACAGGCGGGGCAAAGGAGCAGCCCAGCAATTCCTTGGTGGCTGGACCCCCCCCCCCCCAAACCCCCCAGACGAGGCCACCTCTACACGAGGGGGGATGTGGGGGGTGGGGGGCACTGCTGGCGAGGAGCCCCGATGGGAGACCCCGGGGGGTCACAGCCGGGCCCATTCCCCCACATTGGGACCCCTCCAGGGCCCACGTGGGAAGCGTTGTGCAGTTGCACCGCCTGCGTAACTTTACGAGATCAGAATCCGAATTTTTCGTTTTGTTTTTGGTACTTGCGGGAGGAATCCCATTGAGCTACGAGAGCTGTTCTTTACACCGATGTCAAGTAAAGGGGTGGGTGGTTGGCGTTGTAAGGACGTGACAAGGACAAACAGTGCAACAACGCGCGGATTTTAAGGGATGTGGAGAGTCGAGTAGGTGGGGAGGATAGTGGGGGGGGGGGGCATTGGGGGGGGGTGTCGAGGACGAGTTCAAGTCGAGGTGGCGATCGTTTGGCGAGAATCGATTATATTTTATTGTTTTGACGTATTGGAGAAGGCGTAAGGTCAAGGGCAGAGAAATCGCGTGACCTCCACGTGAGAAGGCGCCTCTCTCTCTCTCGCCCATCACAGCGTCTGTGAGTGCACGTGGGAGCGGTGGTGCAGCGGTTAGCGCGCTGCGCTACGATTCCCGCTCACGGCCAACACCGGTGACGATTATTTGAACCGGTGCTGGGCCTCCCCTAGGTCGACTCAGTCTCAAACGAGTACCTGGTGCAGAGTGTAGTAAACATCGCCACCGGGGAGACAAAGGCGGCCGGGCGTGGTTGCTGGCCACCCACCACCACGTGTGCCGTGCTGGCCTTTCATAGGTGCTGCTCGCTAACAGCACTTGCCCCAACAGTCTGTGACAGGCTGTCCGGTGGATCTTTGTCTTTTTGTCTTTGTGCTGCTCGCTAACGGCACTTGCCCCGACAGCCCGTGTTAGGGCTGTGATGGGTGCTGGGGAGAGGGGGCGCACCTTTGTCTGTGTGCGTGCGTCCAGGCTGACGCGTTGGCTCGTGACTTTGGGAGGGCATTCCGCGGGGGAATCGCCATCGCACCCAATACCGCATCGCGCTGATTGCAAAGTGTCTTGGTGAAGGTTTTGCTTTTTTTGTTGTTGGTGTTTGTTTGTGGGGTGGGGTAGGGTGGGGTGGGGAGAATTTCATCAGAAGGTGAAGCGGACACGTCAATGAGCACAGGCAACGAGCTGCGGACCGAGAACTGAGCAGACCGTGGCGAAATCGTGGCACGACCTTTTTAATTGAAGCAGAGGCCCCGCTCGACCCAGGGGGCCTGCGTTCGACTCCAGGCTCCCGGCAGCTGTCCCGACAATCACCGACGATCGCACAGACGACGCCGACAACAACAACAACAAACAATCACTGCACTCAATTTGTTTTTTTGAGAATCTAAAATATCGGTGCGGCCTGTCACGCGACGATCGTTCCTCCCCGGCGGCCTGAAGCCAGCTCTGTGATATCCTCTTCCGCGGGGCAGGTTCTCTTGACACGAGCCGGGGTCTCTCGCTGCTCACGGCAAGAGTTTCGAATGGATTCCCTCATCCCGTGGTGAAAATTTGGGAGAGGAGGTGGTGGGTGGGGGGGGGGGGGGAAATGTAACTTAAACACAAACCTGAAAATAATTGATAGTACAAAATAACATCAGCATCATAAGAACAACACACAGACGTGTGCATGAGAACACGCTACCCTCGATTTATTGTTAAATGTTTCATTTCACGGCCAGCATAAGACTAACGATGCATTGCAAATAGGTATGGTTGCAGCAACAGCATCATCATCATCATATTCGCTCTGAAACTACACGGCGCAGAGAGTGCTGTATCAAAAACAAAATCACGATCATTATCAGCATCATCACGCTAACTATGATAATAACCTACAGCCCTTTGCCAATCCACTGCCGGACGAAGACCTCCCCCACGTCGTATCGGTAATGGAGGGGGGGGGAGGGTCGCTTGGACCATACTTCACCACGCTGGTCAATGTGGGTTGGTGAAGAGAGGAGTGGGGGAGCCAGGACTACTCGCCACTGATGTTGGCCGTGGCTGCGAATCGCACCTCGGGTCGCTGGGTTCATCATAGCGCAGTGCGCTAACCACTGCGCCACCGTTCCTCACACACCCATGGTGTAGATGTAGTGTAACAGCGGCGGCTAGTGACCAGCAGCGGAAAATGCGGTGTACAAGCAGTGCACATGGCGTGTGAGGATACACAACGGCTGCGTGTGGACAGGGCGGAGGAACTGTGACCAGGGTCCATGGCAGAACCCCACTTGGAAGCCCCTGGAACCTTCGATTGTTGGTTCGAGAAGGGAGGCGCGTTCCAGGGCGGAGACAGGCCACGCTGGTAGGATATATATTTTTTTAAACTATTTTTTTTTAACACGCTTTTATGAAATGCGATCTTGTTTCTTGGCGTAGTATGGCTCGTAGATCATCGTCACATCGTAAACATGAATGTACTGTAGTAATGTAAGAACTCCACGACTCCAGGAAGTGGCCCCGAAGCTTGCCACAACGTACGGGGCCCGTGGGCAATTACAGCCAACGTCAATTGAGCGTGGACAATTATACCCAAGCCGAAATATAACATATAAAAAAAATAATTCTAGATTTAAAGCTTTCGTGACTGCTAGGATCCATACTCTTTGGTTCTATTGGGTAAAGTCACCTACGTGACTTTACCCAATAGAACCATAGAGTAAAAAAATAATGTTTAAAATGTTTCATTTTTTATTTGTTATGATAGAATATAGTATTGTCATCAGTATGACATAAGTATACCAAGTTTACAGTCGATACCACATTGGCAAGTGGGTTAAAATTGAGTTACAAGATTTGAGGATGCAACAACGACGACAACAACAACAACGACAACAGACAAGAGTGAGTTAAATAAAAGCGTGCAATAATAATAATACAAATAATGAGTGAAAATAAAGCGTGTCAAAAGGGACCGAGAGCGTGGGGAGAGCTCGTTGGACGACGGTTCGGGGTTGGATCGGCATCCACGCTGCGAGATCGCCTTCTGTCAGCTGTCTCGGTCAGCGTGCACGGCTCATAAGTGTTGTGTCATCGGCTAGCGAGTACGGAGTGTGTGTGGGGGTGTGTGTGTGTGTCTGCAGGCCGGCGAGATTGTGTGTGTTCAGAAAAGAAGGCGCCTTCGCAATTATCGTCTCCGAAGGCGTGCACCACATATACATATAAGGGGCCGTTCATAAATGACGTCACGCGATTTTGGACGATTTTTGACCCCCCCCCCCTTCGTCACGCGGAGTCACAAAAAGTCAGACCCCCCCCAAATATGACGTCACAAAGCTCTGCCCCACCCCCACCCCCCCCAAAAAAAAAAACATTTCCATTTTGAAAATAAAACATGCTTCAAATCGCTTTAAACTATTGTCATTGTAGTGCGTATTTAATGTGGCGCTGCGCTCTGATGTTGTAGGATAAAACATTTATTAAAAAGTCTATTTAATTAAGTAGAACGTGTTATCTATATTTATTTAAAGTTGCGCATTTTGATGTGGCGTCACATTTCTCAAACCCCCCCCCCCCCTCGTCACACATCGTCACAAATGTCTGTCCCCCCCCCCCCTAGGTGCGTGACGTCATTTATGGACGGCCCCATATCTATACGCTGCCATTAAATAATTCGGGGGACGATTGAGACTTAACTTTGTCTGTGTCGGCGATTAGGATTTAGCCTCGCGGGCAGGGAGTTTTGAAAAATTATTTATCCTTTTGTTCCTGAGAGTCGCGATCCTACTGGGACCCCCATGAGAGTCGAGATCCTACTGGAACCCCCCTTTAGAGTCTAGATCCTACTGGAACCCCCTTTAGAGTCGAGATCCTACTGGGACCCCCATGAGAGTCGAGATCCTACTGGGACCCCCTTGAAGGTCGAGATCCTACTGGAACCCCCCTTTAGAGTCGCGATCCTACTGGAACCCCCATGAGAGTCGCGATCCTACTGGGACCCCCATAAGAGTCGAGATTCTACTGGGACCCCCATGAGGGTCGAGATCCTACTGGGACCCCTATGAGAGTCGAGATCCTACTGGGACCCCCTTTAGAGTCGAGATCCTACTGGGACCCCCATAAGGGTCGAGATCTTACTGGGACCCCCATGAGAGTCGAGATCCTACTGGGACCCCCATGAGAGTCGAGATCCTACTGGGACCCCCATGAGAGTCGAGATCCTACTGGGACCCCCATGAGAGTCGAGATCCTACTGGGACCCCTATGAGAGTCGAGATCCTACTGGGACCCCCATGAGAGTCGAGATCCTACTGGGACCCCCTTGAGGGTCGAGATCCTACTGGGACCCCCATGAGGGTCGAGATCCTACTGGAACCCCCCTTTAGAGTCGCGATCCTACTGGAACCCCCATGAGAGTCGCGATCCTACTGGGACTCCCATAAGAGTCGAGATTCTACTGGGACCCCCATGAGGGTCGAGATCCTACTGGGACCCCTATGAGAGTCGAGATCCTACTGGGACCCCCTTTAGAGTCGAGATCCTACTGGGACCCCCATAAGGGTCGAGATCTTACTGGGACCCCCATGAGAGTCGAGATCCTACTGGGACCCCCATGAGAGTCGAGATCCTACTGGGACCCCCATGAGAGTCGAGATCCTACTGGGACCCCCATGAGAGTCGAGATCCTACTGGGACCCCTATGAGAGTCGAGATCCTACTGGGACCCCCATGAGAGTCGAGATCCTACTGGGACCCCCTTGAGGGTCGAGAATCCTACTGGGACCCCCATGAGGGTCGAGATCCTACTGGGACCCCTATGAGAGTCGAGATCCTACTGGGACCCCCTTTAGAGTCGAGATCCTACTGGGACCCCCATAAGGGTCGAGATCTTACTGGGACCCCCATGAGAGTCGAGATCCTACTGGGACCCCCATGAGAGTCGAGATCCTACTGGGACCCCCATGAGAGTCGAGATCCTACTGGGACCCCCATGAGAGTCGAGATCCTACTGGGACCCCTATGAGAGTCGAGATCCTACTGGGACCCCCATGAGAGTCGAGATCCTACTGGGACCCCCTTGAGGGTCGAGATCCTACTGGGACCCCCATGAGGGTCGAGATCCTACTGGAACCCCCATGAGGGTCGAGATCCTACAGGGACCCCCACGAGGGTCGAGATCCTACTGGGACCCCCTTGAGGGTCGAGATCCTACTGGAACCCCCCTTGAGAGTCGAGATCCTACTGGGACCCCCTTGAGAGTCGAGATCCTACTGGGACCCCCATGAGGGTCGAGATCCTACTGGAACCCCCTTGAGAGTGGCGATCCTACTGGGACCCCCATAAGAGTCGAGATCTTACTGGGACCCCTCTCCCCACGCGTGTATTCTGGAGGGATGCTCGTTAACGGAATGCAGTCACAGGAATTTCAATGTCGACTTTCACACCTTCTAAGCAATATCCTTCGCACGTGAACGTTTCAATTCACTAATTGCCAACACCCGAAACGATAATTTGCAAACACAGCGGGAACGGTGGCGCAAGTGGTTAGCGCGCCCCGGGACACGAGAGCCCCGGCGACACGAGTTTGATTCCCGCCCCACCTGCAGTGTGGTGAGTGTGTGAGTGCGTGTTGAACTTCTTTTGTACCGTACGTAAGCAACCATGCTGATCGGAGGTGCGGGGTGAGCGAGTGAACGTGTTGTTGTGACCTGCAGTGTCGTAAGCGTGTGAGTGGGTGAGTGAGTGAGCGAGCGGGTGAGTGAGTGTGTTGTTGTTACCTACAGTGTGGTGAGTGAGTGAGTGAGCGGGTGAGTAGGTGAGTGAGCGGGTGAGTGAGTGTGTTGTTGTGACCTGCAGTGTGGTGAGTGAGTGAATGGGTGAGTGAGCGAGCGGGTGAGTGAGTGTGTTGTTGTGACCTGCAGTGTGGTGAGTGAGTGAGTGGGTGAGTGAGTGAGCGGGTGAGTGAATGTGTTGTTGTGACCTGCAGTGTGGTGAGTGAGTGAATGGGTGAGTGAGTGAGCGGGTGAGTGAGTGAGTGGGTGAGTGAGCGAGCGGGTGAGTGAAGTGTTTTATTGTGACCTGCAGTGTGGTGAGTGAGTGTGTTGTTGTGACCTGCAGTGTCGTGAGCGTGTAAGCGGGTGAGTGAGTGAGCGAGCGGGTGAGTGAGTGTGTTGTTGTTACCTGCAGTGTGGTGAGTGAGTGAGTGGGTGAGTGAGTGAGCGGGTTAGTGAAGTGTGTTGTGACCTGCAGTGTGGTGAGTGAGTGAATGGGTGAGTGAGTGAGCGGGTGAGTGAGTGAGCGGGTGAGTGAGTGAGCGGGTGAGTGAGTGAGCGTGTGAGTGAGAGTGTTGTTGTGACCTCCAGGGTGGTCAGTGAGTAGGTTAGTGAGTGTTTTGTTGTGACCTGCAGTGTCGTGAGCGTGTGAGTGGATCAATGAGAATATGAGTGAGCGGGTGAGTGAGTGCGTTGTTGTGACCTGCAGTGTGGTCAGTGAGTGGGTGAGTGAGTGAGTGGGTGAGTGAGTGCGTTGTTGTGACCTGCAGTGTGGTGAGTGTGTGGGTGAGTGAGTGAACGGGTGAGTGAGTGTGTTGTTGTGACCTGCAGTGTGGTGAGTGTGTGGGTGAGTGAGTGGGTGAGTGAGTGAGCGTGTTGTTGTGATCTACGGCGTGGTGGTTGAACTCAGTGTGGCGGTTGAAACGAAAGAGTCACAGTGTCTGGTTGACCGAATCGACACACGAAGCAATTGGCGGGACCCCGGGGTCCCATCACTGCCCCGGGGTGGGAAAAACCGCGTAGCGACACGAGTCTTGCTGCCTTACCGACAACAACAAAACTAGCGTCAATCGATTGGCCTCGTCGAGAGCTACTCGGGGCACCAAGTTTCGTAAAAAGTTGAAGAATTACATAATCACGTTAAATTCACTGCCTGGGGGGCGGCGGTGGGGCTCGCCTTGGCAAAGAAGCTGAGGATCGACGGCTGACCGGAGGGCGACTGCGGCAGACGCCTCCCCGGGGCTCGCGTTTGGCCGGTGGGGTGGCGCCCATCGTGTTGATCGCCGCCTGCTGCTGCTGCTGGCGCTTGTTGTTGGTGCGAGTCTGGACGCGTTGCTGTCGGGATCACGTAGTGGGGCGGACTGAAGAAAAATAATAATAATAATAATTGACCAGATTTTACGCGGGACCCCGGGGTCCCGCAAAATGATTCACATGTCCTGAGATGGCTGAGCGAAACCCTCCTAGGTAATGACACGCGTCTGCCATAGAGACAGTGCTCGCCTGCCTTAGCGGCTTGACTGGGTCGCCAGCACCGATGGGGACAAATGAGGACTAGCTGCACCTGGGAAATTACGAGTCGGTTTCATTCACTTCACGTCACCTTCAAACATTCTCGTAGAGAGTGCAGCTTAATGTAGAACCACCAGCCCCCCCCTCCCCCCACAATCCCTCAGGTACAATTAGAAACGCACCGTGAATTTGTAGCGGATTTAATTGGAAATGAATCTCAAGGCGGCGATGAAACGGTGTGAATTAAAGCTGCAAGTGAAAAATTGCTTTGTGTGGAATGATTCACAGCAATGCTCAGCATCAGCCGCCAAGGCTTTAATATAACGAACAACATGCCTTCTATATACGAGAGAGATACGTGCATGCGTGTATGCGAGAGATACGTGCATGTGTGTGTGCGAGAGATACGTACACGTGTGTATGCGAGAGATACGTACACGTGTGTGTATGCGAGAGATACGTGCACGTGTGTGTGCGAGAGATACGTGCACGTGTGTGTATGCGAGAGATACGTGCATGTGTGTGTGCGAGAGATACGTACACGTGTGTGTGCGAGAGATGCGTACACGTGTGTGTATGAGAGAGATACGTACATGTGTGTATGCGAGAGATACGTACATGTGTGTATGCGAGAGATACGCGCACGTGTGTGTGCGAGAGATACGTACACGTGTGTGTGCGAGAGATACGTGCATGTGTGTATGCGAGAGATACGTGCATGTGTGTGTGCGAGAGATACGTACACGTGTGTGTGCGAGAGATACGTGCATGTGTGTGTATGCGAGAGATACGTGCATGTGTGTGTGCGAGAGATACGTGCATGTGTGTATGCGAGAGATGCGTACACGTGTGTGTATGCGAGAGATGCGTACACGTGTGTGTATGCGAGAGATACGTACATGTGTGTGTGCGAGAGATGCGTGCATGTGTGTGTGCGAGAGATACGTACACTTGTGTGTATGCGAGAGATACGTGCACGTGTGTGTGCGAGAGATACGTACACGTGTGTGTGCGAGAGATACGTGCATGTGTGTGTGCGAGAGATACGTACACGTGTGTGTGCGAGAGATACGTACACGTGTGTGCGAGAGATACGTACACGTGTGTGTGCGAGAGATACGTGCATGTGTGTGTGCGAGAGATACGTACACGTGTGTATGCGAGAGATACGTACATGTGTGTATGCGAGAGATACGTACACGTGTGTGTATGCGAGAGATACGTGCACGTGTGTGTATGCGAGAGATACGTGCACGTGTGTGTGCGAGAGATACGTACACGTGTGTGTGCGAGAGATACGTGCATGTGTGTGTGCGAGAGATACGTACACGTGTGTGTGCGAGAGATACGTGCACGTGTGTGTGCGAGAGATACGTACACGTGTGTGTGCGAGAGATACGTGCATGTGTGTGTGCGAGAGATACGTACACGTGTGTGTGCGAGAGATACGTGCATGTGTGTGTGCGAGAGATACGTACACGTGTGTATGCGAGAGATACGTACACGTGTGTGTATGCGAGAGATACGTGCACGTGTGTGTGCGAGAGATACGTGCACGTGTGTGTATGCGAGAGATACGTGCATGTGTGTGTGCGAGAGATACGTACACGTGTGTGTGCGAGAGATGCGTACACGTGTGTGTATGAGAGAGATACGTACATGTGTGTATGCGAGAGATACGTACATGTGTGTATGCGAGAGATACGCGCACGTGTGTGTGCGAGAGATACGTACACGTGTGTGTGCGAGAGATACGTGCATGTGTGTATGCGAGAGATACGTGCATGTGTGTGTGCGAGAGATACGTACACGTGTGTGTGCGAGAGATACGTGCATGTGTGTGTATGCGAGAGATACGTGCATGTGTGTGTGCGAGAGATACGTGCATGTGTGTATGCGAGAGATGCGTACACGTGTGTGTATGCGAGAGATGCGTACACGTGTGTGTATGCGAGAGATACGTACATGTGTGTGTGCGAGAGATGCGTGCATGTGTGTGTGCGAGAGATACGTACACTTGTGTGTATGCGAGAGATACGTGCACGTGTGTGTGCGAGAGATACGTACACGTGTGTGTGCGAGAGATACGTGCATGTGTGTGTGCGAGAGATACGTACACGTGTGTGTGCGAGAGATACGTACACGTGTGTGTGCGAGAGATACGTACACGTGTGTGTGCGAGAGATACGTGCATGTGTGTGTGCGAGAGATACGTACACGTGTGTATGCGAGAGATACGTGCATGTGTGTATGCGAGAGATACGTACACGTGTGTGTATGCGAGAGATACGTGCACGTGTGTGTATGCGAGAGATACGTGCACGTGTGTGTGCGAGAGATACGTACACGTGTGTGTGCGAGAGATACGTGCATGTGTGTGTGCGAGAGATACGTACACGTGTGTGTGCGAGAGATACGTACACGTGTGTGTGCGAGAGATACGTACACGTGTGTGTGCGAGAGATACGTGCATGTGTGTGTGCGAGAGATACGTACACGTGTGTGTGCGAGAGATACGTACATGTGTGTATGCGAGAGATACGTACACGTGTGTATGCGAGAGATACGTACATGTGTGTGTGCGAGAGATACGTACATGTGTATATGCGAGAGATACGTACACGTGTGTATGCGAGAGATACGTACATGTGTGTATGCGAGAGATACGTACATGTGTGTATGCGAGAGATACGTACATGTGTGTATGCGAGAGATACGTACATGTGTGTATGCGAGAGATACGTACATGTGTGTATGCGAGAGATACGTACATGCGTGTGTGCGAGAGATACGTGCACGTGTGTGTATGCGAGAGATACGTGCACGTGTGTATGCGAGAGATGCGTACATGTGTGTGTATGCGAGAGATACGTACATGTGTGTGTATGGGAGAGATACGTGCATGTGTGTATGCGAGAGACTTTCTGATGACCGATGAACGTGACTGGTGACGAAATGAACGAGACTTGTGACCGCTGTGGAGACGGGGCGAGTCGATGAGTTCCTGCTACAGCACTGGGCCGTGAGGGATGGCGATGGCACGGAAAAAGGTCTTCATCCAGCTGTAGATAGACAATGGCTGCTGCTGCTCATGATAGATGATGATGTTAGATGCGTCAAGTTAGAGGCACAGCCCTGCAACTGCTCGAATTTGGGATTTCGAGCGGCAGGAAATTGAGCAATGAAATCTACAGCTCGTGTGACAGAAGCCGAGTGGATTGCTGCTGTTGTTGTTGTTGTATCGCAGGGCAGCGAGAGGTGGCGACGGTTCGGGTAGGGGGCCTCCATCCAGCGGTGGTGGTGTCATGTCAAGTCTCAAGCTGGTTTTGTTTCACCAGGTGAGAACGTCAGTGGATAAGGATGAGTCCCCATTTGCAAGAGTTACTTAATTTTGTGGGCGAGTGAGTGAGTGGGTAAGTGAGTCAGTTGGTGAGTGAGCGGGTGAGTGAGTGAATCAGTGTGTCAGTGGGTGAGTGAGTGGGTGAGCGGGTGAGTGAATGAGTGGGTGAGTGAGTGAATAAGCGGGTGGGTGAGTGAGTGGGTGGGTGAGTGAGTGAGTGGGTGGATGAGTGGGTGAGTAGGTGGGTGAGTGAATGGGTGGATGAGTGGGTGAGTAGGTGGGTGAGTGAGTTTGTGAGTGAGTGGGTGAGTGTGTGAGTTGCTAAAACACAGCAAGTTATCTTAGTAGGGGGCGCAGGTGGTTCATCGGCCAGTGATCTCAGTCAGTCAACCCATGGCAGCTGGGTCTGTCCCGTGACCTCCTGCAAGCGGGCGCTCGACACTTCACGTGGCCTTAAAGTGCACATAGCCTGGCACAGAGGCGCCGTGGTGACGTCACCACCACTTGGCGAATGGCGGTCGATGACTCCAGTCAAGTGAAGTTTATTTCCTTTCAGCAAGGTGAGAAGTGCAGGAGACATGGATGAGTTAGTGCCGTGTGCAAGAGCCCACTCGCCTGGCTCACCGACATGAGCAAAGCAAAGCACAATGAGGTGACGCAATGAAGCGAGAGAGAATTATGGCTGCTGCTTGCAACTGACGACGGAGGCGGCAGTGGTAAGTAGCTCGTGGTGGTGAACCCGGGACAATGTCACGCGGAGGTGGTTGAAGTTGCCTTGACCAGGAACCCCGTGTGCCCAGAGTGGTTCCTTGCGCGAGGGTTACCGCAGTGCGGAGTGAGGTTGGTGGAGCTGTCCATGGTAGGCGCCTCACTCCCTCCCTGACGCTGCCCGCCGATCCGCTCACTCATTGGTCAAACACCCGTTTCGCGCGCGTGTTGAGCGGACGGCATTGCAGTGTGTGTGTGTGGCCGTCTGCCAAGAGCCGCTGTTGTTGTTGTTGTTGTTATTCTCCTCCTCACTACGCCTTGAGGGACGGCTCTTGACTCGTTGTCAAGAAAGGGATTTCAAACACACGTTTACAATTGTGCAATTGTACATTTACAATGTATGTACAATGGTCAATTGTAAATGTACATTGTACAATTGTACATTTACAATGTATGTATAATGGTCAATTGTATATGTACATTGTACAATTGTAAATGTACAATTGTAAATGTGGGTTTGAAAACATGTACAGTTGTAAATGCCGTGGGTTTACTCTCCAACACACCGGTGTGCTGTACTAGCAACGAATTGGGGCACGTCTTGTTTACGTGACGAAGCTTACTAATAATTGTCTGTGGCGGGTTTAATGACCCAATTAAATTTACGCGATCTAACCCAAAAACCTCTCATTATGGATAATATTGGTCGCGAAAGCCGACTACAACGTATTAAACAGGGCAGTGCTGCCAATAATTCACTGCAAGGGGGGGGGGAGGGGGTAATAATGCTGCGATGTGGAATCCCAATTGACTAATTTGCGGCTGCTGCTGCTACTACAGAGTCAACATCACTCGCAGCATAGAACAATAGCAACAGATAGCAGGGGTAGCAACAGTGACTGCAGCAAGAGCAGCAGTAGCAACAGCAATATCAGCACACAGCAGCAACAACAGCAGAGTAGACGCAGCGGCAGTGGCAGCAGTGACAGTAGCAGCGACAAATAAAAGCAAGGTCATTTCAGACGTTGCGATGTACGTCACTGACGCACTGCACCTGGCACGAGGAGCCTTGGTAGACCCACCTCTGTGAATACGCTGCGTGTGTGCGACCCAGCAAGAGGTTGGGGGCAAACAGCAAGAGGGCGTTTAAACCCACTGCACCGCTGTTAATGCGCGGTGGCCACGCGCCGTTGCAAACACGAATCGAGCTGGTGTCGTCTTAGGATAATCGTGACTTGCTACTTGCTGTATTCGGTGCTTATTTTGTGCGTTTCGGCTAATTGGCGATGGCTGTTTTATTGTACGCGTGGGATGACACGGGAGCACCAGGAGAATATCCCACGAGGGGGAAACAGCACTCCACGCCCCCGTACAGATGGAAACAGATGGCGATCTAGTCCGCTTGCTCTACCGCCTCCTCCTGGCGAGCCACGGTACGGCACCTCGAGTTAATGCAAATGGCGATAAAAACTAGTTTCGATCAAATTAAAAGTGAAAGTCTATACATTCGTAAATCAACACTACTCAAAATAGGAGAAAATATATATACACCTTACCAGCAATAGGCGACGGTTCGGGCAATGACCCTTCAGAATAGAAGGGCCAATTCCCCCCAACTCAACTCCCATCGCCGTGGCGTCTGTGCAGTTGACCCCGGAGAGAGGAAGAGAGCCCCCCCCCTTCCCCCATGTAGTATCGATAGTCCAATTTGAATGTGCAATGTTATTGAGGGACTGTGTGGAGTCCTTCCCCGCACCTCCAATTGGTTACGTACGGTGCAAAAGAAGTGAAAAATGCAATCGATCGTCGATTTTCCAGCATCTTCGGGGGGGGGGGGGGTGTGGGCGTCGCCGGATAATTAATCACTAATAATCATTATTTAAAATAGCAACGTTATGTTTTTAGGTGTTGTGTATACGTTTTTTTGCGTGTGTAAATGTGTTCGCACCGTGACATTTACATAAATAAACGAACAGATGCCGCGTTCGCTGCACCGAACTTACCACTCCCAATCTCGACGACTCTGCATGGGGCGATGATCAGGAGCTGTGTCGAATTGGACATTGAAATCAAGCGCAGCTACTTTGTGTTGTCATGCACACGGTGCTGATCGCCGGGCTGGTTGACAGCCTTTGGATCGGCCCGGGACCGCCAGATAATCGATTATCGACTGTACACATTTTACATTTTCGTCTACAACCTTTATTGGCAAGTTTTTGGGGTGCGTCTGATAATAATCCGGTGAATTCAAAAAAAGTTCCCATTTTGTTCGTGATATTGTAAACCCGACCGGTCGGCCTACTTCCCAATCAAAGGCCTCGCTTGTTGTTGGACACTTGAGACGCCCTGGGATATAATCCAGCTGTCTGGAGGCCTCTGGCGATCGCCGCTGGTAGGTAAGGTCGAGGAGGCCGAGGTGGTACCGAGGTGGCGTTACGCCACCTCGCGGCAGCAGAGGGAACCACCAACCCACTGCGTCATAATCAAAACATTACTAAGACCCCCCCCTCTCTCTCCCTCCGTGCAGTCTTAAGAGACTGTTGGGGCAAGTGCTGTTACAGAGTAGCATGCACCTATGACGGATTGGCACTGT
This sequence comes from Petromyzon marinus, assembly GCF_048934315.1. Taxonomy (NCBI): domain Eukaryota; kingdom Metazoa; phylum Chordata; class Hyperoartia; order Petromyzontiformes; family Petromyzontidae; genus Petromyzon; species Petromyzon marinus. Next base: position 3,373,028 of record NC_133718.1, on the reverse strand, counting down.
GGCACACGTACACACACACGTACACACACACGTGCACAACAACAACCGCCATTCGCCACTAAGTGGCGGTGACGTCACCACGACGCTTGTGCCAGGCCATGTGCACCTTGAGGCCACGTGAAGTGTCGAACGCCCGCTGGCAGGAGGTCACGGGGCAGACCCAGGTGCCACGGGTCGACTGACTGAGATGACTGAGATGACTGGCTGATGCACCACCTGTGCCCCCTACTGTGCCAACCTGCTGTGCCTTAGCCACCCGGCGCTCCGCTCGTTGTTGTGAGCGTCGCTCCTCCGCCCTCCGTTGTTGTTGGAGGGCGACTACCTCCAACTGCCCAGTAGCGTCCTTCACGAGCCTCCTCCACAGAGGCCGATCTTGACACCTCTGGTACCAGTCATCGGCAAGTCCACTCAGCTCCACGTCCTCCTGTACCACATCACTCCATGTGTCGGCATGCGGTGGCTGGGCATGCGGGCTACATGACCCAGCCATCGCAGCCTTGCCCGCCGGAGGAGCTCACCGATGGCACCTTGCCCAGATCTTTCAAGGATTTGTGAGCTCCTCACACAATCCAGTCTGGTTAAACCCAGGATGGATCGTAGGCAGGCCAGCCCAAATGTTTCCAACCGGCGAAGATGTTCCATTAGGGGGGTCCACGTTTCGCAAGCGTAGAGAAGGGAGGGAATGACCGTGGCCGAGAAGACCTGAAGCTTAGTGCGGAGCGACAGACCAGGTAGCTTCCACACAGCGTTACGCAACCGATGAAAAGATATTGCCGCTCGACTGATTCGGAGTGAGACCTCTGCTGTTAAACGTGCACACACACGTACAAAGACAAACATCCCCGCATAGTCTTAAACTGTAGGAGCAAGTGCTGTTAGCGAGCACCTACGAAGGCGAGAACAGCACACGGTGAGGGGTGGGGGTGGCTGCCCAGCACCACGCCGGGCCGCCTTTGTCTCCCGAGCTGCTATGTTTACCACACACTGCACCACGTACTCATTTGAGGCCGAGTCTACCTACGGGAGGCCCAGCACCAGTTCAGATTACCGTCACTGGTATTGGCCGCTCACTGTGTCACCACCACCAAAACCACCATCCATCCAAATAGGTCCTCTGCACATTTCCTTTTTTTGGCCTTAACATTGTAAAAATCCACGTGGCAGCCGAAGTCACCACAACCATCGTCGCTTCCTTGTACGTTGAACTTCTTTCGCACCGTACGTAGCCAACGGTGCTAATCGAAGGTGCGGGGGAAGGACAAACAAACTAAACACAAAAATCCGTTTTAAAGAAATGAGTATAAGATGATTTCATAGTGCACAGCTCCAGTGGTTTCGTAATATCGGAAGCAAGAGCGTTCCAGACGGCCGCAGAAACGCATTCGAAAGCGCGCGATGCAGTGACCGTCTGTTTGATTCATCGTCTATTGCACAGCTGAAAACCCAACCCCCATCAACAACAACCAAAAAGACTAATATTTTTTTCATGTTTAAATTGCAGGATGCACTTTTATTTCACTGCGCAAGTTTATTTTTGCGGTTGCGCTGTATAGCTCTCCGCCGTGATGTCTTCAGTTCCTGAAGAAGCTCCCGGCGCGTGGCGACGAAACGTCGGACACATAACGGTACAAGCCGAAATCACATGGGACGTACTATTTTATTTTTGCAACACACAAGACACCGGACATCGCTATCACCGTTGTTAGAATACATTCATATGCGACACAAGTACGATGGACGACAAAGAGCAATTGTATTCCAGTGCATTAATGATATGGAGCATATCGTGAACCGCTGAAGTCTGCGCTCATTCAAATTGGAGGAATAAACAAGGCGGCAACGGACTCTCTCTCTCTCTCCTGAAGCCCTCTCGTCGTGGCTGGAAGAACTCGACATTGGCATTTGATTCCTGAACACACTGCTGCTGCTGCTGCTTCTGCTACTGCCATCGTGCAAGCGAAGAGAGCGGTGCTCCACTGTAACCTGTAGGGATCGTTTCAATCGGTGATACAAAAAAAAATAAAGGAAGCTACGGTCTCGTGGACCGAACGCGACACGCGACCTCGTCTCACGGCGGCCCCCTGGCCACGCGAGGCGCACGACTCTCCAAACGGCCCCGAAGGCGATACACGAATCCCGTCACGCGCAAGCATCATTGCTGCACTAATCGGGTACTTGGACGTGGGGTGGGTGATACTTTAAGATTTGGCAAACAAGTTTCTAAAACGACATTTCAGGTTTCCAAACAAATTTAAAATCAGAGTGGGCATTCGGATCCCTGTCACGCAGCAGTGCAAACCCTTGGGCGTTATTCGAGAACGGCCCCTGCAGACGTGGAGATCACAGAGCTACCTCCCAGATGCCTTATTATTTTTCCTCTTCTTGAAGTCTCCTCTGTTCCACAGGCACAGTCGCGGGCAGCACTATCCCCACCCTCCCCCCCCGTACACTTGTGACAGATATTTTCGTCGCACGACGGTCAAACTGATGTCATTTTTTTATTCTCAGAGCTGACATTTCACCAGTTGCGCAAGCGAATGTTACATTTATTTGGGATTTTCAGCAGCGAGTGGTGACTGAGCTGCCACCATAATCTCGCTACACCAGGCAGGCAGCCAGCAACAAACAGCACTACTGGAAGCGGAAACAGCACGTCGCTTCATTTTTTTTAAACACATTTTCATGTTTTAAAATTGGTACGTAACAGTTGAACAGCAAACAGGGCCAGGCTGAGCACTCACTCCCAAGCCCAAAAGGCCCCAACATAACCAAGCTATTTAAAAAATATATTGTATATTGCCAGATGAAGGCCCACTGAGCAATAAAGCTCTTTTTCAGAAGCGACCTGGCTATCACAAAGATAGCTCAACAAAGTGGCTAATCATCGCGTGGACATTTATAGCAACCAAATAACCTATAAAAGCATGTTCATCCTAAATGTGGAGGGACAAACCGGAGGACCCGGAGAAATATCCACGCGACCATCGTGAAAGAGAGACACGCAAACTCCAAATATACAGCAGGCGTCAGGGTCGGGATCGAACCCACGACCTCCTGTATACCAGGCGAGTTAGTTAACATCTCCTCGCCACCGTGCGTCCACTGTTATCTGCACCGCACCACCAGCCGGCGACACAACCAATCGATTCGGTTTATCAGCAAAACCGGAGCGTCGTTGAAAGGCGAACAACATTTCGACAATTTTTATTTACACATAAAATAAGACGCTTCGCTGGAGATGACAGCCAGCATCGCCGGTGCTAGCGGAAGCTGGCTGAGCTTCTGCTGGGCGTAACCTCCAACCAAATCGTTAATATTTTGGCTTTTGGCCTTCATCCAACACTCGCCCGACTCGCCGATAAACCGCGCCAAGCGACGCCCTTCGCCCCACGCGGCAACTTGATTCGGCTGGCCCTGCCGCAGGGTGGTGGAGGGTTATTGTGAGACACTGAGACCCGAAAAGAAACTCATTACGAATTGCAGGATTGGTGGCGAATCCCGAAGTTACACAGCCGCTCGTATAATTTATCCCGTAAAACAATGCATAGTTATCCGACGCATGCTTTTTTTTCTACAACTATTCTCATTGCTATATACTTGCGACTGTAAATATACGACTTTTTTTTTCTACAATTGCCTGCGCAGCAGTGCAAGTGTGCGCGCGTGCGTACGTGACGCCTCTATCTGTGTGCGCTGGGGAGCGGTGACGCAGCGGTTAGCGCGCTGCGCTACAAACCCGGCCAACGTCGGTGACGAATATCCTCTAGGTCGACTCAGCCTCAAATGAGCAAGCACCATAAATGGGAAGACAAAGGCGGTGGGGCGTGATTGTTGCCACACCAGGCGCTCGAGCGCCCTGCTGGCAGTGATTGGTTGGTGCGCGCTAACAACACTTACCCCCCAGTACTCTATAAGGCTACGGGGGCTCCATTTTAAATGCATCTACTACGCACACATTGTTTAAGACCTGGCTGGTATTCATTTCATTGCATCGGTCATCATCCCTCCAGGGCGGTTAAAATCAGCGCCGCTTTGCGGGTAAGTTAACCGTCGTTGTATTTTCGGTGGGCTGACCCCGGTCATAGGAATGTGGAATTTTCACAATCGCCACCAATGGGGGTGAAAGCCACCCCTCCCCACCTTCCAGCCAGGTCCATAATTGCTGGCGAGGACGCCCAAAGCGGAGATGGAATGACAAGATCAGCTCGAGATGGATTGCGACGTCGCGAAAACATGACGGATGCAGACGGCGTGGATAGGCCTTCATCCAGCAGTGGACTGACCATGGCCGATGATGACATGTAAATGACGAGTGGTACGTGTGTTTGTGTGTGTGTGTGTGTACGTATTTGCAGGATGGTAATGCCCTGCGCTTTGACAAACACAACATTCCAAGAAGACGCGTCCCTCATACATTCTTGTCCTGTCAGCAACCTGGAGTTTCCGTTCCTCAGTGCTATCCGTGTCCCTCTGCGTCCGATCGGACGCAGAGGGACACGGACAGAAAAAAACAAAACAAGCGGGAGCTGAAAAGTGTGCAAAGCAGTGAGGCGCACGCTCGGGATTGACAGCGAGAGACGGAGAGGTAGCGGGGGTGGCTTTCATCCCCAAAGGTGGCTGCTGTGAACGCGCGCACGCAATGTACGCATGTTCAACTTCTTTCGCACCGTACGTGGCCAACCGGGCTAATCGGACGCGCGGGGCCAAGGGCGATAAACGTCGCACGGGCCGGTGGGGAAAGCAAGCGGGCTTGGGCAGGACGCGTCAACTGCGATGGGATGGCGGGCCGACGGACGAGACGGGACGAAAAACAGCGCCCTCGGAGGGCGACCGCAGGGGAGGCCCCAACCATGAAATGGGCGCGCGCACGCGGGGGAAAAAACGGGCGGCGGAAATATCGACGCGACGGGAGATTGTGACGGCGGCACGGGGAGGAGACCCTTCGTCTCTAGCAGCGGATAGACCACGGCTGATGACGACGACGATGACGACGATGATGTCGGGAAGACTATGCACTAAGTAGGCGAAGAACGGCCGGTGTCCGAATCCGCTTCCGCACCCTCCATCTCCCGCCGGGACGCCCTGCAGGGAAGATCACGACCGTGTGAGAGTACGCAAAAAAGACTCCCGCGTTTCCCACGCGTCGTCCGGCGCGACGTCCGACGTTTCGCTCCACGCGATGGGGACCTTCTTCGGGAACCGAATATTAAATTCAAGAAGAAGCTCCCGGCTTGGGGCAGCGGGGGGGGAGGGGGGGGGCCTACCCCCCTTTGTTCCGTCCCTTTCATGTGTTCCAGCTGCGCCGGAATGGATGTTTCATCCTGATTTGAAATTTTCGTGACTGCAGGTATCCATACTCTTTGGTTCTTTCGGTAAAGTCACGTAGGCAGAAAGAAAAATAAATACTAAAACACACGACGTTTCGATCTGAACTGAAGAGTTCTACTGCTGCACCTTTCTACCTGATGACGATTGCTTGTGTTGCGATCGAAACGTCGTGACTTAGTATTTATTTTATTTCCTACCCACGTGACTTTACCGAAAGAGAACCAAAGAGTATGGATTCCTGCAGTCACGAAAACTTCATCCAACATCCATTCCAGCGCAGCTGGACCACATGAAATAGAACCAAAGAGTATGTTGTATCCTGTTATTGGAATCTCCCGCTGTGATTTGCCGGGCCCGCATGTTGCTGTAACAAAGACAGAGGAGAAGCAGAAATGTTTTCATACTGGAGGAATCCGATGAGCTATAACGCTCTTTTTCACAGATGCCCAGTAAGGGGCGGGTAAGAACATTACAACGAACATTGGCAATCAAGTCTTAAGATCAACGAGCAGCAGGAGGAGGAGGAGGAATGGGGAATGTGAGGAAGAGGATGGGGAAAGAGCGGAGGAACGGGAGCACAGGGCCAGGAGAGACGAGGAGAGGGTGGAGGAGGGAGAGGCTGCGTCAGGGCCTCGATGCTGCTGCTGCTGCTGCACGGAGCGGCGTCTGTTCTCGCAGCAGGCGAGGGCGAGGGGCTCAGAGTGGGGCTGGCCACTCACTGAAGTCACGCGAGTTACTTGGAGGCTTCACAGCTGGTTTCACATTGAGCGACAGAGATGCACAGATGACAGCGGAGGGATTCGGGGTGGGGGTGAGCCACACAGGGAGCCACGCGATGCACGGGAAGGCTTGAGCCGGCAAGGTGGCGGAGAAAACATCGGGGGACGTCGTGCGGAACAACGCTCGCTCGCACAACCCGAGACACCGCGCCGGCGAGCTGCGCGGCACCGGCGCGGCGCGGCACCGGCGCGGCGCAGGAAACCGACGGCGCGCACCGCGGAGCGGGGGGCCCCCGCGCTTGCGGGCCTTGGCCCCGGCGTGGGATCACGAGGGTGGATTCGGCGTCAGCTGCCGCCCAATGTTGTTTGCTGACGGGCGTCGCGCACGGCGGTCGAGGGTGAAGGCGCAGGCCCTGCGGCTGCCCGGGCGTGCCACTGCTGGCGGGAGCGGCCTCCGCTCCAGGGGGCTCTCGAGAGCCTCACTCTACACAGGGTATTTGGCCTGCTCTTCCACGCTGGCCGGACGACTTGGAAGAGGCGGCAACGCCGACACTTCAACCCCGCCGCACGCGGCCTGCCGCTTGGCCCGCTGTCGCGGACCCATTGACGCCCGCCGGGTGGACGGAGGCGGAGGAGGGGTGGGTGGGTGGGGGCGGATTTAAAAATAAACCTCGTCGTTTCAACCGCCGCCCTGGGAGATGGAGTCGAACCGGCGACCTCTGGATTGCAAGTCCGGTGGTGCTGACCGGTACACCGTGGGAAAAGTCTGCATTTAAAGGCCCGAGTGAAACCCTGCAGCAGCGGCGGCGGCGGCGGGGGTCAGAGTGCGCGCGGCTGCTGTTACCATTGTTATTGAGATCTTTTAAACAAATCCCCGTCTCTCTGGGGCGCCGCGCTGTTAAATTCTTTCCCCAACTTGAAAAACAAATCTGGCGTCTCCGTCTCCGCCGGGCGGCGTCGCCGCCGGCGCCCCCGTTGCGCCAGCCCCACATGGCGTTCCCTCGAACCACGGCCAACATCGGGGGGAGGCGAGCGATGTTGGGAACCGGTCCCTGGCGCGCCCCCAACCCTTCACCGACCCGTGCTGACCAGCGTGGTGAAGTATGGTCTATCGACCCTGTTCAAGTAGTAAAATAAATAAGCGTACAGCGCGCCTCCTTGCCAACATCTGGGCCCTGCGTGTAAAAAAAACATGTAATAGTAGTTTTTTTACACATCCCATCGGCCACACGGCCTTCTGGCGGTGATTTCTTTTTTTTTTGGTTCAACAGAAGCAAACTCTCGACCGGCGTCAACATTCAGCGTCTCATCAGCAGCAGCAGCAGCAGCAGAGTGAGGCTCGCTTTAACCAATGCTGGTGACCTGCCAGATGTTCATCAGGCAAGGGACTCGCTCTCTGTTAAGATATGGGTCCTGGTTCAACGCGAAACTCTACAATGCACGACACAAACAACCACAAAATGCATGGAATGCAGACAATGCAATTTACATAGCAGCCTTCACATCAATCAGGGTTCCGAGTGCTTTACAAAAAATGAAATTCACCGCCAACGCCCAACACGTGGGATACGCGACACGCAAGGCGGCGGTCCGCGTACAATTCATCACCAAAGCAACGTGCCCCCTTGGGCCTGACCACCTCTGAGCCACACCAAACTGAACCTCAAATCCTGAGTCGTGGTAATCCACCGCATCACCGCCAAGCGAGTCACTACACGCCTCGCGCTCCAATCCCCCGCTTACCTCCAGTCGTGTGGAGTGCGGTCAGGCACGGCGGTCTACTTGCTGTTCCTCTGCCTGACGGTCTCCGTGCCGGGGTGGCGATTCTCTGCTGCGCCCTTCCTGTTAACGTGACAGACAAAACGAGCGGCACGGCGACAACATCCGATACTTAAGCCCGGGTGGTGGCGGTGGTGGTGGTGGTTGTGCTCTGGGCAACGTGGCCTGTAAAACCCAGCACTACGGAGGTAGCGAGGGCTGGCGAAACACGCGGGCGTCGAGTAGGACCCGTACTCTTGCTCGGCAAAGAGAAAGGCATTACCAGCAGAGTGTGGATGCCATCTATCTCCCTCGCCTGGAGGTCGTGGGTTCGATCCGAACCCTGACGCCTGTTGTATATTTGGAGTCTGCGCGTCTCTTTCCCCGTGGTCGCTGGGATTTTGTCTCCGGGTCCTCCGGTTTTCCCCTCCACATTTAGAAACACGCATTGAGATTATTTAGATTATAATTGGTGCTGTGAATGTCCAAATGATGGGGCCACTATGTTGAGCCATCATTTGTGGCCAGGTCGCTTCTGAAAAATAAGTTGATACCTCAGTGGGCTTTGCCTGGGAGGATGGTTTAAGTGTTGTATTTGTTTGTGTTTGGGTGATTTGGTTACCTTGCTTGTACTTTGCAATGCTATCGTGTTTTTGTACGGTTTGTTGTTGTAACGTTCTTACCCCGTGCCCCTGCTGGACATCCGTTAATAAAGAGCTTCACAGCTCATCGGATTCCTCCAGTAGTCTTTCCCAGGGTGCTCCGGTTCTCATCTCGGGCCCCTGCGTTCACAATCTCTATTGTTCCTCACCATGCCCCCCCCCACCCACCTCTCTCTGCACTCAGTCACGTTTCCGCTCCCCTCCGTTGGAATAAACTCCGACTCCACGTCAACAAAGCCAACTTCAATCGTCCGTTTTTGTTCCTCCCTTGAGACTAATCTTTTTTCAATAGCGTATCCCTCTAGCACTTCCTGTCCGCATCCTTAAAGCCTTTACCAACCTCCCCCTTGCTAACCTTGCCATCACCCTTCCTTACCATCCTTCCTCTTGCTAACTTCACCAACCTCTCTCTTTCCCTATCACCACCCTCCCTCGCCATCCCTTCCCCGCCCCAACACTCAAACCCCCATCCCTTTTCCCCATCGGCCAATAACTAGCGGGCGCTTTGTAATTCTTGTAAAGCGCCTTCAACAAAAAAAAAAAAACCGCTACGTAAAATCCTGGACAAGATAAACCCTCGTCATTAAATTGGCAGAAAACATCGCCATATGTAGGGAACCACAGAGCTTGGGCAACGGTTGGCGCCGGCTCACCGCCCCGCTGCTATCGCTGCCTTACCACTCGTCCCCGTCACCCCCACGCACCTCTCAGCCGCCTCTCTCTTCGAGGGCAATGAGCGAACGCCATGCGGCGGCGCAGTGTTACGAGTTGACGTTTGTTTGTTGTTGTTGTTGTTGTTACGTGAACACAGCATAGGTGTACGAGGTACACAACATTATCAGCACTGGGGGAGAGATAAAGGCGGCCGGGCGTGGTGCTATGACCACACCACACTCTTCGTGCGTCGTGCCAGCCTTCATAGCTGCTCGCGGACAGCACTTGCCCTGATGGTTATGTGTAGGCTACACGGGGCACCTTTGTTTTCTGTGCGTGTGCATGCGATGCCTAGTAACGTGTGCGCGCACGCACGCACGCGGACTTACAGTGCCATCGTTCCGTCATCCTCTGCAAGAACCGGAGAAACAAGAAGCACGCGTTTCGTTTAGACAAATACATTGGTTTTCCGTGAAAATTGAAGCATCGAGCATCAAACAAGTCATATTAAACAGGTAATAATACATGCACAGCTCTCCATTGCTCTACTCCTGAATGGATGCCTCTCCCCGAGGCCGTATAGGGGAGGAGGCTCGTGAAGGACGCTGCTGGGCAGCTGGAGGCAGGGGAGCGACGCTCACAACGACGAGCGGAGCGCCAGGCAGCTAAAGCACAGCAGGTTGGTACAGTAGGGGACACAGGCGGCGCATCAGCCAGTCGTCTCAGTCATCTCGGTCAGTCGACCCGTGGCACCGGGGTCTGTCCCGTGACCTCCTGTCAGCGGGCGTTCCGACACTTAGCCTGGCACAGGCGCCGTGGTGAAGAACAACACATAGGGTAGACCAGAACGGTGAAGTATGGCCAAACTAAATCACCGATGTACAAACACGTGTTCACTGGCAGCGCCGGCAAAAACATCCCTCGCTCTACTCTACTTCTACGCTCTCCGCTTTCGGCAAACCCACCGCTCTGACCAACACGGGCGGGGGGGGGGGGGGTGGGGGGGGAAAGCTGCGGTCATCCAGCAGCGGAGAGGCGGGCCGCGCCGCCATACCGATAGGGGTGGCCGTCGCCTTCTTGCGCCCCATCTTCTCGCAGGCGAAGATGATGACGATGAGAACGACCACCTCGGCGGCGATACCCAGGAAGGGCCATACCGCGTCACGCAGGTCGTGGACCTGGGGGGTCGAACCCGGGGACGGCCAGGCGAGCGGCCGGTGAGGAGAGGAGTCCCGTGCATGCGTGCGCGTGTGTGTGTGTACGTGGGCCTCTCCAAGGTCGACTCAGCCTCAAATGACTGCCTGCTGCGGTGCGCAAAAGGCATCGCCACTCGGGAGAGAAAGGCGGCTGGGCGTGGTGCTGGCCGCCCACCCCCTCGTGTGACGTTCCGGCCTTCGTAGGTGCTGCTCGCCAACAGCACGTGCCCCCAACAGTCTGTTAAGGCTACACGGAGGATGTTCGTCTTTGTACGTGTGTGTGTGTGTACGCGTGCACTTGTGGGGAGTTGTGGGGAGCGGTAGTTGAAGTGGTCCGCGCGCTGCGCTACAAACCCGGCGACCCCGAGTTTGATTCCCGCTCGCGGCCAACACCAGTGACGATTGTCTGAACCGGCCTTGGGCCACCCCTAGGTCGACTGCTGTGTGTTCAGTATGTTTCCCTTCCCCCGCACCTCCAATTAGCACGGTTGGCTACGTACGGTGCGAAACAAGTTCAACATCCGCACCTACGACTCGACCTCAAACGAGTACCTGGTGCGGTGTGTAAACATCGCCACTCGGGAGACAAAGGCGGCTGGGCGTGGTGCAGGCCACCCACTCCTTCGCGTGCCGTGCCGGGCTTCATCAGGTGCTCGCTAACAGCGCTTGCCCCAACATTCTGTTAATGCTATAAGGGGGGGGGGGGGTCTTTGTCTTTCCGCGTGTCCCGTAGCGTATAGCGCAGCGACTTAACTTCTCACGGGCGCTCTCCACATCATCGGGTGGGTACGCGTGTGCCAATCGTCCGGCTGATCAAGCGTGGCGAGACCCTTGGTTTGGGGGGCCCCACCGACCCGGCTGCGGCGCTCCGTTCTAGGGCGTCAGCGGCAATTGAGAGTCGCGCACGGCCCCCCCCCGCCCTGCCCCCCCCCCCCCACGTCGTACCTTGAAGGTGACGGTGTCGTTGCTGGAGCCGGCGTTGTTGCTGGCGAGGCACAGGTACTCGCCCTCGTCCTCGCGCGAGACCGCGGCGATGACGCGCTGTGTCCTCGCGCCGCTCTCGCCCTCCGTGTCGTTCGCGTCCAGCGGCTGCGGGCGCCGCGAGAGTCACCGGGCAAAATGGGCGTCGTCGTCAGCGTCATCGTCGTTACAGTGATCGGCAACACCGCCATGGGCGTCGTCGTGATCGTGATCAGCAGCATCGTTGATCACCAGCCGCGGCAGCATCAGCATTTTCTTTGGTTCTTTCGGTAAAGTCACGTAGAATGGGAATAAAATAATAAATTGATAAAATAAAGTAACACAATAATATTCTCACGACGTTTCGGCCACAACACAAGCGGCCTTCATCAGGTGAAGGGACGAGACTGTCTGGTAGGACAGCGCTGGGGTGAAAAAGCCACGCTCAGATCACGACCTTAAAAAACCTTAAAGATCGTGATCTGAGCGTGGCTTTTTCACTCCAGCGCTGTCCTCAGACAGTCTCGTCCCTTCACCTGATGAAGGCCGCTTGTGTTGTGGCCGAAACGTCGTGAGAATATTATTGTGTTATTTTATTTTATCAATTTATTATTTTATTCTCATTCTACGTGACTTTACCAAAAGAACCAAAGAAGATGAATCCTTGCAGTCACGAAAGCTTTAAATCGAAAAAAGCATCAGCATTATCATGAGCATCATCGCTATGAGCATCATCGTTGATCGTCATCACCAGGATCACGGTAAGCGTCATGATCACCTTCATGATGATGTCAAAGACATCCGGCGCCCACCCACCCACTGACACACCCACCTACCTACCACCCACCGAAATCTCACCCACCCACCCCCACTGACCCACCTACCACTCATCCAAAATCCACCCACCTACCTACCCACCCATCCCACCCACCCAAAACCCACCCACCTTATACGTATCTCTGTGTTAAAGACCTCACCAAACGCACCCTGTGCGTAGGGTTACCGCCTCCGAGGTTCAAACCCTGGGACACATCATGGAAAGAAGAGGAGACCCACATGCAAATCCATTGAGTGGGATATATTATGATAATTAATACTATCATCATAATTTTTATTCTAATTATTATTACACAACCGACAGATTTGCCGGGCGGGCAGCTGGAGCAGCAAGCTGCCTCACTCACCAAGAGTTCGGGGGGGGGGGGGGGGGGGTGGGGGGGGATTCTGGGAAAGGCCGGCCAGGTGCCCGACCTCGTCCTCGTTCGCTCGCACGTCCACTCACCGTGAGCGTCTTCTTATCCGCAGACTGCTTGAACCAGGTCCAGGTCGGGGCCGGGAAGCCTTCGAAGGCCAGGTGGCAGCTGATCACGGCCTTGTGGCCGATGTACGCCGACAGCTTGCGCTCCTTCTTGTGGTCCTTGTGCTCCTTCTTGTGCTCCTTCTTGTGCTCCTTCTTGCCCACCCCCGACACCGCCTCGAACTGGGGGGCGGCTGCGAGCAGAGCGACGCGGGGAAGGGGGCAGTCAGCGCCGCGGCAGGGCGAGCGACTTGCCCCCGACGGCCTGTTCGGACGCTACACGGTGGGGGGGGGGGCACCTTTGGCTTTGTTGCAAAAGTTAACGGCGCCACTGGAAGGGCCTCGACGAGAGGGAGCTCTGGAGAGCGACAGCCCCCTCTAGCGGAGGGTAATTTGGCCTACTCTTCCATGGGTGGGAGTACCCACATTTTACCCCACCACAAGCGACCTGCCGATCGACTTCGGCGTCCCCATTTAAGCCGCTCGGAGGACAGAGGCGGTGCGGATGGGGGCGGCGGCGGGGGTTTAAAAAACTCTGCCCCATTGTTTCAAACGCCACCCCGCCAGTGCTCGCATTGGGGGACGATGGCGAGCGCTGCGCTTGCAAAGCAGGGGTCGACATTTTTTTAATCTATGCAAATATCGCCCGTGTAGACTTAACAGACTAGTTCTGTTAGCGAGCAACCCTATTGAGGCTGGCACGGCACACGAAAAGGGTTGCCGATTACGCACGTGATGCAGGAGTTTGCCAATTATCCAGCGGCTTCGGGAGAGATTTTAAAAAACGGTGGATAATCACCGATCATCATTATTTAAAGTAGCTTATTTTTTTGACACATTCTTGTATGACGTTATGTTTTTAGGTGCTGTTATATTTTTGGTGCGTTTTAAAATTAGTTTACGAGATGAAATTGGCACGAATAAACAAATACACAAAAATACATATCCTACTTTAAAAAGTTACTGTATTTACTGTACCATACTTACCACTCTAATCTCGCAGATTCTGCATGGGGCGATGCATAAACGTGCAGTATTTTCATTGTTTAAGTTGTATGTAGTGCATAATGCGCCGTATGTATGATTTAACACTGAAATCAAGCAGAGCTACGTTTTTAGTTGTAACGCTACACACAGAGCTGCCGATCGCCAGACTGTTTAACGCCTTTGGAGCGGTTTGCCGGTGTCACCGGATCGGCCTGGGACCACCGGATAAATGTTGGAAGCAGTCGGACAATCGGTGCGCCGGATAATTCGAAGACCGACCGTACCTGAATCTCGTGACCGCTCACCTTTGACCAGAACGGTTGCGTTCCAGGAGTTGTGTTTGCCACCGAAGTAGCAGGTGTAAGCGCCGGCCTCGAGCAAGCTCCGGACGCTGAAAGCACAAAAACGGCCGCATCAACGGCCATTGTGGAGGGCCCGGCTGTGTAAAGTTTACCGGCAGCCGACGCCGACGATGAGAGACAGCCACAACGTTCCGGACAAAGTTCGAGCCGGTGTTCCTTCTACCCTTTCGACGAGGCGACGTTACGACGCCGACCACTGTGACGACGGGAACTCCAAATGCACGGCGGGCCGCGGAGATTACAACAGTGAGTGTAATTGTAGCACTTGGCGCAGGCCTGCGATTGGTCACCCATGCCACGGGTTGCGCCCTCGCGGTTTCGTACACGCAGACTTTGCAACGCGGCCTTCTGCCAAAGGTCGTGTTGGGGGAGAGGACTCCTCGTCTCTTGTACAACATTGGGTAAAAATAAAAAAATGTAAGCAATGCGAAAAACCGGATGAGTTAGTTTTGGCTTGGCAGCAATTAACGGCGGTTGCCAAAATATGGCCAAACTGTGTTGACACAACGGTGCCAGGTGCAGCTGAGCGGCGTCGTGGCGCGACAAGGAGAGCTAAGCCAAGGGCAACATCGCGGGTCAACACAACACGTGCTTGTCATCGTCGGCGTCATCGCCAGCGCGCGCCGCGGTCTGTCCACTGCTGGATGAAGGCCTTCCCAAGCTCTCGCCCTCGATCAAGCGAGACCGTTCCGGAGATGGCCACGTCTGCATGGTTGTCCGGCCTTCTGGGGCGTAAATTTTTATTTAAAGTTTTTTGTGACTGCAGTAATTCATATTCTTAGCTCTTTCGGTAAAGTCACGTTGAAGGAAAACAATAAAATAATAAAATATATCTAAAACAATAAAAATTATCACGACGTTTCGACCATAACACAAACGGTCGTCTTCAGGTGTGTTGGTTTGTGTTATGGTCGAAACGTCGTGAGAATTTTTATTGTTTTATATATATTTTATTATTTTATTGTTTCCCTTCAACGTGACTTTACCGAAAAAGCTAAGAATACTTCTGGGGCGTGTTCCGCCCCATTGGATGCGATTCCACCACCAGTCTCGTGTACTCTCGCTGCGTGCAAACCGTGACTTCTTAAAACTCGAGTGCGTCCGAGATGAACTCATTGCTCCAGTGGTCAGTCGCCTCATCATCACTCTTCTGTCGCTACGACCAACTACCGCTCGCCGATTCGTCAATCCATGCGGAGGAATCGGTTTTCCAGACCGACTGTTGCTTCTCATCCAGCACGGGCAGCACAACGTCGGACATCGCGCGGTACAACTAGGGCTTCTAGATTTGAGGCTTTCGTGACTGCAAGGATCCATGCTCTTTGGTTCTATTCGGTAAAGTCACGAAGGTAAAAATAAAACAACAACTCCTTTGTCAAGGCGCTCTGTTCCTCCCACACAGCTTAAAAGACGCGGCCCATGCATGGCAGTGTTCACTCAAGCGCTGTCTTCTGGACAGTCCTGTTTCTTCACCTGATGAAGGCTACTTGTGTTGTGGCCGAAACGTCGTGATTTTTGTTGTTTTATTTTTACCTACGTGACTTTACCGAATAGAACCAAAGAGTACAACTAGGGCTCCCCGATAATAAATTTCCATGACTGGGAGGTGTGGAGGGTGAATCGACGCACCCCCAGCAACAGCTTCTCACGAGCAGCGAGACGTCACCGCCGAGCTTCTGGGATCGAACCCAGGTGTCGGCCGTCCCGTTACTACGGCGGGTCCTCCGGTGGAGCATCCCGCTGGGCAGACGCACAGCGGCACAACCCCGACGGCACGACCGGACGAACGGCACGTCGGCGCGGCGAGCTAAAGAACAACCTCGATCGTGCGGCCGTGACTCACGTGTGGTTCATGTAGTTGCTCGGCACCCAGTCGCCGTGGATCTTCGAGCCATTGTGGAGCCACGAGCGAGCCACCACCTCGTCGCCCGACGGCACGAGGCGGCACTCGAGCAGCGCGAGCGACGAGTTCTTCCACAGGATGAGGTCGGGGGTCGCGACGACGACGGCGGCGGCGGCGGACGGCGCTGCGGAGCGAAGAGGGGGGAATAAAAAGGTGTCGGCAGAGACGGGGCGGCTGGCAGGAGCGCGGCGTGGTGACCGGGGGGAACAAGGCGGCTCGATCAAGTCAGTTTCCCCAAGAAGGTCCCAGGGCGAAACGTCGGACGTCGTGCCGATGAACAGCGCGCGGTACGACCCGAGAGAGCACGGCGTGGCCGGGAAATCACCACGAGGCCGGGACGAAGAGAGCCGGTTAACGGCAGCTGTTCCACTGCTGGATGAGACCGTGCGTGAGTAAGCCCCTCCCGCAACCGGGGTTTGAACTCACGGCCTCCCGATTGCGAGCCGCTCGCTCTACCGCTGGGCCGCCTCGACACACCAACTCCACTGACACACCAACTCCACTGACACACCAACTCCACTGGCACACCAACTCCACTGACACACCAACTCCACTGACACACCAACTCCACTGGCACAACAACTCCACTGACACACCAACTCCACTGGCACACCAACTCCACTGACACACCAACTCCACTGACACACCAACTCCACTGACACACCAACTCCACTGGCACACCAACTCCACTGACACACCAACTCCACTGACACACCAACTCTACTGGCACACCAACTCCACTGGCACACCAACTCCACTGGCACACCAACTCCACTTGCACACCAACTCCACTGACACACCAACTCCAATGACACACCAACTCCACTAGCACACCACAGTCACACGTCCTATCATATGTACAGTTGTATTGCCACAAGGGACTCGCCCCCACGGGAAAAAATCTGGACGCGGTGGGCAAAACGGTTACGCCTTGGATGTACTTGTGGCTCTTACGCCATGGCAACGTGGAATTGCTGGAGGTGGTTCAAACAATGGGGGCGACCTTTTCATTGCCACTCACATTTGCCTAACCTTTGACCCAGGAAATCCACGGTTTGAGTCCCAAGAACATTTCTGGAGAGGGTCCTGCTACATGGGGATGTTTGGCCGATTTCCAAACGAGCGTGCGAGAAAACCTCCCCACACTAAATGCGGGGTGGGGGGGAGGGCAGAGGTGGGGTGGGGAGGGATACCACTCAAAGCTCCACACAGATCGACGCAACAACCCACCGCCATCTCCTGACCCGCATCGCAACCCCGGCCTGCAAACAACCACACGAGCAATTATCTGAGCGCAAAGCCTACCGAGATCCAGGTGGGGCAATGTCCCGGGGTTTTTATTCGGCAGGCCGGGCTGCATCTCACCTGGGCTGGGTGTCAAACTGGCATCTTGAGAGACGGAGGCTCCGACGAGGCTGATGACGACGCACAGGGCTTGCAGCATCGCTTCCATCTCTATTGTGGGGGGGAGGGCGCAGGAGTGGTTTGGCAAAGACATTGTGACCGTAGCTAGCGTGCATCTTACACCACAAGGCAGCATTTGGGGAAGTGTGCGTGTGTGAGTACACTCCCGGTCCTGGGCACACGCCCCCCCCCCCTCTAGGTCGACTCAGCCTCAAACGAGTACCGTACCTCGGCGCGGTGTGTAGTAAACATCAGCACTGGGGAGACAAAGGCGGCTGCGCGTTGTTATTGGTAACGGTGTGTGTGTGTGTGTTTTGTGTATTAACGTGGGGAGCGGTGGTGTAGCGGTAAGAGGATGTGTGGTGTGGTAATGGGGTATAATGCAGGGCTAAAGGAACGAAGCTCACAACAACGAGCGGAGCGACCGGGGCGGATTAAAACGCGACAAATTTGGCACAGTGGGGAGCACAGGTGGCACATCTGGCGGTCATCTCAGGTTAAGGTCAACCTCAAATACCTGGCTGGGTCTGTCTCGCGTGACCTCCTGCCAGAGAACCTTCCACACCGCACGTGGCCTCAAGGTGCACCTAGCCTGGCACAAGCTGCGGTGATGACGTCGCCGTCAATAGCGGAAAGGCGGTTGTTGTTGTTGTGTATACGGGCGGCATAGGTGTGCATGTCTATGGATGTCCGTCTGCGTATGAATATACAGTACTGCATTTGTTTTTAACACGTGGGGAGCGGTGGTGCAGCGGTTAGCGCTACGCTGCGCTACGAACCCGGCGACCCGAGTTCGATTCCCGCTCACGGCCAACACCGCCAGTGACGATTGTCTGAACCGGTCCTGGGCCCCCCGCCCTAGGTCGACTCGGCCTCAAATGAGTACCTGGTGCGTTGTGGAAAAAAAAATCGCCACTGGGGGGGAGACAAAGGCGGCCGGGCGCGGTGCTGGCCACCCACCACCCCCTCGTGTGCCACAGTGCTCGCAAACAGCACTTGCCCCAACAGTCTGTTAGAAGCTACAACAGGGGATCCTTTGTCTTTGTACGTGTGTGTCGCTACGTGTACAGTACACGAGTGTTATTAAGTGCGGAATACATGTGCGTGAAGTGTGTACACTGTATGGGAATAATGTAAGCCTACCTAGGCGCTGCAATAGCTTATCGCTAACAACGCGAGGCAACATCCGTCTTATTGTACCGTATTAAGACTCTCTTTAGTAGTTACTAACACACCTGGTCAACCCCTTATTACTACACACCAAGTCACCCCGTACGACCTTATAAATCTCAACTTCATCCTACAAAGTCCCGTCACAAGGAGAGAAACACAAATACTGTAAACATGTTTTTTTTTTGCTGTACGCAGTATGGACGTGAAAAATCAATTTCCCTGCACAAGACTACGGGGTTAACCCGTATGATTTGACACTGCAAGTTACTATAATCTACCATGCGAAACATAACAACATTATTATGATTATTATTTATTTGGCACGATTAAAAAGTCCACTGCTGAATGAATGACCTTTCCCCCCGATCGTGGCGTACGTTTGACCATACTTCACCACTCCGGTGTGCACGATACCGGGTTCGGAGTTGATCATCTCGAGCGTGGTGGCCCTCGAGTCGAACTCAGGCGGTGCGGGTGACAGGTGCATGGTGAAGCGACGCGTTGCGACCGCCGGTTAAGAAGTGTCGCAGTGTTAATGGTGAGGCGGTGAGCGGTGGCGCAGCGGTTAGCGCGCTTCCGCGACAACCTCAGCACCACCACAAACCCAGCACCACCACAACCTTACCACCACAATACCACCACACCACAACCACAACCTTACCACCACCACAACACCACCACCACAACCCCAGCACCACCACAACCTTACCACCACAACCTTACCACCACAACAACACCACCACAACACCACCACCACAACCTTACCACCACAACCCCACCACAACCACAACACCACCACAACAACACCACCACCACACCACCACCACAACCTTACCACCACAACACCACCACAACCACAACACCACCACAACACCACAACACCACCACAACACCACCACAACCCCAGCACCACCACAACCTTACCACCACAATACCACCACAACCTTACCACCACCACAACAACACCACAACACAACCACCACAACCCCACCACCACACCACCACCACAACCTTACCACCACCACAACACCAACACAACACCACCACAACCACAACACCACCACAACCTTACCACCACAACCCCAGCACCACCACCACAACCTTACCACCACCACAACACCACCACAACCCCACCACCACAACCTTACCACCACAACAACACCACCACAACCACAACACCACCACACCACAACCTTACCACCACCACAACCTTACCACAACACCACAATACCACTACCACAACCTTACCACCACAACCCCACCACCACCACAACCTTACCACAATACCACCACAACCTTACCACCACCACAACCTTACCACCACCACAACCCTCCCCCCCCCAACCCAAGTTCAATTCCCGGCCGCTGATAGCAAATCGGTATTGAGTCAGAGTCGCTCCTCGGCCAACACAGCACCGACCGTTCCAGGCCCTTCACCCAACGGTCAACTTCGGAAAGGCCTCTAAAAACTCGATGTTTTATAAACACCAGAGCCGCCAGGCAGCGTTATTGTACAAACACTAAGGTTTTATGGCTTGTACGAGAGAGTAGTGCATTGGGTACATTGCAGGGTGGTGCTGACCTGGACTGCTGCAGGATTGAGTCAGCGCCTCCTCCTCGCTCACTCTTCTCGCTTCTGTCTCTCTTCTCTCTCTTCTCCCCGTCCACTCCGTCTGACGCTCACTCTCCACTCTCTCCGCTCTCTCTCTGACGCTCTCTCCACTCTCCTCTCTCTCTATTTGACGCTCTCTCTCTCCACTCTCTCTCTGACGCGCTCTCTCCGCGCTCTCTCCACTCTTTCTCCGCTCTCTCTCTCCACTCTCTCTCTCACGCTCTCTCTCCACTCTCTCTCTCACGCTCTCTCCGCTCTCTCTCTCCGCTCTCTCTGCACTCTCTCTCACGCTCTCTCTCCTCACACAGCTCCCTCCCTCCTCCTCTCTCTCTCTGTGTGTGCCGGGATCCCGGCTGAATCACGGGGAGCGTGACCGCACCCCGCAACTCCCCCATAGAGAAACACAGCCAAAGATCCCCCGTGTAGCCGCAATAGACTGCTGGGGCAAGTGCTGCTGGCGAACACTTACCAAGGCCGGCACGGCACACGAGGGAGTGTATACACCGCAGCAGGTACAGTTCTTATTTTAAGGCTGAGTCGACCTAGGCGTGGCCCAGGACCGGCTCATATATTCACCAGTTGTATCGGTCATCAGCTGGAATACGAGAATATTTTTTTGTGAAGTCTTTGGTCGGAACGTCGCCTGTTATATATTATTAATTTTAAGGCGGCGTTACAACACCCAGAGGCAGCCACAGACATGCAACATCCTTGCATTTCCTGAAATACAACAAGACAAAGATCCCCCCAATATAGCCTGTAACAGACTGTTGGGGCAAGTGCTTGTGAGCGAGCACCTATGAAGGCCGGAACGGCACACGAAAACGGGTGGGTGGCCAGCACCACGCCCGGCCGTCTTTGCCTGCCTTGCGGAAATGCTTACACATCGCGCCAGGTACTCATTTGAAGCCGAATCGACCTAGGGGAGGTCCAGGACAGGTGTCAGACAATCGTCACTGGGTGTTGGCCGTGAGCGGGAATCGAACTCGGGATGCCGGGTTCGTAGCGCAGTGCGCTAACCGCTGCACCACCGCTCCCCACGTTTACAAAAAAATGCAGTACTGTATATCCATACGCAGACGGACATCCATAGACATGCACACCTATGCCGCCCGTATACACAACAACCGCCTTTCCGCTATTGACCGCGACGTCATCACGGCAGGCTAGGTGCACCTTGAGGCCACGTGTGGTGTGGAAGGCTCTCTGGCAGGTCACGCGAGACAGACCCAGCCAGATATTTGGGGTTGACCTTGACCTGAGATGACCGCCAGATGCGCCACCTGTGCTCCAGACTGTGCCAAATTTGTTGCGTTTTAGCCGGCCCGGTCGCTCCGCTCGTTGTTGTGAGCTTCGTTCATTTAGCCCTCCATTATACCCCATTACCACACCCCCACGCCCTCTGAATAATCCATGCACGGCCCCACTCACTCACTGAACGTTGCACGCACACGCACACAAAGGTTAAGCCGGTTTCATATTACCCTGTTCAATTATTGAAGGCGCCAGCCATCTCACCCCCGCCACAGAAAATGAGTACCACGACGCTGACTGTATCATCGTCGTGGAAAATATACACGATAAGCATGATCCCCACATATATAGCCCTCCACTAAAAAAATATATAATTATGTATAGTTTTTTTTTTAAATATACACGTTCCATTAACCTTCTGGGAGTGCGTAATTTCAGCAACAAAGCCAAACTCTGGACCGGTTTTTAAACATTCAGGCATCTTCTCATCGCTGCGTGAGACGGGCGGTGATGATGTGGCCGTCGTTGTTGCAGAGACTCCACGGTTCGAATTACAGCGGCGGCCCCCTGGTTAATACCTGCGGTCGTATTAACCGTGAGCACGCCGCAACCAAATAAGCAAACAATGCTGAAGATGTAATCGTACATTACTCAATTATTCAACATGGCAATAATCGCCCCCGCGACTGCAAAAAACGTTGCAGGACCCTCGTGACAACATGAATGAACCTCTGTGTGAGTGTACGTGGTAGTCATTCATAACCAAGTACAGGGGCTCCTCTAGTTACGAACGAGTTAGGTTCCAGAGGTCTGTTCGTAAGTCGATTTGTTCGAAAGTCCAATTACTGTTGAATCCAAACATGTTGTACGCCGTGTACACTAAACACGGTAAATGGTATTAAAATTTGTATCATCTGCTGTGGACGTATATGTCACGGGTTATTCGTGTTCTGTAGATGTAGATGCCACTGCTTCTTCATGTTCTGTAGATGTAGATGCCACTGTTTCTTCATGTTTTGTAGATGTAGATGCCACTGCTTCTTCATGTTCTGTAGATGTAGATGCCACTGTTTCTTCATGTTCTGTAGATGTAGATGTCACTGATTCTTCATGTTCTGTAGATGTAGATGCCACTGCTTCTTCATGTTCTGTAGATGTAGATGCCACTGGTTCTTCATGTTCTGTAGATGTCACTGCTTCTTCGTGTTCTGTAGATGTAGATGCCACTGGTTCTTCATATTCTGTAGATCTAGATGCCACTGTTTCTTCACGTTCTGTAGATGTAGATGCCACTGGTTCTTCATATTCTGTAGATGTAGATGCCACTGCTTCTTCATGTTCTGCAGATGTACCACCACCGCCATCTATTGCGCAGTGGTTGAACTTCTCGGTCCGAATAGGCAATTTGACATACGGACCAGGTTTGTTCATATCTTTGAAAGTTCGTAAGTCGAATGTTTGTAAGTTGGGGAGTCCCTGTAGAGCTGGGATATCCGATTATGTACTGGATTTCATTACTACATCGATTATCAATTCAATTGATCCACCAATCGGATGGCGCGAAAATCAGTTACAAAAATATAAGTCCCACCTCTATTCCCATGTGCGGATATATATACAGACCCATAGGCCCGCAGACCCATACATACAGATCCATAGACTTACATAGAGACCGTAGGCTTACATAAACAACCATCGTCACATACTACCCATACACTGTACCGACATAACCTGTTAAACAAACTGTGACTTGCGTAACTTTACGTAGGAACTCATAGGCGTATGTAAAATCACGTTTAAGCACAGACTTACATAACCAATGTTATTAACGAATGTGTTCAGCGTTTGTCATTTTGCGCCGCTGCTAACACAGCAGCATCGCCAAATAATGTTTTGATTGGATACGCTTGCATACACACCCACAGCCTCACGAAGAGACTCATAGACTTACACAGGGACCCATAGACTCGCATAGAGAGACCCATTGATTTACACAGGGACCCACAGCCTCACGAAGAGACTCACAGACTTACACAGGGACCCATAGACTCGCATAGAGAGACCCATTGATTTACACAGGGACCCATAGACTCGCATGGAGAGACCCATTGGTTTACACAGGGACCCATAGACTCGCATGGAGAGACCCCGTGGTTTACACAGGGACCCATAGACTCGCACAGAGGCCCATTGATTTACACAGGGACCCATAGACTCGCATAGAGACCCATTGATTTACACAGGGACCCATAAACTCGCATAGAGACCCGTTGATTTACACAGGGACCCATATACTCGCATAGAGACCCATTGATTTACACAGGGACCCATAGACTCGCATAGAGAGACCCATTGATTTACACAGGGACCCATAGACTCGCATGGAGAGGCCCATTGGTTTACACAGGGACCCATAGACTCGCATAGAGAGACCCATTGATTTACACAGGGACCCATAGACTCGCATGGAGAGACCCATTGGTTTACACAGGGACCCATAGACTCGCATGGAGAGACCCATTGGTTTACACAGGGACCCATAGACTCGCACAGAGGCCCATTGATTTACACAGGGACCCATAGACTCGCATAGAGACCCATTGATTTACACAGGGACCCATAAACTCGCATAGAGACCCGTTGATTTACACAGGGACCCATATACTCGCATAGAGACCCATTGATTTACACAGGGACCCATAGACTCCCATAGAGACCCATTGATTTACACAGGGACCCATAGACTCGCATAGAGACCCATTGATTTACACAGGGACCCATAGACTCGCATTGAGAGACCCATTGATTTACACAGGGACCCATAGACTCGCATAGAGACCCGTTGATTTACACAGGGACCCATAGACTCGCATAGAGAGACCCATAGACTTACACAGGGACCCATAGACTCGCATAGAGAGACCCATTGATTTACACAGGGCCTATAGACTCGCATAGAGAGACCCCATTGATTTACACAGGGACCCATAGACTCGCATAGAGAGACCCATTGATTTACACAGGGACCCATAGACTCGCATGGAGAGACCCATTGGTTTACACAGGGACCCATAGACTCGCATAGAGAGACCCATTGATTTACACAGGGACCCATAGACTCGCATGGAGAGACCCATTGGTTTACACAGGGACCCATAGACTCGCATGGAGAGACCCATTGGTTTACACAGGGACCCATAGACTCGCACAGAGGCCCATTGATTTACACAGGGACCCATAGACTCGCATAGAGACTCATTGATTTACACAGGGACCCATAAACTCGCATAGAGACCCGTTGATTTACACAGGGACCCATATACTCGCATAGAGACCCATTGATTTACACAGGGACCCATAGACTCCCATAGAGACCCATTGATTTACACAGGGACCCATAGACTCGCATAGAGACCCATTGATTTACACAGGGACCCATAGACTCGCATTGAGAGACCCATTGATTTACACAGGGACCCATAGACTCGCATAGAGACCCGTTGATTTACACAGGGACCCATAGACTCGCATAGAGAGACCCATAGACTTACACAGGGACCCATAGACTCGCATAGAGAGACCCATTGATTTACACAGGGCCTATAGACTCGCATAGAGAGACCCCATTGATTTACACAGGGACCCATAGACTCGCATAGAGAGACCCATTGATTTACACAGGGACCCATAGACTCGCATGGAGAGACCCATTGGTTTACACAGGGACCCATAGACTCGCATAGAGAGACCCATTGATTTACACAGGGACCCATAGACTCGCATGGAGAGACCCATTGGTTTACACAGGGACCCATAGACTCGCATGGAGAGACCCATTGGTTTACACAGGGACCCATAGACTCGCACAGAGGCCCATTGATTTACACAGGGACCCATAGACTCGCATAGAGACCTATTGATTTACACAGGGACCCATAAACTCGCATAGAGACCCGTTGATTTACACAGGGACCCATATACTCGCATAGAGACCCATTGATTTACACAGGGACCCATAGACTCCCATAGAGTCCCATTGATTTACACAGGGACCCATAGACTCGCATAGAGACCCATTGATTTACACAGGGACCCATAGACTCGCATTGAGAGACCCATTGATTTACACAGGGACCCATAGACTCGCATAGAGACCCGTTGATTTACACAGGGACCCATAGACTCGCATAGAGAGACCCATAGACTTACACAGGGACCCATAGACTCGCATAGAGAGACCCATTGATTTACACAGGGACCCATAGACTCGCATAGAGAGACCCATTGATTTACACAGGGCCCATAGACTCGCATAGAGAGACCCCATTGATTTACACAGGGACCCATAGACTCGCATAGAGAGACCCATAGACTCGCATGGAGAGACCCATTGGTTTACACAGGGACCCATAGACTCGCATAGAGAGACCCATTGATTTACACAGGGACCCATAGACTCGCATAGAGACCCATTGATTTACACAGGGACCCATAGACTCGCATAGAGAGACCCATTGATTTACACAGGGACCCATAGACTCGCATAGAGACCCGTTGATTTACACAGGGACCCATAGACTCGCATGGAGAGACCCATTGGTTTACACAGGGACCCATAGACTCGCATAGATAGACCCATTGATTTACACAGGGACCCATAGACTCGCATAGTGCTGAGGAGTGGAAGATCACATGAGAATCTGAAAGTCGCCAAAACATTTTTTTTTAAACGAGCCCCTCACTGCGCAGACAACCACGGCTCTAATATGGGTTCTACTCACCCCTAGCTATAAATGACCTTTAACGTGAAATGTCTTTGTACTGTTCGCCTTTCGGCGTTGCTCTCCGGTCTCATACTGGTGATAATGGGCCATAAAGAAGGCTGTCTCTAATGCAGGCCAATCAGTTTCAAAGATAATGCCAAATATTACCAGAGCGTGTTTGCGTGTTCACCACAAGTACGTGGTGGCTAATGCAGATAGGATTCCTTGGGGGGAAAAAAAAGTATTCTGTTTGCTGTTTTAACATCTTAACACCTCACGGTTTATTGCCTTGAAGGGATAAAATACTATTGTTAAACCGCGGCTCTATTCGGCCCTGCAGTTGTCCGACCTCGGACACAAATACAAACGTCGTCGGTTGAGACCGCGCGTTCACCCAGGAAAGCCTCGACGAGCCCCGGGGGCGCCCTCTGCCAAGCTTCCGCCGACGTCGCGGCTCTCTGTGCGATCGCAGTGGGGTCCTTCGCTAGGACGATTTCCAGCATTGGGATTGGAGGTGGTCTGGCCGATACAAGTCGCATGGGCCGCCGCCGTGGCGAGGCGTTAGCTCGTGGTACGCAGGAGGTCTCATTGGGTTCTATTCCCACCCTGACGCCTGTGTGTATTTGGAGTTTGCTGTGTTGTGGTCGCGACAACTTTTATCCGGGTCCTCCTCCGGTTGTTTTCCCCTCCACATTTCAAAACACGCCTGTGGAGTAATTGGGTGCTGTCAAGGCCGTTAATTATAATATACAGTGAGGGGAAAAAAAGTATTTGATCCCCTGCTGATTTTGTACGTTTGCCCACTGACAAAGAAATGATCAGTCTATAATTTTAATGGTAGGTTTATTTGAACAGTGAGAGACAGAATAACAAGGAAATCCAGAAAAACGCATGTCAAAAATGTTATGAATTGATTTGCATTTTAATGAGGGAAATAAACATTTGATCCCGCTGAAAAACATGACTTAGTACTTGGTGGCAATCAGAGGTCAGACGTTTCTTGTCGTTGGCCACCAGGTTTGCACACATCTCAGGAGGGATTTTGTCCCACTCCTCTTTGCAGATCTTCTCCAAGTCATTAAGGTTTCGAGGCTGACGTTTGGCAATTCCAATCTTCAGCTACCTCCACAGATTTTATATGGGATTAAGGTCTGGAGACTGGCTAAGCCACTCCAGGACCTTAATGTGCTTCTTCTTGAGCCACTCCTTTGTTACCTTGGCCGTGTGTTTTGGGTCATTGTCATGCTGGAATACCCATCCACGACCCATTTTCAATGCCCTGGCTGAAGGAAGTTCTCACCCAAGATTTGACGGTACATGGCCCCGTCCATCGTCCCTTTGATGCGGTGAAGGTGTCCTGTCCCCTTAGCAGAAAAACACCCCTAAAGCATAATGTTTCCACCTCCATGTTTGACGGTGGGGATGGTGTTCTTAAAGTCATTGGCAGCATTCCTCCTCCAAACACGGCGAGTTGAGTTGATGCCAAAGAGCTCCATTTTGGTCTCATCTGACCACAACACTTTCACCCAGTTTTACCTCTGCATCATTCAGATGTTCATTGGCAAAATTCAGACGGGCATGTATATGTGCTTTCTTGAGCAGGGGGACCTTGCGAGCGCTGCAGGATTTCAGTCCTTTACGGCGTAGTGTATATCCAATTGTTTTCTTGGTGACTATGGTCCCAGCTGCCTTGAGATCATTGACAAGATCCTCCCGTATAGTTCTGGGCTGATTCCTTACCGTTCTCATGATCATTGCAACTCCACGAGGTGGAGCCCCAGGCCGAGGGAGATTGACAGTTATTGTGTTTCTTCCATTTGCGAATAATCGCACAAACTGTTGTCACCTTCTCACCAAGCTGCTTGGCAATGGTCTTGTAGCCCATTCCAGCCTTGTGTAGGTCTACACTCTTGTCCCTGACATCCTTGGAGAGCTCTTTGGTCTTGGCCATGGTGGAGAGTTTGGAATCTGATTGATTGCTTCTGTGGACAGGTGTCTTTTATACAGGCAACAAGCTGATATTAGGAGCACTCCCTTTAAGAGTGTGCTCCTAATCTCAGCTCGTTACCTGTATAAAAGACACCTGGGAGCCAGAAATCTCTGATTGAGAGGGGGTCAAATACTTATTTCCCTCAAAATGCAAATCAATTTATAACATTTTTGACATGCGTTTTTATGGATTTTGTTGTTGTTATTCTGTCTCTCACTTTTCAAATAAACCTACCATTAAAATTTTAGACATCATTTCTTTGTCAGTGGTCAAACGTACAAAATCAGCAGGGGATCAAATACTTTTTTCCCTCACTGTATATTGGGGACACCCCCCCCCCCCCCAATATTAAAAATACTCAAAATGTCCCCCCCCCCAATATATTACTATAAAATAGATTTTTGTTTATATTATTGTGTATTCTTAGCTCTTTTGGTAAAGTCACGTTGAAGGGAAACAATAAAATAACGTGACTTTACCGAAAGAGCTAAGAATATGAATTACTGCAGTCACGAAAGCTTTAAATCAAAATTTATATTATTGTGGTTATGGTTGTACTTTATGAATCCCTAATCTCTGCCATTACATACAATGAAACAAGAAAAGGTAAAAAAATAAAAACAGAGCAATGTAATACAATAACACTATTGGACATTATTGTACGAAAGAAAAGTCCATCCTATGTGTTAGTGAATGTTTTAATATTATAGGCAGGAAATTAGTTTTCAAATTTAATTTTTTTTCTGGGGTGGGGACCCCCAGATCCTCTGGAAGATTTAGTCCCCCGCCCAATGTTGACTCCATGGCTACGCCGTTGGGTGCTATACATTTCCACGTGGTGACTTCGTTGAGTTATCATTTGTGGCCAGGTCGCTTCTGAGAAAGCTATATATAGCTCAATGGGCATTGCCTGGAAAAATAAAATAGTGGTTTAGTTTACATTGCGTCTGTATTTTTTGTTCGCTTTCAGAGGGAACCAGAGGAGAAGGCGGAAAAAACTACGAGCAGAACATACAAATTTCACGCGGAAAGGCACCCCACCTCGGGCATCGAACCCAGGATAATCAATCTCAGGCAGAATTGCTACCGCTTCGCCACCCTGTGAACAAGAAGCCACCAGCAGCCACGTTCTAACCACTGCTGGATCAAGGTCCACCCAAGCCGTCGCCACCTCCCGAGTCGGCGCCGCGATGCGACAATTCCGTGTTGCGTCGTGGGCGACGATGCCGATTCTGGAGCCTCCATCTCACAAAAAAAGGCATCCGCGCACCGTTGGGAAGAAGACTTGTACTCACCGCGGTGATAAACCGCGTCGGTTTCACCAGCGGATGCGCTCTTTTGAACCCGTTGTAGCGTGGTGGTTCGGTGGCGCTGTTGCGCATCAGTCTACATGCTTGGTGATATTTTGCTTTGCAAAATAAAAACGTGCCTTCCATCTTAAACAGAATAGAATGTACCACCGCCTTCATCCAATCTGGCCGTATCCAGGGTGATGGGTAAAAGCGCCGATAGCGCGAAGCGGAGGAACATTTGTTTGCCGTTTTGTTCCGCACTGCGGGAACTCTGCGGTGGCTTAACGGCAACACTCGCTCCGCTCAGTCTTCCATTTAGATTTAAAGTTAGCAGAAATTGCTCTTTTGAGAGGTTGAGATTAATAGTTCAAGGCCGAGGTTTTAACCATTTACTCCTTTGGCACTTTCATGAATGTATGTTTAACTTCTTTCGCACCGTACGGAGCCAACCGTGGCTGCATCGGAGGTGCGGTGGAAGGAGAACAACAAACTAAAACACACAAAGCAGTTCTAAAGAAACGAAGTTTTCAATCTCGAAAATGAATGGGACACAGCTAGGTTCGTGTCTTTGCCCTACACCAACCAGATCGTTCATCCAGTGCCACCGATGCCCCCCACCCACCCCCCATCTGTACACCAACCACACGACTCAAGCCCCGTCATCTTTGGCTCGGCTCTCCCACAGCTGGCTCATCCGTGTTGATTCACGTGCAGCTACCCAACTATTGCGGGGCTTATGAGTTAGCACGAGGGACACTAAAGTATAACTGCACTCAGAGTACAAATACGTTAGCTGGCACGGAGCCCACAAAACCCCACACCCCGTGCCGAGTGGCACAGCAGTGCCAGTGTACCCTGGTGG
Organism: Petromyzon marinus; assembly: GCF_048934315.1. Lineage (NCBI taxonomy): Eukaryota > Metazoa > Chordata > Hyperoartia > Petromyzontiformes > Petromyzontidae > Petromyzon > Petromyzon marinus. The sequence goes on along the minus strand of NC_133718.1, from coordinate 3,342,852 downwards.
TGCACGGACATGTATTATTTTTCGCCTCTTCTCATAAACATTGGTCAAGTGATGCATACAAATTTAGAAGTTGGGGGGGGCATGTCAAATCTGCTACTGAACGTGAACATAGAAATAAACACTTCAAATAATCGAAACTGGACAACCCGGTCGTTTTCCAGAAGGGAGAAATGTGCCAATTTGGAATTTCAAGTGGCTAACGGTTTTCATTATGAACGGATCCACCCTTGTGAATTTCTCTCCCCGGAAGTGCCAAGCTCGCACCACAATCGGAATGATTCCTGTGGGCAACACGCACCCAACCTGCTCCACTAAAAATTTGCCCGCGCAAGTTTTTCCGCGTGGGCAGTGCCGCGCGCACCCTTGCCCGCGAAGCGAGACGGGAGTGAAACGCAAAACACGCGCGGGGTGCACGCATGCTCACATGGAGGTTTTTATTTTCCCTTTTACAAGACAAGACAAGCCCGGGCGAGACGGCAGCACAGTGCAGATGAAGCAAAGGGAAGGAAGGGAGGAAGGGTTGAGGGGGGGGGGGAGACGAAGGGGAGGTGAACTCAGGTGCGGGGAAGTGAGCGGAGGAACTTGGGTAGAGAGAATAAATACACTGCAGCAGCACAGCAAACACACACACAGCCCACAGCCGTCGCCACCAACCACCACCGTACACACACAATCTTCAAGTGTTCAACTAAGACAAAAAGCACAATGTGTCTTTTTCTTCCGAAATCCAGAGTTACAGCCAAGTTTTTTTTACGTGGCATCCGTTACGTAAAGCCTGCCGAGATGTGGCCGCCCACCGCGGGGTTAACCGGAGTGGAGGTTAACCGCCGTGGGGTTAACCGTCGGTGTGGCAACGTTTGTCTCAGCTATACGGGGCGCAGGTGCTGGCACCACCACAATGAAGAAGAGGAGAGACGACAACATTGACAGCGATGATGCCCTTCATGTCCGTGGATGCCCCGAAGGAGAACGCGTTTTTTTTCTTTGGGAGATGCGTCTTGGTTTTTGCTGGGAAGCGAGACTATACGTTTATACTATTACGCATATATATTGGTGGCAGAAAATATATAGATTCTTGGTTCACGAAGGCAAATTTAAAAAGCACGTCTATTATGCAGGAGAACAATCACCTGCTTATATTGCCGTCCTGTGGTTGTACGTGTTGGAAAAATAAACTTAAGCCACAAAGCAGCGCTCGCCGTGTTTGGAATGAGCTCGCATTTTACATTTTTATTTCAAGCTGTGCACACATTAAAGTACTTCTCATAACTTTGCCGTTTCCAAGAGAGAGAAAAATATCGTGGCCAACACCGGCCTAAGTGCTTGCGCGATACAGTAGATTAACGTTTGCAAGGCCCACACATGGATATATATACGCACGCACACACGAACACGCAAAGCGGTAGCGGCGGCGGCAGCGACAGAGCCGCTGCGTGGGACTCGTCTGAAGTTAAACGTTTGTCTTTAACATCGAGGAGACAAGACCTCCTCTTCCTCGTTATGTCTGCCGAGAACAGCGCGGCCTTCCGCACGCAGAGTGCTACCATCGGGAGCGACACTCACAACACACGCGTGGCCCCACGGCAAATCGCGAGTTTTTCCATCAACCCGCCGTCCCTGTCCCGCCTACGAATGTCCGCGTCTGTGAACACTCGCGCAGCCCATTTGCCGATCCACTGCTGGACGAGGGCCTCCGGATGCCGCGCGGGTCCCTCGCCCGCGATTCGACCACCGATGGTTAGGGTTGGGGAAAGAATAACGGGGATGTTGGTGCACTGCCATCTGTTGGCCAAAAACCCCTGTTGCACGATGGTCAACCATGCAAAACGCAACCCGCGGGCTCTACCCGGCTTGGTCGACCAGGACTCGGGCGCATTCCGGCCGATTTGGTCATAGGCTACGAGTATTCAGTAAGCCAGGTTTTTTTTTTACATTTTGCCATCGCTGTAAAGCACCTAGACTAAAAACTAACCGGAGGAAATATCGTGTTACTATTTTGCGTAGGTGTAAGTTCCGTTTGAAACATGCGGACATAATTAGTCCGGTCCTTACACGCGTGTGTCCCACGTCCGACAGATTTTGCCAGTTCATGGTATACGGTACAGAATTAATATTTTCACAGCTGCTTTGTCGGCATTAGAGTCGGCGTCGATTGTCTATTACTTTTGGCTGCTCACAGCGAGCACACATTGGTTGGTTGGTTCTTTTCTTTTTGGAAATTACAGAAACGTGACCAAGATCTCAGAGCACTGAATGGCAAGTGCTCTGCTAAAACGATAAAGCTGTATTTGAGCAATGAAATTATTGGACAGTCCCGTTCGGCACCCGATGAAAGCACTCTGATGGAACGAAGAATATCCAAGGACTCGAAAATAACAAAATAGTAAACAGAAAAAAATTAGACAAAAACACACAGGAAAAAACCATCCACGTCGTCATTTTGCCAACCGGCCCTGGAGTGTACTTGGTCCCCGGTTTAGCATGCGTCGTCATTTTCTACCCGCCAGCTCTCCTTGGCGCCCCCTCGCTCGCCTGCCCCTCTGTCGCGCTCGCTTGGCCGCCCCGCTCTATGTGACCTTGATGACGCGCATCATGTTCGTGTAGCCGGAACCCGGGCGCCAGCCCGTCACGACGATCACCACGTCGTCCTGCTTGAAGAAGCCGCGGCACTTGCCTGCCGACGAAAACAACGGAGACAAAGCCGTCAACGCCAACTCGCGAAGAGAAATGCGACAATCCCATCGATTCTCCGTAGACGGGGAGTGCAAGAGGAGGTGGAGAAGGGAGGAAGTCGGGTGACTTCGTAACAAGCCCGCTAAAAGCCCGAGTACCGAAGCGAGCCTTACCGACTTCCATGGCGAGGTTGACGCGCAGGTCCACGTCCTCGGCCCACACGTCGTTGACCGGCTCGCGGCACAGCACGGGGAAGATCCCGCGGTAGAGGTGCGCCTGGCGCGCGGTCTGGCCGCAGCGCGTCACCGCGATGATGGGCGCGCGCGGGCGGTACTTGGAGAGCAGGTGAGCAGAGCTGCACGCGCCACAACGGATCGATTGTCTCAGCCGGAGGGAGGGGACCCACACCGTCACGACACGCACCATGTCCCCCGTACCTCGCCACGAACTGTGTTTAACCAGGCACGCGCCACACTCCACACGCGAGTTTACCGGGCAGCCGGTAGGAGAGAAAATGCCATGCGCTATTGCTAGCATTGGTCACGAATTCCATAGCCAGCACAACCACGACCGCACCAACCACCAGTAGCGCCACCACTTACCAGCACAACCACACTAGTGCCGCGACGACTAGCAGCACAACTACCACCAGCACGACCTCCGCCGTTGTCGTTATCATCAACGCCATCCCACCACTGGCCTCGGTCACAATTATCACCAACACCACCACCACTCACCGCCCGGACTTGGTGAGCACGATGATGGCACCCGCAGAGCACTTGAAGGAGGCCTCGACGGTGCCGATGGCGGTGGTCTCGGTGGGGTCGCTGGTGATGCCCGACAGCCGCCGCAGCTCCTCAAACAGCTGACGGTGGTACATAGCCGCCTCGGCCTCCCGGGCAATCTACAGCAACACCAAATACAAAGATCCCCCGTATAGCATTAGACTGTTGGGTTAAGTGCTGTTAGCGAGCACCTACAAAGGCCGGTACAGCACACGAGGGGGTGGGTGGCCGACACCACGCCCGGCCGCCTTTGTCTCCCCAGTGGTGATGTTTACACACCACTCCAGGTACTCATTTGAGGCTGAGTCGACCTAGGGGAGGCCCAGGACCAGTTAAGAGAATCGTCACTGGTGTTGGCCGTGAGCAGAAATCGAACTTGTGTCCGGCAGGCATCACAGCACAGCGCGATAACCACGACACTACCGCTCCCAACATCAACAATAACAGCCAGTGGCCACTAAGTGGCGGTGACATCACCAGGGCGCTTGTGCCTGTTAAGGCCACGTGAAGTGTCGAACGCCCGCTGGCAGGAAGTCACAGGACAGACCCAAGTGCCATAGGTTGACTGACCGAGACGATGCACCACCTGTGCACCCTACTGTTCCAACACCCACACTCACTCACCCACCCACCCACACACTCGCTCTCACTCACCGCGTGCTGCATGCGCACGGCCTCCAGGGGGTAGTCTCCCTTGGCCGTCTCCCCGCTCAGCATGATGCAGTCGGCGCCGTCCAGCACCGCGTTGGCCACGTCGCTGCTCTCCGCGCGCGTAGGCCGAGGCTTCTTGATCATGCTCTCCAGCATCTGCAGCAAAGATCGCCGCCAAATCCATCAAGCGGTTGCTCGGAACTCGAGAGACGCAAACCAGAGCGAGGAGGACCTTTCGCAAATACGCGCTTCGGCTCAACGGCCACCGTCTGGCCTGGGCCCAGGATCAGTTCGGATAATCGCCACCCGTCGGGTTCATAGCGCTGTGTGCCAACCGCAGCGCCTCCACCCCCGTGGCCCCCCCAGCCCCGTGGCCCCCCAGCCCCGTGGCCCCCCAGCCCCGTGGCCCCCCAGCCCCGTGGCCCTCGACCCCCGTGGCCCTCACCTGCGTGGCACAGATGACCGGCTTGCCCGCACGGTTGCAGCGTCCGATCATCATCTTCTGCGCAATGAACACCTTCTCTCCGGGAATCTCGATTCCCAGGTCCCCACGAGCCACCATGATTCCGTCGCTGGCTTCCAGGATCTCCTCAAACCTGAAACGAGCCCAGGGGAGGTTTACTTCGGGTTTCGGAATGACCACGTCAGGCACGCCGAGCCGCCGGCTACTGCCGAGGTTCGCGGATCGAATTCCACTTTCGGTCACCATACCGTGAACAATAAACTCAGTTTCCCTCATCGTAGGAAAGTTATGGTCAATCATCCCCGCACAACGCGTGGGCAGAGGCTGTCATCCGCACCTCCGATTATCACGGTTGGCTTCGTAAGGGTGCGAAAGAAGTTCAGCGTACATGCGTACACACACCCAGCAGTGGAACGCCACAGAGGGCTGAACATGCACACGATCGTGAACACGACCGCGATTCGGTAAACGGCACACACCTGCGCACGCCCTCGTGGTTTTCAATCTTGCTGATGATCTTGATGTTCTTCCCCTTCTCCCCCAGCACGGCTCGCACCTAGGTGACAAGGTTGGACGTCGCTGCGATGAGTACGAGCGAGGGCGAGCGTCAGGCCTGTGGTCTCAGCAGTGCCAGGGTCGGCGTTAGACCAAGCGCGAGGGCTAGGCACGACGGGTGTTACGTCCAGCGTCAGGGTTAAGAGCGACCACGGTTTTTCGACGTCAAGGTTAGAAGCGAGTGCCTGGTCTAGCCAAGTGAGAGAGTGCGTTTATCCACCACACCAAATTTAAGAGGCACTGTGGTGCAGAGGTGTTAACTCCCTCACCTGGTATGCCGGTTGTGGGTTTGATCCCGACCCTGACGCCTGCTGTATATTTGGAGTTTGCATGTCTCTCCCCGTGGTCGCGTGAATTTTTCTCCGGGTCCTCCGGTTTTTTTTCCCCCCTCCACATTTATAATCCACAACATGCGTTATTAAGATTATTTGGCTGCTGCTATGAATTTCCACATGGAGAGATAAGCCACCGCTTCGTTGAGCTTTCGTTTGCGATAACCAGGTCGCTTCTGAAAAAGAGCTACACAGCTCAGATGGGTTTTACCTGGTAAAATAAAAAAAGTTTAGTTTATAGTTTAATAAGTGCAAGAGTCCGTGGCGGGCAGGCGGGCGGTGCCGGCAGACAAACCTCCTCGACGTCGGCGGCCTTGCGGATGAACGATGCGAACACCATGTCCACGCCCTGATCCACGCCGAACTGCAGGTCCTGCACGTCCTTGGCGGAGACGGCGGGGAGGTCCACAGCGGCGCCGGGCAGGTTCACGCCCTTGCGGCTGCCCAGCATCCCCCCGTTCTCTACCTCTGTAATGACGTAGTCGTCGCCTGGAAGAGGGCGGAGGGGGCAGGGCGATGGGTGACGGATAGTGGCGGTGAGCACAGCTGCGACGGCGTTTCATCATCAATTTCGACCACGCTCCGGTTTCCATTTTAGTTGTTTTTCGCTCCAGTTTCTATTTGCTTGGGATGTTGCCCTTGCTATGTTGTGTTGTTGCTTTTGTCGTTCTGGTGACCCAGGTCACACAAGTTTGCAAATGGTCTGGTTACACAAAAGGTAAAACTAAGAAATGTATGAACCACGATTTACCAGCCACTATGAATGAAATAGACAGGGCTTGATCCAGCAGTGGTTTAATATGGGCTCTAAATTATTACTACCATCATTAAAATGGCACGTAACGGATCAACGTGGTGTCTTTTTTTACTTATCTGGTATACCTGCGTCATAAATCAATCCACTGCTGGGTGAAGGCCTCCAAGTTTGTCGACATGTCATAATAGCCCTGCGATGCAACGATCACACCTAAGCACTCGCACACGAGCCCATTTCAACGCTCCATCTCTGCGGTCAACCCTTCGCCGCAGGCTGCCACTCCACCGTTGGCCTTGCCCAGCGACGGTGCCGCGCATCTTCGCGAACTTTACCTGCTCAGTTCGCGCGCGTTTAATCTGCCCGAGGTCAAAGCCCTTTCGTTGCTCTAAGCTGGCATGAAGTGCAGCAAAACTGCCCCCCCCCCCCCTAGATCTACGCAGAGAGGGGTTGTTGCCGTACATTGACCAGTCGACCCCCCCGTGCATCACTGACACGTTGACCCAGTGACCCGTGTGACCCCACCCCCCCGTGCATCTCTGCCCTGTTGACAACTCCCCCCCCATTTACCAGTTTAACATGTAGGCTCACAGCGATGACATCACCTTTACTCTGTTTAAGACCGAAAACGGTAAGACTTGTTCCCAAAACATCATGGTACTCGGATTGTAAATGTTGTGGGTTTACTCTCCCAACAAACTGGGTGTGCTGAAGTACTGTAGTAACTAATTGGCACGTTTTGTTTACGTGGCAAACATTATTCATTGACCGTGGTGGGTCAACGGACACATTTCTATTTACGCGATCCAACCCAAAATCCCCCTTATTGTGAATACCATTTGTCGCGAAAATCGACTACGTGCTAAATTACCCATCTCTCCGTTGATGCCACCGAGCTAGCGACACACAGCCGCCGCCACGCGTACCGTCTCTCGACGCGACCCGCCCATCATCACCTCCCCCCCCCCCCAATCACCGCCCCCCACGCCACCCGATGTCAAAGCCACTGGCGAGGAAGTCAGCGCACGCGCGCGCTCTCCCTTCCTTTACCGATCTCCTTGACGAGCAGGGAGATGAGGCCGTCATCCACGAAGATCTTGCTGCCGGGCGTCACGACCTTGGTGATGTTCTTGTAGTCGAGCCACACCATGGTATCGTCGCACGCGTCCTGGTAAGCGTCGTCCAGCGTCACCTTCAGCTCCGCGCCCTTCTTCAGCTCCACCTCCGCCGTGCCGCTCTGCGCCGCCACCACCACCGCTCGCTCATTAGTCCAGCCGTTCGTTCGTTCAGTCACCCAGTCGCTCGTTTATTGATCCACTCACAGCATTTGTGAATTCAAAACAGCCAATGCATTTATTTACTCAATCGCTTATTAATGTATTCATTCACTCATTAATTTACGATACAATTTACCGAGCCATTCGCCCATTCATTCATTTACTTTTTAAAATGTTCCTTCCCAAGTTTTAAGGCGAAGTTTCAAATGTTCAAGTGTGTTTCATGTGAACCGGGTGAACTCATTGTGGGAACCAGCATGAGTCTTCATTTGGGCAATTAAGGATCCCCTCGCCCTGTTGCGGCCTAGCCAAGGGGACACCCAGCGGCAGCCGACCCTGCGTGTAGGGCAAAGCGTGCGCAGCAGCTCCGGCCTGCGAACTGTCATTCAGGGGGCTCGATGTTGACACGTGTTGGCTTTTCCCCAAATTTAAGTGTCCGTTCGGAGCTCGCAAAGCGCAGCGTGAAGGAGATGACATCACGGGTCTCTCTCCTCCTCGCCACAAGAGGGCAGCACTTTCCCACCCGCCTTGCCACAGGTAGAGGACGAATCGTCTTCGCACAAAGCTGAGCATTTGAATTCTCATACCTGAAAGGTTATCCAAATTAAAATTAGTGGTGGTGGTGTACTCCCTTGATGCGTGGACTAAGGGCCATGTTGCTGCTGCTGCATCCCCTGGGTGTGGGGGTCCGTGGGTGGAGGCGTACCCCCTTGATGAGGCCTGTGCGGATCTCGGGCCCCTTGGTGTCGAGGGCGACCCCCACAGGGCGGTAGTAGATGGGGTTCCCGGCAAAGCTCTCCGTGGCCTCGCGCACGTTCTTGATGGTGTCAGAGTGGTACTGCGGGAGAAACACACGCGCGGCGCAGCGCTCGCAACAACAACAAACGCGTACGAAGCACGACAAAATAAAACGTTCGCGGTGCAACGCTCTCGCTCGCAATGCTCGATTACACCACAGCAACGGACGCAGGCGGCAGAAGGATCGCGACACGCGGCAACGACAACGTCGCAGTGGCGACACGCGGAGTGTCACGCTCGCGCAACAAAACCGCACGAGGCCCACAACAATAAAAGCCGCACGTAGCACCACACAGAAACGCACGCAGCATGCAGTTCCCGCACACAGCGCCGCACGCGGCACACCTCGTGGCTGCCGTGGGAGAAGTTCATGCGAGCGATGTTCATGCCCGACTTGATCATCTCCTTCAGGGTGTCCAACGAGCGCGATGCAGGCCCTGTGCCACGGCGGGGTGACGGAGGGAAGAGGGGAGGGCAAGGGAACACACGGAGATCCCGTGTTGAGCAGCAAAGACGAAACAAAGACGAAGATCCCCCGTGTAGCTTTAACAGACTGTTGGGGCAAGTGCTGTTCGTGAGTAGCAGTTATGAAGGCTGGCACGGCACACTAGTGGGTGGGGTGGCCAGCACCACACCCGGCCGCCTTCGTCTCCTCCGTGGCAATGTTTACACACCGCACCAGGTACTCATTTGAGGCCCAGTCGACCTAGGGGAGGCCCAGGACAGGTTCAGATAATTGGTGTTGGCCGTTAAATGGGAATCAAACCCAGGTCGCCGGTTTCGCCGCGCAGCTCACACACGCACGCACCGATGGTGCAGATGATGCCAGTGTTGCGTGCCGTGATGGGCTCCGAGTCGATGTCCAGGAGGCACATGTGCTCCAGGAATGTGTCGGCGCGCGATGCCGACAGCTGCTGCGTCTGCACGAAGGCGCTTCCAGGGTCGTGGCTTGCCATGTCTGCTCAGGGGAGGTTGGGAGCTTCGCTGCGATTCAAAATGCGAGCACGTCCGCTACAGACTTCTGCAAAAGCCAAAAAAATGAAAACGGGGCGCGTCAACAAATCAATCGGTACATTTCGGTATTCATGCCATTCTTATTATCGTAGCTTTGCTCGTTTTCCCAGGAGAGTCGTGGAGGGTCCTGCTAAGTTTTCACAGTCATAGGGGAAGGCGATGTTGCCATGCGTTTCCGCATGAAAAAAAATCAGGCCACCTCACGGGTCATTTTCCAACGTGGCCAAATTTGGATTGCAACGCTGGCGGGCGCGTGGCCCACCTCTTTCAAAACGACGTCACGGGGGACGACCAACGTCCACTTTGACGGAGACAGAAGGGCATTTGATTGCTTTAAAGCACCCCCGCAGTATTAGCCGGGGCAAACGATGAGCCCGAAAACACGCAAGCTCAGCAATGAGGCTCGCTGGTATAAGACTGGAGCAGGTGGCGCACGACTCACAGCCACAGCGGGAAACATACTTGATATGGTGAGCCAGGTACGGACAGAAGTGGCCGAAATTAATCCCTGGGCATTGTGCGCTCTATGCGGGGACGGGGGGGTGTGGAGTTTGGCCGGCTTTGAATAGAGGCCATTGAGTCGAGCGGAGATTAATTTTCGATGTAATCACGCGAGCGAGCTTGCGTGCAAAGAAGTGTAACGTGAGAATTTCGCACGGTAGATCGGGTGGGCGCATGCCACCGCTTTTCAACGGGGGCGACGCGATTGGTCTCGTTAACAGCGAAGGATATTGCATGCGTCACTTACGCAACACTGTGCGAGCGCCTTTAATAATAGTCTTTAACAGTGTTCCCGAGTGACGTTTGGTCGATACACTTGGGGTATACTCTACAACAACAATGCTACTTCGGTTCCATCTTCATCATCATCATCAGCCATTTTATATCCAATACTTGCGCACCACTTCCCAATATGGGGATCTTCATTCACTTCATTGTTATTGATTGTCATTTGGGCAACCCAGGTCAATCTTGCAGGCGAGACTCATCCTGGTCTCTTGAGTTCTCACGTCCGGTTACAAACTAAAATAAACTTGGAGCTTGAAACTTGAGCTAACCTCACTCATCCATTCGACCTCCCATCAACTCATCCATCCATTCACCCACTCATTCACTCGACCATCCATTCTCTCACGCATTCACCGACTCACTAAATCTTGCAAATGAGACTGCCCTCATCTCTTAAGTTCACAATCGGTTAAAAATAAATTACAACTTTTGACACTTGAATAGCTCCGAGATTTCCACAAAACCAAAAAAATACAAATGACCGCGCACCGCTTAAAAAGGAGGCGCGCGTAACGCCGAGCTGTGACGCAGCGTCTGAAATTCAAACGACCTTGGCCAAAGGGGCGGCAGTCAATGTCTAGCGTCAGCGTCCCCGACCCAGATTCCCGCTGCATCGCGGCACACCCCAGCATCGCCGCCCGGTCCCTTCACACCGACTTGGCGGACGAGAGGAAAACTAGAAGAAAATTGTTTTAATTAAAACATTTCAAGCGGCTAATTCCCTGCCCGCTCCCCTCCAGATGGGACGTCTCGTTTTTTTGCACAGGTGTCTTGGGGCGTCGAGCGACACGCGTAGCAAATGCGCAAGTCATGGGTCACGTGTGTGTGTATATATATAAAGTGTCGAATCTAAAACACCCTGCCCGTGTATGTTTAGGTAACGTCTACCACAGGTAATGCAGCGTAAAGAACGGCAACGGGCCCAGGCAGCACGTTGGAGCGTCTCGCCGCGGTCAATCATATGAATAAATAAATGGTGTGTGCCACACCGGTTCATTTAGAATGTTCTCTCAGCTGTCGTGCTGGAATTAAGACCAAACTAAATGGGGGGGGGGGGGGCGGTGGCGCAGCAGATCACGCACTCCACTGTAAACGTGCCTACACGAGTTCGAGTCCCAGCCAAAGCCAATATCGGTGGCGAGTAATGAATGGAGCCAGACCCACTCTCACCCACCACCCTCCCCCCCCCCCATTCACCAACCCGGTACGACCCAATGTGATGAAGTATGGCGAAAACAAGATCCACACATGACAGGGCGTGGAGAGGGCTTCATCCAGTCGTGGATTGACAAAGGGCCTGTGCATTCCGAGATCCAACAAGACGTTCGGATCGCAGAAGCCAAGAGCAGGGGAGTTGGGCCTGGTTCACACTTGGGGTTGAAGAATGTGTCAGAAAACAAGGTGCTGCAGGCTTGGGCTGGGAAGTGGATAGGAGATGGGGAGTGCAGCAAAAGCGGAAATCAAATCCACCTGTGTGGAGCTTTGAGCGCGACCCCCCTCCCCCCTCCGTGTCGTATGCACATGGCTTGGTCTACTCCATGTATCTCCAGTTCCCTCCCGCGCGAGGCCAATCTCTCATTAATAATGGAAATCGGCCAAACGTCCCTATGTTGCAGCGCCCTCCGACAGAAAGGGACAAGCTTGAGACCGAGTGAGGCTTGTGCCTAGACACAGTATAATTTAATTACGAAAGAAATTGATGAGGAAAATAATAATTTAATGTAACGGTCGTATGACCTTCAGGACGGGGGCCATGGTCATGACGTCCCCCAGTGACGTCATGACCATGGCCCCCGTCACAACACGTGGGCTAAGCTGGAAGGACGCTCCATGTTTTTTTCTATGGACCCCGAAGCGTGTAGGCTGCTGCGTGTTATTCTACGGAGCAGGCAGCGTAGAGGTCGCTCCATATTATTCTACAGAGCCTGAAGCATGAAGGGGGGGGGGATATTACAAAACGATTATCAACACACGTGCAATGTGCCTACAGAATACAGCATGCCTACATAAACTGGTTTATGTAAAATTGTTCGCTCATGTCATATTTCCAGCTCTTGATGTACGGATCATAAATAAACATCCCGCAATTAAATTGGAACAAAATCTGAGGGGGCGCGCACCAACAGCACGGAGAAGGTGGAGGCGCAACAATCGCACCGAGCAGACAGAAAAAAAGAGGAAACCCCCTTGGATCGGAGCGAGCATTCGCGAGACGCAGCCATCGCATGGACACGAGCACAGCGGGGCACCTGCTGGGGTCGGGCACGTCACGTCAAAGGGACACGTGGCCCCGGCGGTCGGAGTAACGGACGCAGCGTGCGGGAGGCTCGGCGGATTTGCTGCATCGCGATGCCGAAGGGCAGGCCTTCATCCAGCAGTGGGTAGAACAGGGCTGCTAATGCCGATTGGTAACACCGCTGACAGCGCAGGTCTTGAGCAGTGAATTGGCAATGTTTGTATTTGCGCGAAGCTCAAATTCAACTGCCACATTGCAGTGGATCAACAGTATTAATATCGGTCTGGTTATACGCAGGTGCATTTGCTTCAAAACGTGCTAGATTCCAAGAGCCAATACTAAATGAGGAATCTGTCATTTTAAACCAAATAATTTTACCAAAATATTTGCCTCCGATACGTATGTACATCAACCCCCGGCAAAATGAGGCCTTGATAAAAAGGGCTGCAAATTACAATGTCACTATTTATCTTCAACGCAGGCTAAATGCGCATACCGTATATATTATGAAGGCAGGCACTTCTCTTTTACTTGTATAGACCTTTAATTAACGAGGCGTGCGATCTAACGAACACTCGCTTCAACAAAACCTCTCAGACAAAAAAAATAGGGCAAATTATGCCCAGAGCATCCACACAAAGATGCAACCAATATGCAGCCTACGTAAAAAATTACTCGGCCATCTGGAGTAATTGAGCCACTCAATCAGGAAATGTTGTCAAGCCACTGCTGGTTGAAGGTCTTCCCCATGCCGTATCAGACGTTGGTGGGAGGGGGGGGGTAATATGACCATACTTCACCACGCTCGTCGGTTCGGGTTGGTGAAGGGTTGTTTTAAAGATGAACGAAAATGCTGACCCATCGTTTCAGCTGTTACCTATCCACTGCTGGATGGAAGCCATGCCACTGCTGAAACCATCGCTCTCACGATGTTCACACTCCATCTCTCGCTGCTGCACTTGAGCCGATCTCATCGCTTCATCTCTGCATTGGTCGTCCTTTTATCTATACACTTAAAACTTGAACAGTCATTTTAGCATACATATACAGGACTCAATCATGTACATATGTACGTTATTATATATACATTACGATATATGAATATGCATGCAAGGGGTACACATAGCATGCATGTTATAATTAAGTCGAAGTGATTTCCTGCTCAAATGAGACACATTGAGGCATTGGTGCTCATCTCCTGTTTACAGCCCTGAGAACAGAAGTGCAAATTCCACATTCCTATGATGGGGGAAAGTCTATCCACAACGTGGTACTTATTTTATTGACACCGGAGGGCAGAATGATGGGCTTTGTCCATACCTCCCCAACCATGATTTGAACTCACAACCGTGCGATTGTTGAGCCGCTGGCCTCTGCCGCCGAGACACCTGGCCGGATTATGTACGCACCCAAAATAAATAAGCAGGATTTTAAAAAAATGTTTTACTCTGTTGAAAGAATGATACAAATTTCATCCGACAGGCTTCCTTCAAAAATAGGTTCAGTTTGCAGAGTCTTAAAATAATATCTAGCGACAAAAGACTTGCGTTAATAATGTATTAAATAATCCATTTATCATTGCGTAAGATTACCGCGGTAGAAAGTACGCAGTAGCTAGGTGTAATACAAGACACGCAAGTATTCGCATGCATATGAACGTAATATTCACACACGTCCGAATACTGCTTCGCATCTATTGCACGCACATTTCTGTATGTGTGCGCCTGAATTCAATACAATAAGACGGTGACGATAACAGACGACCCTGTTGTATTTGTACCCGTGTACGAATATTTCTACGTACGCATTTGCGTATGCAACATTTACACGCATATCCTCGCAGGCACGTCTAAATTGGATCCATACGCAACGTATGTACCACCATCTTATCCGCACACTCGCATCACGCGTGCAAACACAGCGGCAGGAAACGCCAGCGCTGAGAATTACAAACCTGCGAAGGGGGACACGGAGCAGCGGGAGCGAGTCTTCCGTGAGCTTCTAGGAATGGCGCTCAGGCTGAGACACGGCACTATCTATCCGGCGGAGCGGGGGAGCGGAACAGCTGTGACGTCCGTTTTAAGCTGCGGGCAGCCCACTTGAAACGTGGGGGGGGGGGGGCGGTAAGGGTGGAGGGCAGGGGTGGGGGGGGCTCAAGGAGAGCGTGCGATGCGGGGCAGTGGGGGAGGGAGCGGGTGGGTGAGGGTGGGCAAGTAGCCGGCGGGCTCGATGGCTGGCTGACTAGCGCCGGGTGGGTAGCCTTATCGATTCAGGTCTGGCTGGGAGAGTTGGAGGGGAGGGAGAATGGTTCCGTGGGTAGGCGATAGGGTGGGTGGGTCGGTAGGTGGCAGGGTGGCTGTATAGATGGCTGGGTTGGTTGCGAGTGGTCGGGTTATACTTAAGGTGAGCGAGAGAGTTGATGGGTTTGGGGGGGGGGGGATTAGGCTGGGTTAATGGTGGCTGTTATATCGTGTCTCAACACAAATGTGAAGAGGCTCTGGTGAACATCGATTCATAAGCTCGCAATAGATGTTGCATTTAACCGTGGCTGGGTTCTGTGTTCGTGATGGGTACTGGGCTAAAAAACAAATGTTTTTTTTTATTTTACCAGGTAAGGCCCACTGAGCTGTATAGCTTTTTTCAGAAGCGACCTGGCCACAAATGAGCTCAACGAAGTGGCTTATCAAGTGGAAATTTATTGCAGCCAAATACTCTAAACGCACGTTGATTCTAAATGTTGGGGGGGGAAACCAGAGGACCCGGAAAAAATGCCACGCAACCAGAGAGAACATGCAAACTCCAAATATACCGGCATCATGGTCGGGATCGTACCCACCACCTGTAAACCAGGCGAGGTATTTAACATTTTGCCACTGTGGGTCCCCAGGTGGTATAGGTGGCTGGGTTCTGTGTTAGTGGTGGGGTTCAGTGTTAGCGGTGGGGTTCAGTGCTAGCGGTGGGGTTCAGTGCTAGCGGTGGGGTTCAGTGCTAGCGGTGGGGTTCTGTGTTAGTGGTCGGGTTCAGTGTTAGCGGTGAGGTTCAGTGCTAGCGGTGAGGTTCAGTGCTAGCGGTGGGGTTCAGTGCTAGCGGTGGGGCTCAGTGCTAGCGGTGGGGTTCAGTGCTAGTGGTGGGGTTCAGTGTTAGCGGTGGGGTTCAGTGTTAGTGCTGGGGTTCAGTGTTAGTGCTGGGGTTCAGTGTTAGCGGTGAGGTTCAGTGTTAGCGGTGGGGTTTGTGTTAGTGGTGGGGTTCAGTGTTAGTGGTGGGGTTCAGTTTTAGCAGTGAGGTTCAGTGTTAGTGGTGGGGTTCTGTGCTAGCGGTGGGGTTCTGTGCTAGTGGTGGGGTTCTGTGTTAGTGGTGGGGTTCAGTGTTAGTGGTGGGGTTCAGTGTTAGTGGTGGGGTTCAGTGTTAGTGGTGGGGTTCAGTTTTAGCGGTGGGGTTCAGTTTTAGCGGTGGGGTTCAGTGTTAGCGGTGGGGTTCAGTGTTAGCGGTGGGGTTCAGTGTTAGCGGTGGGGTTCAGTGTTAGCGGTGGGGTTCAGTTTTAGTGGTGAGGTTCAGCGTTAGCGGTGGGGTTCTGTGCTAGTGGTGGGGTTTGTGTTAGTGGTGGGGTTCTGTGCTAGTGGTGGGGTTTGTGTTAGTGGTGGGGTTCAGTGTTAGTGGTGGGGTTCAGTGTTAGTGGTGGGGTTCAGTGTTAGTGGTGGGGTTCAGTGTTAGCGGTGGGGTTCAGTGTTAGCGGTGGGGTTCTGTGCTAGTGGTGGGGTTTGTGTTAGTGGTGGGGTTCAGTGTTGGCGGTGGGGTTCAGTGTTAGTGGTGGGGTTCAGTGTTAGTGGTGGGGTTCAGTTTTAGCGGTGGGGTTCAGTGTTAGCGGTGGGGTTCTGTGCTAGCGGTGGGGTTCTGTGTTAGTGGTGGGGTTCAGTGTTAGTGGTGGGGTTCTGTGCTAGTGGTGGGGTTTGTGTTAGTGGTGGGGTTCAGTGTTAGCGGTGGGGTTCAGTGTTAGTGGTGGGGTTCTGTGCTAGCGGTGGGGTTCAGTGTTGGCAGTGCACGGGTTGGAGGCGGCTGCGGTCTGGGGATGCTGGGACAACCGCCAAAACGTGGCGACGTGCTCAGCCGCACGATCGTAGCCTGGGCGACCAGCCCCGTCGCCACGGCAACCATCCGGGGAGGCCCTACGGTCCGCAATGCGTCAGCGCCAGCCAATAGGAGCAGGCGAGGGGCGGGCGGAGGATTTTCCTTCGGACGGACGTCAGCAATGCAAGCCCAGCTTGGATCCGCTTTAAAACGTCATTTGAAAACGATACTATAAATGCAAAGCTCATACTTACTGTAATATTCATACACGCGTGATAATGTGTGTGTGTGTAAATTAAATAACGCATCCTGTTAAATGATGTATATTCTATTACGGAAGTATATATGGTACACATATACCGGAGGCATGGGTGCTCGTCTGTAAAGCCTTAAGGCAGCGGTGGAAAATGTAACATTCCCATTGCAGGGATGGACGCACGCATGTGGAACTTCTTTCGCACCATACGTAGCCAACCGTGCTACCAACGGGGCAACCTGCTGTTGTTTCCCCCGCAAAGTGGTGCTGATTTTGTTGACCCCCGGAGTGACGATGGACTGAGTGACGCGCGTCTAATATAAAGTTGCATACGATGCTGGTACCAGAGGTGAGTTTTTTTGTACAACGTACAGTCTATATAAACGCAACATTTAGTCATAGGGCTGCTGCATTTAGCAAACTTAACAAATTAAAAAAAAAACTCACCATTCGTCAGTAACTGTGGCCATAAAAGAAAACGTATAATAGTAAATGGTTCAGGCAATGGCCCTTTTTCATGATTCATGTGCCATGGAGGGTCATTGCCCAAAACGTCCGTCAAAGATTAATTTTATTTTAAGGCCACACGGTGTTGATGAATGTGTCGAGTTTATGTCACATACAAAGTACATGAATGGAATGTTAGCAACATTAGTCATTATTTAAGTAGACATGTTACATTACCACACATATACTATTACACGAATATATATGGTATGCATGCAACACGACGTATTGGAAATATAATACGATATTTGTAATGTGCCACACCACGCATTACAAACTCTACAAGTATACATTGATACAAAGATAAATATCCCCCGTATAGCCGGTAACGGACTTTTGGGGCAAGTGCTGTTGGCGAGCATCTATGAAGGCCGGCACAACACACGAGGGGGTGGGTGGCCAGCACCTAGCCCTCGTGGCGATGTTTACACATCGCACTAGGTACTCATTTGAGGCCGAGTCGGCCTACATTGATATACAGACACGCACGAGTCCACGTGTACATCATTAGATACAAATTGGTTTTATGGGCTACATCCTGCTGATGAGACTCGGAGTAATCGAAGCCGGCCCAGGGTTTTTGTTGCTTAAAAATAAAAAACCACTGCTGGAAAAGAACTCATTTCAAAAGACCCAGGGAAGAGAAGACCTAAGGCCAGATGAAGGTGGGAGACTGCCAGGCCACAACCTTGAAGATCGCTATGCGTCTCCTGGGCAACAGTCCTGGCATTTGGCTAAGGGGAGAAAGTGTTGGTCACGGCGCGTTACGGTGGTGGGTGGGTGGTGGTAGCGGTGAGGCACGGTAGTGGTGGTGGTAGGTAGTGCAGAGGTACGGTAGTGGTGGTGGTGGCAGCGGTGAGGGACGGTGGCGGTGACATTAACTGCTTTGGCGACGATGCCTTTCGGCACGAGGAGCTGGCCGCGAACATCCATGTGTAATGAAGGCAGGCACTGTGCACACACGCGACAAGGCTGGGAGTGGGGGAGGAGAAGCGAGCTTCTTGCAGGGTTCCAGCTATGAAGGGGCAATGAACGGGGCGGCTGTCTGCAGTGGAAATTCCTTACTCGCCAAGTCACCTATTAGAGCCAACGTCAACGCATTGCAGTCGCCTTCAACAAGGCAAAAAGCGCAGCCTTGCAATGCCCTGCTCGTGGCACTGCCGGTGGATCGTCGGGGGGGGGCGCCCGCACTAGAGGGAAGCTGTTGGGAGGAGCGCAGCACCCTGTAGTGGCCAAATGTCTTGGGAAAGTGGGAATACCCACACTTTACCCCACCGAGCACATGAGACCTGCCAATCAAATATCATGCACCCATTTAAAACTTGCAAGGGGTCCGTCGTCTGAAAGCATGTAGAATTCAGTTTCAGAAAACTATTTAAAAATATATTTGTTATTTTACCAGGTTAGGCCCATTGAGCTATATAACTATTTTCCAGAAGTGACCTGGCGACAAATGATAGCTCAACGAAGTAGCTTATCATGTGTAAATTTAGAGCAGCAGCCAAATATTCTAAACGCGTGACGTTGATTCTAAATGTGGAGGGAAAAACCAGAGGACTCGGGGAAAAAAATCCACGCAACCACGGGGAGAGAGAGAGAGACACAAACTCCAAATATATAGGCGTCAGGGTCACGATCAAACCCACGACCTCCTGCATACAAGGCGAGGCAGATAACATCTCGCCACCGCGGTGTCCAAAACGGTGCTCAAGCTAAACACCACTGTTGAGAGCAGGGCTAAGGGGGGGGGGGGGAGAGAAGAAAGCCACCATTGCCCCTTTAAGCCTGGTCCCGTTGTCACAACACGACAGCGACAAGGAGAGTAGAGCCCACGAGGCGACGAGAAGGGTGCGGGCGACTAGACGCGGTGGGGGCCAGGGGGAGGGAGGCTGGGAGCCGTGGCCCTAGGCCAGGAGAAGCTGAGGGACGACGAGCGGACGACGGCGCCAGGGGCTGAACCCGCCACGCCCTTCGCATCGGGGTAACGTGCGGTGCACGGCTTGCCGCGCACGGCTCGCGTTTCAGAGTTCAGTTTGTAATCTCGCTTCTCTCACTTTACCTTTTTTTCTCACGCAAAGTTTGGTTTTGTAATCCCGACAATCACGATATGCCATCCCCTGGAGAGTGCAAGAGGCGCGGGATTCGTACGGCGCCGAAGCGCGGCGGCATCCCGAGACGCCGCAACTGCAGAAGCCCAAGGGGAATATTTACTTTGCAGAGAGAGAGGTGGGGGGGGGAGTCTCAATCACGGGCAGAAGGAATGAGGAAGGCCTTGAGCCTGGACTTCAATGGGGGCCAGAGGATCACCAGCACTGGCGACTGGGGGAAGGAAGTTCCAAACTGTGGAGGGCAGCGGAGGAGAATGAGCAACCTCCCACTGAGCGACCAGGGGATGGGGTCCACAGAAAGCCTCGGTTGAGAGAGATCGCAGAGGTAGCAGGGTGCGTGGAGGGGGAGTAGAGCGAGATAAGGGGGGAGAGGTGGGCAAGTACGCAAGTCTATTAGGGATCTTGGCGTTGGTATCGGGAGCCAGTGGAGGATTGGAGTACCGGAGTGATGTGGACGCGTGTAGAGGTGCAAACGAAAAGTCAAAATGATTTTTAACGGTTAAACACGAAGTTACGTGGGCGAGACGCAACACGTCCCCCATCGTGCCTGTGGCGACGAGCACGTCTTACACCGCCGCGTCCACGAATACCACAACACGCCCACAAAACGCGCTGCAGCCGGTCACACTTTCAGAAGGGCTGAGTGATTCAGGGGTGGGGGTCACAGTGACTGTGTCAGCTTCGATTCGCACGCATCGGATGTGTTTCAACTTACAAGACGCCACCGTGGGGAAGGTAACGTTGCAGAGGTGGCAAGATCTAAACTACCTCGCCTGGTATACAGGAGGTTGTGGGTTCGATCCCGACCTGATGCCCGAATGTGGAGTTTGCATGTTCTCCCCATGGTCGCTTGAAATTTTCCTCCGGGTCCTCCAGTTTTTTCCGCATTTAGAATAATGCGTTTTACAGTATTTGGCTGCGATAAATTTCCAAGTGATAATAAGCCACTTGCTTGAGCTATCATCTGTGGCAAGGTTACATCTGAAAAAGAGCTATATAGATCAGTGGGCCTTACCTGGTAAAATTTTAAAAAAATGTCATTTAAAGATTACTAAGTTCGCGGGAACTCTCTGCCCACCCAGTGGTGTGAATGGGGTCACCACCGTTAGCAGATCGGCAGGTTGCGCTGCGCCCTTATGGCGGGGTCAAGTGTGGGCATTCCCGCATCTTCCGAAACGCTTGGCTCAGTCTGAAAGAGTAGGCAAAAACACTCTAAGACGGGGGGGGCTCTCTGGAGCACCCTCTGTAGGGTGCCCCACCGGCAGTAGCGCAAGCGAGCAGTTGCAGGGCTCCGCCTCTGCCTCTTACTTGAGTTGCATTAAAAGACTGAGAGCGGAAATTACAAGTGGGCCTTCGATTTTGTAACAGCTGTGGAAACTGGCAGAAGGAAGTGACCGTGGAGATGTGGTTGCATCAACGGCACTGGCCATCATGACCTCCTGACCTTGACAACGCGACCCAATTTGGATTAATAGTTTAACAAATATAATGTAATCACAGCGATTTCCTGCACAAATGAGCATTCTGGTAGTGATCATCTCCCGTTTAGAGCCCCGCGCCGGTAATGGAAATTCCACATTCCTATGGTAGAGTGACAGGTCTCTCCATAGGACAACCACTGTTGATTCCCCCCCCCCTCCCCCGTACGAAGTAGAAATAATTTTATCTATCCCTGAGAGATGATGGGCCGAGTCAACCTATGTCCGAGCAGAATTAGAAGTCGCAAGCTTCCGATTGAGAGCCGCTCGCTCGACCGATGAGCCACCCGCCCGGTCTATATAGCGTGTGTGCAAAACGCGGTGAGCGATATCTGAACCGATCTATACAGCGTGCACAATCAACGGTGAACGATATCTGAACCGGTCTATACAGTGTGCACAACCGCAATCGGTGGCGAGCGCTATGTGACCGATTTATACAGGATGCGCAAATTCAATCAGCGAACCGGTCCGTAAGCTTCCCCCTTTCACAAACCCGCACTCATCGGAATGGTGAAGCACGGTTAGTATCGTCACGGTGTGCCAAGGCCTTGATCCAGCAGTAGAGTGATAGATACCCCCCCCACACCCCAATGGTAGAAATGAGGCTTTTGTTGCATGCAATAAATACTTGTTACCCATGCAGCCACTAAGTGGCCCGCCATATCAACTACAAGGTTGACAACACAAAGCTTCATCTTGTTAGTGGAGGTCCCCCCCCTCCCCCCCAACGATGAACTGAGCGAGCAGTTCCAGGTTTTCGCCTCTAGAATCCCACGCTGGCTTTCACCTTGGTGCGAGCAAGCATCCGAGCTTTCGGAGAGCTGCAGTTTATTTTTAAATCCGCTAATGCGCATTCATCCGCTACGGTGTGCAACTCACAACTACCGCCCCGCCCCCACGCACGCAGCTGGCAGTATAAGCAGAGCGCTGACGTGGTCAGATCCATTATAAAATCGGCGCTTTGTTTTGTCACCAAATATTTTCAGGGTTAATGCACGACTAGATTAAGTGACTACAGGCACAGAGAGAGACAGGTATACTGGATGTGGTGTGTGTAGGGTGCGCAAATATGTCTGGCTGGGTCGCTGCCAGATTGGATTATCTGGCATGTGAAACCTAACCACGGGCACCGAGACAGCCATCCTGGATGTTGTGCTGAAATATTTTCTGGGTCTCCGACCAGGACAGACCCCGGCTGAAATTAATCCCCAATTACGAGGATTTGCTGTCGAACAATTGAGGACGGTGCGCAAACACAACGTCCAGCCGGGAGGCAGAGCCGTTATACGCACATGGGGCTTGTGAGCCAATGAAGTGTAGGTTACAAAACAGACAACGTAAAAAAATTCACTTTGATATTTTGAATGTGTTTTTTTTCCTATCCCACTGAACAGTGGTTTTAGTGGCATGCACGGTATGAACACAGCAACCTACAGCTACAGGACATCTGTGAAAAAGAGCTCTATAACTTCATGGGATTCCTCCAGTAGAAATAAATATTCCGTTTCTCAACCTCAGTTCGACTCCCAGCGACGGCTAACATCAAGTGGGGCATCACCGTTTCACCAACACGCATGGCCAAAGAACCCCCGTGGTTTACACAACGTGGGAAGACTTTCATCCAGCAGTGGATTAACAGGGCTGAAAATTATTACTTTCAAACAATTATTGCTGGGTTATCAAAGTAGAGACAGAAGCATTCGCATTTGGATCTCTTGCAGAAAGCAAGCGCACCCTCATCGCACGTGCGAGAGACTGGGCTGCGGAAGATGAGATTACAGAACTACTTCTGAGGTCCTCTCATCGGCTTTTAGTGCACACGAGGTGGTGCTTCTCCTTCTCACAGGGCCTGCTAGAGACGCTAGTCAACTTGCTAATGAAACAGAACGTTCCTTCGGTCTTCAGAGCCCGAATAAAGTAAACGCCCTAGTTGAATGTTTAATATAAACAGTACAAGCAAAACGCACGTCCTTTGAAAGTCACTCCTCCACGCGCTTCTTCAGTTCCAGACATCAGGCCCACGATGTTACAACATGGTACAACCCGAAAAACACATATCGGACACCTACCAAAAAATCAGATTCTTACACAAACACACACACAGCACTTGATGCACCTCCCCGCACCTCCGATTAGCACGGTTAGCCACGTACGGTGCGGAAGTAGTTGAACATACATGCATACGATGCACGTATCGTGATATTAAGGATCGATTCATTGATGCGCCGTACCATCCCCGTCCATCGGTGGCTGGGCCGAGACCATCAATGCTCTACACCGCGAGGATTAAGCCAATCGTTGAAACTGCGGGCAGCCTAAACCTAGATTCGAACCCGGGAATTGGCCGGTGCCGCGCCGGTGTTTCCGGCCAGGGTTTATTAGCGACCCCCCCACCCACCCCCCGAGTCACCCGGCCACATCACTTCAAGTTCAACTGTCAGACTTGCAATTTACGCTTACGCAATGGTGGCTTATCGATAACAAGCGCTCTCTCCAGGTGACGACGGTTACAAAGTTTCCTTTAGGAGGAAAAAAAAAGGTGACAAAACGCCCAATTTGCACACACACACACATAGTAAAAGGTGGCGCGGCTTATACGCTCCACTGCAACGCAAATGAATACGTGCGTTGTGCATTACGTAATTTTGCGGTGAACTCGGACCCCATATCTTAACCGAACAAGGAGTGTTGTGTCCTTGCCTATAAAAGATCCGGAATTTCACCAACACGGTTTGGGAAAGCCCGACTGCCAATGAGAATTGACCAGAGTTTTTTCCCCCCAAATGAAACCAACGCTGTTAAAACCAACAGACTCCCATAAAGCCGCATGGCTGATGGGATGTGTATGAAATGCTTTCATTTGTTACGTGGAAATACAAATATGGGGAGCGCGTGATTTGTCTGCTCGTTTATAAGGTTTTCTAAACATTAATCTCACTACTCTTGACATTTCAAATGTTACAGGCCGTATACGCATCTCAATGAATTTTAATTACGCTAAATTTACTCCATATGCCCTAAGATTTCGCCGGTTCCACAACGCCATAATAAGTGGGTTTATACGTTTAACCGCAATGACAAAGATCCCCCATAAAGCCTTAACAGACTGTTGGGGCAATTGCTGTTAGCGAGCACCTACTAAGGCCGGCAACGGTACACGAGGAGGGTGGCCATCACCACGCCCGGCCGCCTTTGTCTCCCTTGCGGAAATGCTTACACATCCCACCAGGTACTCATTTGAAGCAGAGTCGACCTAGGGGAGGCCCAGGACCGGTTCAGATAATTGTCACTGGTGTTGGCCATGAGCGGGAATTGAACTCGGGTCGCCGGATTCGTAGCGGAGCGCGCCAACCGCAACACTACCGCTCCCCACACACACACACACATACACAAGTCGCTTGTGCCAGGCTAGGTGCGCTTACAAAAAGGCACAAAGTTAAAGATAGCCTTGCACTCACTGCAAGGGCAGTGCCGTTAGTGGGCCACCCGAGGTCAGTGCGGTGAAGAAGAGGCGGTGCGCGCAAGTGCCAAGCACCGCGCCCTAACGCATTCCTCTCGCCCAGTGACCGTGTCTTTACACGCCGCACCAAGTACTCGCTTAAGACGGAGTTAACCCAGTGCAGGCCCAGATGCAAGTTCAACAACGATCGCACCCGATGCGAACCATTGCTGGGTTCGTAATGCAGCGCGCGCGCTCATGCCAATACCAAATCGCTCCACGCAGACACACACACACCTGCAACAGCTGCCACGAGCGGCGACGACGTCACCGCATCGCTTGTGCCAGGCTAGGTGCAACTTTGAGACCATGTGGATCGCTCGCAGGTCACGGGACACAGACCCAGGGGAGGTGCTGTGGGTTGGCCGAATGGGTTGACCGGCAGATGCACCACCTGTGCCCTCACTTCCATCCGGCTGCTTGGGCATGCGATGGTTGGGCATGTGGGCTACATTACCCAGACGATGTAACCTTGCCTGCCGGAGAAACTCATCGATGGTCTGGTTAAACCCAGGATGGAATCGTAGGGAGGCCACTGAACGTTTCCAACCGGAGATGTTCCTTTTAATAAGTAATGTTTAAAAATACTTGTTTTTTTTTAAAACACGCTTTAATGAAATGTACCGTACTCGTAATGGCAGAACTCCACGACTCCAGGAAGTGGGCCCGAAGCTTTCCATTAACGTAATGGACCGTGGTGATTTACAGTCAACGTGAGTTGAGCGTGGACAATTAGACCCAAGCAGAAACATAACGTTAAAAAAAGATTGTTTAAAAAAAAAGATTTCGATAGAATATAGTGTTGTCATCAGTATGACATAAGTATACCAAGTTTGCAGTCGATACCACATTGGGAAGTGAGTTAAAATTGAGTGAGTTAAATAAAAACGTGTAATAATAATAAAAAGGGGGTGCACGTTTCGCTGGCATAGAGATGAGAGGGTACAAAGACAAAGAACCCCCGTGTAGCCTTAACAGACTGTAGAGGCAAGTGCTGTTAACAACCACCTTTAAAGGCCGGCACGGCCAGCACCACGCCCGTCCGCCTTTGTCTCCCCAGTGGCGATGTTTACACAACGCACCAGGTACTCATTTGAGGCCGAGTCGACCTAGGGGAGAGGCCCACGATCGGTTCAGATAATGGTCACCGGTGTTGCTGGCCGTGAGCGGGAATCAAACCCGGGTCCGCCAGGTTCGCAGCGCGGCGCACCGCTCCCCACTACAAAAAGACAAAGGCCCCCCTTGTAGCCTGCACACACTGTAGGGGCAAGTGCCGTGAGCACCTATGAAGGCCGGCACGGCACACGACGGGGTGGGTGGCCAACAGCACGCCCGTCCGCCGCCTTTGTCTCTCCCCAGCGGCGATGTTCACACATCGCACCAGGCACTCATTTGAGGCCGAGTCGACCTCAGCCTCCCCACGACACAGACACACAATGAGATTTTAAAACCCAAACGTCACCTCACGTCACCTACACTCTCCTTCCTATCCCCACCGCCCAAGGTTGTGTGTGTGGGGGGGGGCTGGTGGCGCGCCGTCACTGCGGCAGGTTGCCACGGCAACAGTCGGGCAGGCGCGCCCCGCCCATTGGCCGCGGGCGCCCTGCAAAGCACGCGCACGGCGCGTGCACCGCGCGTGAGCCAATCGGATCGTCCGGGGTCCGCCGCGGCGGGAAAAAAAAACACCGCACGCTGGGCGGGGGAGAGGTGGGGGGGAGGGGTGGGGGGGAGGGGTGGGGGGGACCCCCTCAAGTGTTTGGGTGGAGACGAGGGGGGGGGGGACCCCCTCAAGTGTTTGGGTGGAGACGAGGTGGGGGGCTCCTCAGGTGTTTGGGTGGAGACGAAGGGGGGACCCCCTCAAGTGTTTGGGTGGAGACGAAGTGGGGGGCTTAGAAGACTTCGCAGAGTTCTGAACTCTCAGCAGTTTGGTTGCAGATCTCTCAGAATCCATCGCACGCAGCGCCCGCGTCGGGAAACCCCTCGCACGTGTTTCTCTTGCGGGACACCCAAAATAAAAGTCCTGCTCGACGTTAAACAAAAAAATCTGACTTCTCTGTACGTTGGCCACAGTTCTGCGGATCACTTGTCCGACGGTCTTGTGGGTTTGGAGACCACCGAGCAAAGGGAGCAAACCCACCCGGCGTGGTGTAATGGTTCGTAGCCCCCCGATGGCGAGACGTGGCAGCGAGGGGAGTCAAAAAGACAAAGACCCCCCCCCCACCGCCCCCCCGCAGAGCCTTCACAGACTGAAGGGGCAAGTGCTGTTCGCGAGCGCCTATTAAGGCCGGTGCGGCTTGGGAAGTGATGGGTAGCCAGCACCACACCCGGCCGACTTTGTCTCCCTAGTGCCGATGTGTTTAGACACCGCATCAGGTACTCAACCGAGGCCGAGTCGACCTAGGGGAAGCCCAGGACCGGTTCAGATAATCGTCACTGGGTGTTTGGCCGTTGAGCGGGAACGAACTCGGGTCGCCGGGTTTTCAGCGTGCTAACCGCTGCGCCACCGCTCCCGCACAAAAGATAAAAATCCACCGCTCCCGCACAAAAGATAAAAATCCACAGCGGGTTGCGGAACGGGCAGCCCCGCCTGTTACATAACAGAACCCCCTTTCCCGCCCCTTGCCCGGTTTACGCGTCCAGATTGAGAGGCGACACGCGATTTCGGAGATTTGTCGACTTCCTTGGCAATGGCTCCACAACGCGAGGAGGGGGCCCTCCGACATTCGATCTAACCCACCACACGGAACGCACGCACACCACAACCATAACTCAAACCTATCCGATGCGGATAGGCTTGAGTTAAAGAGAAATAAGTAATATTAAAACTTTTTTTTTAAACACGCTTTTATGAAATGTACTAGTAGTAATGCCAGAACTCCACGACTCCAGGAAGTGGCCCCGAAGCTTGCCATAACGTCAGGGACCGTGGTCATATACAGCCAACGTCATGTTGACCGTGGACAATTAGACCCAAGCCGAAACATAACATGGAGAAAAGATTGTTTAAAAATATATATATATTTTTATGATGGAATATAGTATTGTCATCAGTATGACATAAGTATACCAAGTTTGCAGTCGATACCACATTGGGAAGTGGGTTAAAATTGAGTTACAAGATTTGAGGATACAACAACAGACAGAGCGAGTTAAAAAAAGAGCATGTAAAATTGGGTTAACCGTGACACTACATTGAACCGGGAGTTGTTACCACCTCTACCACGTTCGAATCCCGGACAGTCCCGGGGGGGCATTGGCATCGGTGTTCGGGTGGCAGCAATTGATTTGTACCGAGATCTGGCCGCAGAACCCCATCACAGTGCAACCGCACGCACCGTGTTAATCGATTCGGGCCGTAGGAGCCATATGTCCCGGGTCCACAAGAATAGACGCTCAGATTAATACGTAGGCTTTCGCGACCGATATTAGCCACAATAAAAATGTGGCGGGGGGGAGGATGTTTTGGATGAGATTGTGCGTTTACTCTCCAGCACACCTGCGTGTTGAACAAGTAACCAATTCGCACGTTTTGTTTATGTAACCCAACCTTACTGAATTGGCCGTGTCGGGTGGTGGCGGGTTTAACGCCACCCCCCCCCCCCCCCAAAAAAAAACCTTGATTATGTAAATCTAGAAAACGCTAACCCTAACGCGAAGCCCAAACGCGTTCACCGTAACCGCCCTTGGACTCTCACCTCGCTTCCACATCCCCCTCCTCCCCCAGGGCTCGAATCGGCTTTCGGCACCGCGAATGAGGCCAACGTGTAATTTCACAAGTGGCATCGACCAATTGTTTCCACGCTATAAATGACCGCCGCCGCCGCCAAACCTCGCACGTCAACATCGGCTAACGGCTGGACGAAGGCCTCCCCACCCCCCCCCCTAGCACCGGTGGTCGGTCAGGGGACATCGTCTGACCATACTTCACCACGCTGGTCAGCGTGCGTTTGTAAAGTCGGGGGGGGGGGGGGGAGAGGGACCCTTCGTTCATCTTATTGATGTCGTGCATGCAGGTTCAACTAATTATTTGGTGATGCTGCTGCGCTTTTTTTTCAGTGGTGCACAAGCACAATTAACCCCTATTGTTCCTATGTTCTGTGAAGGCCCATTGCCCAAAACGTCACCTATTATATACATTTCCCTTTAAGGCCACAGTGTTAATTGACCAATTGAGTTTCCTTGGTAGTAAAGGTTTGCGAATGGAAATTGGTGCAGGGGGTTAGGGTGACAACACAAAACTACTTCCGAGGCCCCATCAATTGCCCCTTGATGCCCACTCGGTGGCACCTCACCTTCTCGCACGCCCTGCTATCGGGGAGAGGTGCCCGTTGCTCGGCGAATCAAAGCGAACTATTATTTCCTTCTTAAGCCCCAGGAGGAAGTCCAATAATACAAAAATTATTCTCTCTGGTCATCGATGGCCGGGCCGAGGTCATCAACTCACTGCAGAAGCATCCGCATTTGGATCTCCTGCAGACAGCAAGCGCGCCCTCATCGCATATGCGAGAGACTGGGCTGCGGAAGACAAGATTACTTCTGGAGGTCTGGAGGTCCTCTCAACGGCGTCTAAATGCACACTAGTTGGCGCTTTTCACAGGGCCTGCTGGAGACAAGAGTCAACTTGCCAATCAAACAGAACGTTCCTTTGGTCTTCAGAACCCAAACAAACTCAAATCCCTAATTGAATGTTTCATATAAACAGTAGCAGCAGAACGTACGTCCTTCAAAGGTGTCGCTCCTCCAAGCGCTTCTTCAGATCCAGACATCAGGCCCACGAAGAACAACATGGTACAACCCGAATAACACATCGGAGACATACCAAAACATCAATTATTCAACACACAACTTGATGCACCTCACATAACCTCCGATTAGCGCCGGAATGGCTACGGACATTGTGAAAGAAGTTCAACATACATACTTGCGTACGTACAAGGGGTGGCTGCAACCTTGATTCGATCCTCAGAGCTGTGGTGCCGATTCAGCGTCTCTGGCATAACTTTATGCGGTCCGAGTCACCCTGCCACCTACCTCACTTCTGGTTTTATTTGCACATTTAGTTTTGCGTTGCTGGAGACGGCTCTCGTCTCATCATTACGTGCTCTTGCCAGGCAATAAAAACTCAAAAGGTAACTAGGACAGAAAAACAACATCATTTGTGTTATAGAACATTAATTATTTACTTAGGAAAGCTGCACAGAGTCACAATGCTATTTTTGAGGAGGGTCCTTGCTTCACTAGGATGTTTGGCCAATTCCTTTAATTCACAAGAGTTTGGCTTCTTGTGGTGGGAGGAAACCGGACAACCTGGAGAACGCCCATCACACGTACGAGAGCGGGGGGGTTACACTAGAAACTGCCATCGTACGGCCACACATCTCAGGCCACACCAACAACACCTGCCAAGCCTCGGTGGTCACCTAACTAGGCTCATCCCAGCTTAACTTTTAAGATTACTTTTTTCTCTTCTTTGGTTCTTTCGGTAAAGTCACGTAAAATGAGAATAAAATAATAAATTGATAAAATAAAATAACACAATAATATTCTCACGACGTTTCGGCCACAACACAAGCGGCTTTCATCAGGTGTTTTGGCCACAACACAGGGACGGGCTGTCCTCCAGACAATCTCGTCCCTACACCTGATGAAGGCCGCTTGTGTTGTGGCCGAAACGTCGTGAGAATATTATTGTGTTCTTTTATTTTATCAATTTATTATTTTATTCTCATTCTACGTGGCTTTACCGAAAGAACCAAAGAAGATGAATCCTTGCAGTCACGAAAGCTTTAAATCGAAAAAGATTACTTTTTTGTTCAATACATTTTCAGAGCTCAAGCCAATAGATCTAAAATTCCAAGTGGCCCACAGCGAACAACACTATCAAAGTTGTCACAGATAAAAAAAAGTTTTATTGAATTGACCAAAGTAAAAAAAATGAAATTATCCCCACAAGCCACCCAGTCACTCTTTCACAAAAGCGCCTTCTCGGTGCGAGTCCAGGCATGGCAACAGCGCATGGACCTGAAGCCAATCGGCGGGGAGGCAACATTTGAGATGAAACCATCGAGTCAACATGCAGTTCCCTTCCCTTTGTGCACCTGGCAGGCTGGAAGGTCGCGGCGCACTCGGGCATGCGTTCAAATCCGTCGCCATCACCCCACCCCGGCTTGTCACTTCGTGTCTCCGTCGCTTGGGGGGTATTTCCCCCCCCCCCCCCCCCACTTTCCACACGACACATCTGTCAGCGTTCTGGCTCTCTGTGGACTTGTCGCGCTCTCCTCCTAAAGCTTTTACAGTTTCCAGTACGGTCACTTTCCCCGTGCACGGAATTTAAAAGCTCCTGAACATCTGCCTAAGAGCACCGACGAAACCGTTGCCAATAGTTGGGAACGTAAACACCGCCACCACCACCTGCGCCAGTAAATCAGAAAAGTCGCGTGAAAATTAACTGTTGGCAACATTAAGATATTTCAATTTGTTATCGAATCGTAAATCCGGAGGGTCTCTCGAAAGGAGAGAGAGAGAAGCTCGCAATCGAAAGGTTGGGAGTTCAAACCCTAGCTCGGGGTTGACCAAATGGTGCTGAAATTACAGGACTCAGAAGGCAATTGGGCCCCCAACAGGTTATGTAAGAAGCGCCTGCATTTCACGTGACGCAGTGAAATGGATACGCGAAGGAGACATGTCTACCCACTGATTTTGTGCGCCAATAAGGTTGGAATGACACGCGAGCAGAGGGTGTGGTAATTGTGTCGGCCTTTGTTTGGCCTATGTTTACCCAGTGCCGATAAAACCCGCCCCTAGTAGCAAAATACAGACTTCAAGGTCAGATTGTGGGGGGTTTTCTTTTGTTGTGCGTGAATCTAACTTTGTTTTAATATATACAAAACCATTTTGATTCTTTAACGTGTGAAACTTCCTCCACATATCCACGAAATGCCATAAAATATTTTTGCTCAAAATAATGCAAACTTTGGGTTTGTGTGATTACAACTTCAGAAAATGGACAAGACAAATTTAAGTAATGTATTCCACTCATTGACATTTATTGAATAAATGCATTTAGGATGCAGTCAATTATAATAATCATGTTTTAGTTTTACAAATAGACTGTGTATATCGTGTTCATGCATATTGTATCTCAAAATCGCAGATGATCCACAGATGTGCTGGAAGGGAGCAGCAAGGTGGCAAGCCGGCACTGCCAACAATTGCCCAAGCTCAGCAGTTCTTTATACAGTAAGATGTTTTCAGACAATTATAAAGTTACTATGCATGTTGGAGGAAACCGGAGCACCGGGAGAAAGCCACGCTTCTGAATTTTGGTTCAACGCCGACAGAAAAGCAAAGCTATACATTTTATTCACACAAGTTTAACACCCTCATTTGTCGTGATACATATTACCAAGTCCAGATCACCCATATTGCTCCCAGAAGTACACTGGGCACTCCAGCACAGCCATTCAAGAGCCTGTATCAAATTTAGTTTTGCAAGTACATCTGCACTGCATTATACAATTTCCGTTTTCACTTGTTCTTCAAATCAAATTAGACTTGTCAACAAACAAAAAAAACAATAAATGCTCTGTTAAAATTAAATACATCCCTCTTTTAAAAATGTGACATACGACTCGTGTGCACGAGTTTCGGGCCTCGAGTTGCACCGAGAGACAGGACGAGAGCGATGGAGACCAGAAAACAACATGGGGATGGAGGTCAAATCCACCACTGCTTCGGAGCTGTGAATGGCTTCAACCGTGCACGTAGAAACTAACAATAGCATCACAATATAGTGCGCCAAGAGAGGTGCATGCTTGGAATAACATTGAGAGACGGAAAGAAAAAAATACTGAAATAACCACAACCGCCATTCGCCACCAAGTGGCCGTGACATCCCCACGACGCCTGTGCCAGGGCAGGTGCACTTTGAGGAAATAAACACACGGGGGGGGGGGGGGGGGGGGGGGGGGGGGAGGGGTCAGAACGTCATACAAACTTTTGATTTAAAGCTTTCGTGACTGCAGTGATTCATATTCTTGGTTCTTTCGGTAAAGTCACGTTGAAGGGAAATAATAAAATAATAAAATATATAAAACAATACAATTCTCACGACGTTTCGACTGCAACACAAGCAGTCATCATCAGGTGTGAAAACCAACGGCAAGAAACATTTGAAAGAAGTGGCGGTTTGTATTTAGCACCACGGATAGCGATTTGACAGTTTGTCAAATCGCTATCCATGGTGCTAACGTTTAAAAATAAATAAATACAAACCGCCACTTCTTTCAAATGTTTCTTGCCGTTGGTTTTCACACCTGATGACTGCTTGTGTTGCAGTCGAAACGTCGTGAGAATTGTATTGCTTTATATATTATTACGAGTGCAGGATTTTCTCCGGGTGACCTCCGACGCAAAGCCAAGTTCTCATTAAAGCATGGAATTCGCGAACAAACATCAGCAATGTAGAGCAGCAACCTCTTGATAAAAAAAAGTCTTGAGAATTATGATTTCCATTGGTTTATAAGGGGCATTAGTTTAACAGGTACACGTGCGCTATTATATTACACACATGGCCTGATCAGCATGTTGCTGTCATGTTCCTTCCCATCAGATAAATTGCCACAAAAATGACAAGTCTCCATCACGGAAACCCAAGACCGCGTTCGTAAATCGAATATTTGGCCAAACTAAACCGACATAGCCTGGGCCCTCCCTCCTCGTAAATGTGCCTCGAGGGATGGGCCAGGCGGTAAATCATAAAATAGCGGGGGAAGATAAAATATCACTCGCACGCGTGTGAGCGAGAGAGAGTGGGTGGCGATAGGTGTTGCTGGTGGCGCCTTGTACACTGTACGGTGCTGTGCAAACAATCTCGCTGGGTCACCTTCATTCTGCTCAGGTGGGGAAAATACCCGCAGAGGCAGCTTCTACCCTGCTGCCTCCAGTGTGTGTCTCTCCGCACTCACTCCCTGCAAGATATCTGAACCGCTCCGGTGCGGTGAAGTATGGTCAAGAAATCCCGACCTCCCGCCGTGACCAACATCACCTTCATTATTGCAGCAGTGGATTGGAAAAAGCCAATCAAAGAATTGGCGCAGTACATCTGGTTTGGGCGCTATCATTCCAAATCGTGCAAGGCTATCATCGAAAAGGATGGCGTTGAGATTCGCACAGAAGTCTGCAGTTGGTTAGCAGTGCAGTCGGGGAAGACTGCTGCGGTCAGTTTTCACAACAGAGTAACATTTCTGGAAATATTTTATAACCAAAAGAAATTCGGACCGTGTCGCAGGCACACGCGGCCGAACCTTTCTTTCGAATAACACCCACGGGATCTATAAAGTGCAAAGTCAATAAGACTTTCGGCGCGTATTGACGGTGCATTACGGTACCGCAGTATTTACCAGGACGGCCGCCGTGGTTCGAACGGCAAACAACAAAACCCTTCTGCAACGAGTGGCAATCGTCCCACAAAGCACAGTGAAATCATTACCATTTATCATTGATAATACGCTTCCAAGTAAATGGTGTTCTTATAATTGCAACGGCCAGCAGAAAAAAAATCCAAATGTACGCGTCATAAAAATAATACTAAACGTTGTACTCCAGATTGTATCGGTCTGTGGATGGCGTTACATTCCCTACCGTGAGTCTAATTTGATCTTTTTAGTTGCATTCCAGGTCTTGTCGAAGCATTCTGCATTAAATGACTACGCCCGGTTAATAAAAGCCTTCATTCATAACATATACACACACACAGGATGTATATTTAGCCTGCAGTTACTATGTAGTAGTTGTGCATGTACAGACCATTTGACAATCCACTGCTGGATGAGTGCCTTCCCATGCCGCGCGGGTCATGATTTGGGGGGGGGGGGGGGGTATCTGACCATACTTCACCACTTCGGTGCTTGTATTTTTGACCATTATAAAAGCATGGGTTCCACTACATTCGTTCTGAAACCCAGCCACCTTTCTCGCCCTTCTAGAACATCATCATTAGGCCGTTACGTCACTCGGCAAGACGTCATCATCCTCTCGTCTCGCACTACGCATGTACGATACACGTAAACACGTGTCACGTTACACATGCATGTACTTAACATGCACCACGAGCGATAGGAGTATATCCCCCAACATTATGCATGCTCTATATACGTACTATGCAAGTATATTGTGTCATGCGTATACCATACATCTCTCGTGATTTAGTTACTCTCCATCGTGTTAAAACATGCAACATACATGTGCGAATACGTACGATACCTGTACGACACATTTGCTACGCACGAACCGTACATATTAATCGTGTACAGTATACCACGCAGGTGCTATGCGCGTACGCATGGTACACGCATGACCCACCGTATTCACGGTAACGCGTGGTTACTGCACGCAAATCCTAAGCATTGAGGCATGCACCACATCATACATGCACCATGCATGCACCCCATTGCACATGAACAACGCTGGAATGCATCCGCCACACACGCACTGCATGGCATGATACATGCACCACGCATTACAATATGCACAACCATCAGCGCGCCCCATACGCAGTGCACATGCACCACGTGTATTAAACATACACGTGCGAATTATACGCATACACTGTACGTGTTATACACGCTCCATTATAATATGCATGTACCATACGTAATTATGCATGCTCCTTATACATTACAAACATACTATAACAATCTGTCGTACATAGCCAACGTGTGCATCCATGCGTATTAACACGTGGGCACATCCACGGCACGTATCGAATGCATAATTCGTGCATCACACAGACACACGAGGACCACGCTGTAGGCCAGCGGTTCTTGGCCTCAACTGCAGTATTGTACCCCATTTGGTTCTCAATCGTAAAATAAAACGTATCATGTTTATAAATACATAGGTTTAGTAGGACTTACGTTGTCCCGTGCTTACATTTTTCTTTGCTATTATTTATCCTTCGAAAAAAATTCTGCTGTCTAGCATCCCCCCCCCCCCAGAAAGGGGCATCTCGCACCCCCAGAAAAGGGCATCTCGCACCCCCAGAGAGGGGCATCTCGCACCCCCAGAAAGGGGCATCCCCCCCAGAAAGGGGCATCATGCACCCCCAGAAAGGGGCATCTCGCACCCCCAGAAAGGGGCATCTCGCACCCCCAGAGAGGGGCATCTCGCACCCCCAGAAAGGGGCATCCCCCCCCCCAGAAAGGGGCATCATGCACCCCCAGAAAGGGGCATCTCGCACCCCCAGAAAGGGGCATCACGCACCCCCAGAAAGGGGCATCTCGCACCCCCAGAAAGGGCATCACGCACCCCCAGAAAGGGCATCTCGCACCCCCAGAAAGGGGCATCTCGCACCCCCAGAAAGGGGCATCACGCACCCCCAGTAAGGGGCATCACGCACCCCCAGAAAGGGCATCTCGCACGCCCGGGGGGGTGTTTGCACAGCAGGTAAAGAGAAACCACTGCTTACAGACGTCCCAGATCAAGCACCACGCATGCACCCCGTTACGTGCGCCACGTGAGTTTCTCGCTACGCACTCGACAACGCACGGCTTAAGGCTTACAGATGCGTCCCAACAAACAAAAATAAACACAACCGCAACGTTTAATCGACGCGAATTGATGAAACGTTAACTGCGATTTTAATCCAACTCACCAGGGCTCCAGGGAGTCGTAGTAGGTGGGGATGGCCGTGCCGATATCCCTCCGCGCCTTTTAAAGGGTTACTCGCCCCGTGACGTCGCCGCCCAGGAATTCAGCGACACAACGAATGGGTGAAAATGTATATAATTAAATATTACATCCAACTTGTTACTTGTCATTATGTGACTCAACTCTTTGCACGTACGGTCATTAAAGTCCAGCGTTTTAGATTGAATCTCATCTTTCTTTCTTTTTTTGTGTGTGTGCGGGGTTGCAATGTCCACTGTTTCGAGACGCAAACGAATGGGGAACTATTTCTCTCTTCATTGTTGGTTGTTACTTTGTTGCGGTGGCGGAGCGGGGTGGTCCGCGTTTTAGGATGTACGCCTCCGCCGAGTTGGCCCATATAAGGCAACGAACGAGGAAGTTGTGTCAAGCACGTGGTTGGGTTGCCGTGATGTTACGGGTGATGGTCTGGCTGCTGTGACAATTCTGGAACAACGACTAAAATTTCGAGAAGTTCCCATCGTAGTATAATTTTAATAAAATATGTATCGTCGTTTACATGTTTTATTATTTTTGCCATTAGTGTGGAATTTGGGACTCCGCATAACCCTGATCCCACTTTTCTGTGAAAAAAGAGCTTCAGAGCTCATCGGATTTCTCCAGGATTAATTAAGATTCTGAATCCACTGCTGCACTGTATTGTACTCCTTACCTTCACCAACCCACACTGACCAAGATATATGAAACATGGTTAACCACCACATACAAAGGTAGTGTACCACCGTAGATCCTTAACAGACTATTGGGGCAAGTACTGTTAGCGAGTACCTATTGAAGGCTGGCACGGCACACAAGGGGGTGAGGAGGCCTTCACCCAACAGTGGATGGACATAAACGGCTGTGCGTGAGATGTTAACTACCTCACCTGGTATACAGGAGGTCGTGGTGTTCGATCCCAACCCTGACGCCTGTATATTTGGAGTTTGCATGTCTCTCTCTCCCCGTTAATTTTCTCCGGGTCCTCTAAGTTTTTTTCCCTCCACATTTAGAAACGTGGGTTTAGGGTATTTGGCTGCTATACAATTCCATGTGATAAGCCACTTTGTTGAGCTATCAGTTGTGGCCAGGTCGCGTCTGAAAAAAAAGCTATATAGCACAGTGGGCCTTACCTGTTTAAATAAAAATAGCCATCATAGTACAAGTAAGAGATGTTTTACACTTATTGCAACATGGGGCGATTGAGTTTACCCCAGCTCATGGATTCCTGGCTGATGACTCGGTTGCACCAGTAAAGTTGTAACCACAGGCAGTTGGTGACTCACGTAGTCGGGAAACTGATGGCATGGAACTGCAAGGTTGGTGACTACTAATTAATAATTCTAGACCCTCCCACCACCACTACGAATTCCAACGACTCATTCATTTTCCCTTTTCCACTGCTGTCATGACCCAACCAGATTGCCTGGCATGGCACCATCATACTCGGCTGGCATGGCACCTCCCAAATGCTGGATTTACATACTAAACAGAGTTTCATTATATGTACGTGTCGTGACATAACGTTATGTACGTATGCGTAACGTGCAAGCTGCACTGCGCACGTGCATGGAGCGACATAAGGGTAAATATGTACACAGCCACTGCGCCACTACTCTTCCCAATATCAAATAGTTTAAACAAAACTCAACATATCCGCCAATAACACTGTGGCCTAAAAATAAAAAAATGAGGCTACGTTTCGTGCAATGGACCTTCATAGCACGTGACCACTCCATGCCCGAAACGTTAAGTATTTTATTGTTTCTCTTTTTTAGGCAGAGTTGTTGACGAATGTGGTGGGTTTTGTTGTTGTTGTTGTACAATATGTGGATGTTGTACCACTGGAAACGAAGTATCACCAATGTGTTTAATCATTAAATATAAATCAACCAAATGAGTGGCACAGCACTGATGGAAATTTGAATGTCTCATCATATTCATACCCTCATCACTGGTTGACTCATGCCAACATCCTTCGGGGAACTTAAAAATAGTAAAACTGCGGGAAATCAAACAATTTTTCCCATGGATGGATTCCACCATGGAAAAACGTAATTTCCACCACTGCATCAGGGATGTGAATGGGTTCAAGCCTTCTGCGTATGATCAACGACGTAACAATAAAGTGCACACTTAGAGAGGTGCGTGCATGAAACGTTGAGAGACAGAGGAAGATGCTGAAGTAAACAAACTCTGTCCATGAATCAGACTGAAATTGTTTGTTAATTTGTTAAAGTGTACACTTCGTATATGTGCGTATATTTCAGAAAAAAGAAAAGATAGATTTTAATTCTACAACTTTGCATCATAACCGGAATGCTGAAACCGACACCAATCCTCTAGCGTCCTGTTCCAGCGAACAATCTGCCACCAAATATCCACAAAGACGCGCAAACCGCGAAGGGAGTTCACACGATTTCGCACCAACGACAACCACACACAACATCTTAAGAATCATCAGCCGAGACCTCGACGTCACCTCGCCGTCGACTCAAGCACCGATCCCATCCCTTCTGGGATCGCGCTGCCTGCTGCTGTCACCGTCCTAGGATCCCACCCCGATGATGGAAGAACGCTGATCGTGAACAGAGTGGAGAAACGCGGACGTCCAGAATAAACATCCTCCTCATCATTCTGGACTCAAACATCATCATCATCATCATCCTCCACGCACCTCTTCCTTGGCTTTGTCATTCCTCCCCGAAGACACCCGTGGCGTGGCCATCAACCCAATTAGAACATCACCAGGCCGAAGGAGCACATCTCCTTAATGATTTTGAAAATCAAAGACACAGACGCAGTAGTGCGATTGTGACCATCCATTCCAACACCGTGGCCCATTATAGTGAACGGCTGGAGTCTGCGCTCCTGCAACAGAGGAGCAGCACAACAACACGGACTCTCTCCTGAAGCCTTCTCGTGGCGAGCAAACCTGGACATTGGCCTTTAGCTCTTGAACCATACTGCCATACGGTTT
Organism: Petromyzon marinus; assembly: GCF_048934315.1. NCBI lineage: Eukaryota > Metazoa > Chordata > Hyperoartia > Petromyzontiformes > Petromyzontidae > Petromyzon > Petromyzon marinus. Next base: position 3,303,947 of record NC_133718.1, on the reverse strand, counting down.
ACCGGTTATTAACAACCCTAAGCGCGAAGCGTGTGGCGATGTGTTTTTTTTTAGAGAGGGTTCCTTTACCCGTGAACGTCTAGCAGTGCAATCTGCGTTAGTTCTACCGGACATGTGCGGAAAAAGAGCTTCATGGCTCATCGGATTTCTCCGGTATAAATACGTATTCTGATTCTGGGTTCAAGCAAAGCCTGATCTCTACTGATGACGGACGGTAATGTCAAAACCGGACCGGAATTTTAACTTGTTTTAGAACTAACGTTGCCGTTAATGATGGACTCCCAGAATAATCCTCTCTGTGGCTTATGGGATATAAACTAAAATAATAATAAAAAAATGTTTCATTTGAAAGGACAAATCTCTTATTGGAAAGTCTACCTTGTCTGTGAAAAAGAGCTTCATAGCTCATCGGATTCCTCAAGTATAAATACGTATTATGATTCTGAGTTCAAGCAAAGCCTGACCTCTACTGATAATAGGTGGTAATTTCGACACCGGACGGAATTTTAACTTGTTTTTAGAACTAACGTTGATGTTATTATTGATGTACTACCAGGATGATCCACTGCGTGGCTGATGGCACGTGTTACAAAATAATAATAATCAAGTAATGTTTCATTTGGAGGGACAAATCTCAGATTGGAAAGGCTTCCTTGTTCCGCTGGACGTCTGTGAAAAAGAGCTTTATAGCTCATCGGATTCCTCAAGTATTAATACGTATTCTGATTCTGAGTTCAAGCAAAGTCTGACCTCTACTGATGACGGACAGTAATGTCCAAACCGGACCACAGTTTTAACTCGTTTTGAACGAACGTTGCTGTTATTATTGATGCACTCCCAGAATGATCCACTTTGTGGCTGATGGCACGTGTCACAAAATAATAATAATAATAATCAATTCTTGGTTCTTTCGGTAAAGTCACGTAGAAGGGAAACAATAAAGTAATTATAATTATTATTTTTTGACATAAAGCTTTCGTGACTGCAGGGATTCATATTCTTGGTTCTTTCGGTAAAGTCACATAGAAGGGAAACAATAAAATAATAAAAAATATATATTTAAAAATAATAAAAATATACTATACATATTTTATTATATAAAAATAATAAAAATATATTTTCATTATTTTATTGTTTCCCTTCTACGTGACTTTACCGAAAGAACCAAGAATATGAATCCCTGCAGTCACGAAAGCTTTAAATAAAAAATAACAATCAAGTAATGTTATTGGTTCTTTCGGTAAAGTCACGTAGAAGGGAAATAATACAATAATAAAAATAAAACTATTAAATTCTCACGACGTTTTGATTGCAACACAAGCAATCATCATCAGGTGTTAAAACCACAGCAAGAAAACATTTTCAAAAAAAATATTGCTGTGGTTTTCACACCTGATGATGATTGCTTGTGTTGCAATCGAAACGTCGTGATAATTTTATTGTTTTATATTTTTATCATTTTATTGTTTCCCTTCTACGTGACTTTACCGAAAGAACCAAGAATATTAATCCCTGCAGTCACGAAAGCTTTAAATCTAAATCAAGCAATGTTTAATTTGGAGGTACAAATCTAATGTTTTGTGTTGGCTTGAGTGACACTCGGGGCTGTAGGTGAGGGTGGTGGGGAGGGGGTTATAAAGGCGGAGCCGGGGGATCTGCGAGGACCAATAGGATTATAGCTGTGGCGTGACGTCATGAGACGAGTAAACAGCCTCGCAAGGAGGAGGAGGTGGGTGTAAGGCCGCTGGCCATAATTTACAACAATTATCGTGTAATTGTATGCGTTCGCTAACCAAATCGTACACACGCGCGCGCGCGCGCGGTTGCACGTCGGCGCTAGAGGAGGCAATTCGCCGTGCGTCGCAAGTTTTGAGTTTTTTTTAGTGTTTAAATTGTATTATTTTTTATGCGGGATTGAGGGTCGAGGCCTAAGGTGGGTTGGGAAAGCCTCGCGTTTGCCTAAGCGGCCTGCCGCCGGAAGAGGTACGGTCGCCCCGGTTCCCAAACGGCTTCCCTGTTGAAGCCCACCGGGGCGAGGGAAACTCGTGCAGCGGTTATTCGAGACGGTTGCATTGGAGACGCTGTAAAGGAGGAATTGAAATTGGGGGGGGGGGGGGGTTCTGGTCCTAAAGTATAGCCAAAATGGTTTGCAAGAAAGGGCGAATGATTCTCAGAAGGTCGGAAATGCGCGGTAATGCCCCGTAGAAAAATGGTGAGGAGTGCATAATATAGTGATGATTACAAAGTCATCGGATGGGAACGATATTGATGAATGTGTAGGATTAGGTGTATGGTCATAGATGATTATGATGAGTTGTGCGGTTGTTGAACTTTTTTCGCACCGTACGTAGCCAACCGTGAAAATCCGCGTACCTATCAACCCATACGATTTAACCAGTATTCTTGTTCGGGGAAATTGAGTTGTCAGGTCCATACGGCGTACAGCCGTTTCAATACCGGTTTTATATGATGAACGTTGAGATTTCTAAGAGCACGGGGTGACCAATAGGGTCCGAATTTGTCTGTAATAAGGTAGGCACTGATGAGGAGTTGACAGGTTTGACATCGGAGAGTTGAGGGATAGTCCTTTGTATGATGCGGTATATGATATATGGGATGATGGTGATTATTGCATAGGATAATGGTGCTTAATACATGTGTACGTATAAACTCTAGTTTGCATGGCGTAATTCTTTTCCATTACTGTACCTCCAACAATCAAATCTATAAATGACGAGATGAACACATTTTGAAAGAAAAATAGTGCAGGCCGGAAAACCATATATATTTCAGCAACACAACTTGTAAAAGGCACTCGGCCTTTGCGCATAATGAAAATAAACCACCAGTAGTTCCTGAAGAAGCGCATTGTGGTCCTAATGCCATAGATCACCATTAAAATAAAGTTATCTTCCTTTCAGGGCTGGTCTCACAATGTGCTCTGCACCACCAAGCACGGTGATTTCGTGCCCTGGCTTCTGCGAGCTGTCCCCACCACCATCTCCTCCACCACTCCCGTTTGTGGTTCAAATTCCGGACGAAGTTGATCCTGATCATCTACCCCCAGCGGAGCTTCCACCACCACCTCCTCTTTCCAATCCTCCACCTCCCCTTTGCCATCGTCTCGGTTACCATAACGGTGCTGGCGATGATGGCGGTGGCAACAGTGGTGGCGGTATCGGTGACGGTTGTGGTGGTGGTGATGGAAGCTGCGACAGGGCGGTCGCTTCCCGTGGGAATGAGGCTGCCGACGAGACCGAGTTTATCCCAGGGTCCAGATTCGGGTGCCGCGCTTGCGATGCCGCGGCCGATGGAGCTGCGAGCCATGAGGCAGCGAGGCGAGCGGGCGGTGTCGACATGAGGTCAAGGGATCGCCGTGACAAGACCTCCACCACAGGTAAAAACTAAACTGAAAAAATAAACTATTTTTTATTTTACCAGATAAGACCCACTGAGCTATGTAGCTCGTTTTCAGAAGTGACCTGGCCACAAATTGATAGTTCAACGAAGTGGCTTATCACGTGGAAATTTATAGCAGCCAAATACTCGAAACGCATGTTTATAAGGTTATGCCAGTTCACAGCCCATACAGTTAATTCCTGATTGTGGCCATTTCCTTTTTAAGGATGAACCATGATTGCGAAAAAATAAATAACATTTTTATTTTCATGATGGATTCATTGTCTGATTTTAACTTGTCAAAAATCAGTGATTCGGTGCCCACATAACTGCACAACGAGCAAACAAGTATGCAAATAATCTGGCTAACGAGAAATAAAAATCGTACATAATGCGTTCTGTAACGTTTTCCAGCATTGCTTTGTTCTGAGAAGTATTAATTGGTGATAAAAAAAGTTACCTTCCAAACCGTACGACGAGACGTCACAGAGTGCAGGATGTGTGATGTCACACAAAGATGTCATTGGGGAGCGAGGCATGTACATGACATGTGATAGCTGTGTTTTATTGCCAAACAGCTACGAGATCGCTGATACATTTTACAGTGTTAATGCATTTTTATAAGCAAAATTTCATACGTTTTGCATCTGTGTTTTTTTTACTTTCCAAGCAAGGTTGTAAGTGGTAATGCATTGTCAGTCACGTTGTGATAATTCAGAACGTTGTGAACACAGTTGCGTAAAGATGTATATCATCACACAAATTAATTGTGCTTTTAACCTGGTATCTTAAGTTTTCATCTGATTAAGCAAACTACACTATTCATTACATTGTTTAGCATCACACCGAAGTACATTACACTGTTTTATCACATCGTATAGTGTCATACTGAAATACATTGCATTGTTGCATCGTGTATTGTGCTGTTGTGATATTTTTCTGCCTGGTGGGGGCTCCCTATAGCAGCTGGACGAGGAGAGAGCTGGGGCCAGGAGGAGCGCCCCAGCCACTTGGAGCGATACCTGGCACTGAGGCGCAAGCTGGAAGAGGTATTGAGTGTGCGCAATGAGCCTGCAGGCGGTGGTGGTGGTGGCGGCAGCGGTACTAGTGCCAACAACACCAGCAGCAGCAGCGACACTACTAGTGACACCAGCAGTAGCAGCAGCAGCAGTGAAGATGAAATTATTTATGAAGATGGCCACTTGTACACCAGTGCCGGAGTGTGGGGCGGGCACTGGGAGCAAGGGGCCGACGGAGTAACGTTGGCAGAATCGGCGGCAGCGGCAGTAGAAGCAAGGCCAGTTTGGGCCGTAATTGATGATCCTGACAGTACTGGCTGCCGAGATGGAGACGCATCGTCCACCGAGCACTGCGTAAGCGGCAGCGGCGTCTGCGCTGGAGATGACGATAACGACGACGACGGCACCAGCTGGGCGGCCGTGACGCGCGGCTGGGGCAGGAGCCGCAGCGACCTGGGGCTGTCCCAGGCGCGGTTGCAGGGAGCGGGAGCGAGCGGGGAAGTGAGCGGCGGGGGTGGTCGAAGGGGCAGCGCCGGTGACCAGGCGACGCTATGGGTGTACCGGAGGGAGGGCACACGGGATAGGCTGCTCTCTGATGATGACGAGGAGGACGAGGAGGAGGATGAGGAGGAGGACGCCTTCCACACGGCTTCAGGCGGCAGCGACGGGTGCTCGTGGGAACATCGCGAGCGAGGTGGCTGCACGTTATATTTTGCGTTCGTCTTTTTGGAAAGGTCCGTGGCCTTGTCGCATTGGAGTTGTTGCACCACTCCTGTGGGTTGTAGGTCACAATATTTCCCATTACTCCGCACCTGTTTGTGTTGGTTGCAGTGAGACTTTGGGTTGCCACAGAAGCCCTCACTGCTACTTGACTCTTTAATCACCTGCCATATAACCATGCCTACACGCCTGAACTTTATTTTTAACTAGGTGAGAGCCTCATTATTGTTCATTCACTCTTACAGTTCGTTTATAAGCAGGTGAGCGTCAATTTACTCTTAAGTGTCTCATTAAGAAACACTTGGTTAAAACAACATAATATGTTAAGTATGATTAAAGATCATTGAAACTGCAAACACCTTTTGCAAAATGATAAACTTATTTGGGGATTTTCAAAACCTTATATAACTATAATTTTCAATAACATTTTAATGAGGTAGTAGGCTAGGTTCAACAGCCCTTAATAGTACTCTCTCACAAAGAATATACAGCGCAAAAATGAAAGCACTGTCATTGTGAGTCGCTCACCGTCACTAGTCGGAGCGTCTGCCTGGTTGACCGAGCAATGGCCGATGACACGGCCTAGCGGTAACATGTTCGCCGCTTCCTTATAGATGTTCACGGTTCGAATCTGGCAGTCACCCTGGTTAACACCGCAGGTGTAACTACCGTAAAAATACGTGCCGTCTGCATCACAGTGGACGTTAAGAGTTCTCGTGACGTCTTTTGCAAGCGTAGGCCATTGTGTGCTCGTGCCAAATTAGAGAAATTACCTGCCACTTATATGTATCTTGAACTTATTTTTCTCTGCACATAGCGAACCGTGCTAACATTACTCAAATGAAGTATGCATAGCAATGATCACCCCTGCTGTGAAAGCTTGGCAGGACCCTCCAAACAACAGTAAATTGGCTCACAGAGGCTTTTCTGGGCAAAGGTGTTTAATAAAAAATATTGTCTTTTGATGCACTAACTAACATAAAAAAATTTTTTTAATAAATGTTGCTAAATAATGAACTGGGTAGTCAAGTTTCCACACCCTCGCTCTCTCGCGCAGGCGAACTGGCACTCGCAAACTCTGACGACGAGTTGCTGCTGCTCCCACCCGGCCCCGAGACGTCCGTCCAATCGGGCGACTGCGCAATTTGCGCCAGTCGAAGCGCGGCTTCCTCGCCGGCAAATCACGGCATGCCGTGTAGCCTGTTTGCCGCGGATGGTGGGGAGCTCGCCGCATCGGAGGATAACGGGTTTGACTCCATTCCCAGTCTCAACGAGCCGTTTCTCGATCGCACGGAAAGCTTTGCCGACGGCGGAGAAGTTTCGTCCGGGTAAGTTCCAACTTTCGCGTTATTTTTATTAACAGGCTGGGTGGGAAGTGTGCTTCTCGGGAAGCCTTAATCAATTTCCACTGTGTTACATTCACAGAAACACAAACGTATCGCAATGGTGGTGAAAATATATACGTAGAACGTTTCGGCCAATTGGTGTATAAGTATGCAACAAATTTGCAAGGTTTGTCATTAACACACAATATTAACGTAACCACAACTGCCAACTGCACCAATATCACAACCACCACCAGTATCACGGGATCAGCACCACCATGGTGTTGTTGTTGGTGGTGGTGTTGGCCTCTTTTTGGTGGTTGTGGTGAAAATTAAGAGCCACCCACTGCATTTATTATTCCAAGACCAAATAAACACACCACCATGAGCCCCGATGACTTGCTTGAGAGCTCTCATTGTTAATCATGCTGTCACTGAGGATTTGTTGTTTTATTTTGGTGGTGGGAGCAGCAGGAGGAGCAGGGGGAGCAGCAGTGCCAATGGAGACATGGTGGGGCACAGCCTGCCCTGGGCTCCATGCCCCAACGATGTTCTCTCCCCTCCCGGCGGTGCCACGGGGGGGCCTCTTCATCGACCGTGTGGCGGTGAGGAGGAGGTGGTGGTGGTGGGTGTTGGTGGGGATTGCATTGCAGAAGTGCTGTTTTTTTGGTTGGTGATGAAGATGTGGCCAACACCGGTGACGTGTATCTGACCGATCCCGGGCCCTCCCCCAGGTTTACCTGGCCTTAAATGAGTGCCTGGTGCAGCATGTTAACATCACCACCAACAAAACTTGCCCCAGGTAATATGGGCATCGTTTTGTCTGTATGTTGAACTTCTTTCACACTGTACGTAGCCAAACCGTGATAATGGGAGGTGCGGGATAGTGTTGATAGTGGTGGCAGTGTTGTCGGTAAAGTGGTATTGTGGTGGTGGTGGGGGTGTTGTAATGCTGGTGGAGGATATGGCTGTCATGCTGCCCGTACCGTCGGTGTTGCTGGTGATGGTGACATGATTCGGCCTCAATGAGTACCTGGTGCGGTGTGTAAAAATAATCGCCACTGGGGAGACAAAGCCAGCCAGGCATGGTGCTGGCCACCCACCCTCTCGTGTATCTTGGCAGCCTTCATTGGTGCTCGCTAACAGCGCTTGCCCCAACAGTCTGTTTCAGGGTGTACGGGGGGGGGCTTTGTCATTGGTGACATGATAGTGGTGGACACTGTGATGTTTGGAGTGCTGGTGTTGAATATGGGGCTGGTGGTGCAGATGTTCATGGCGTTGATGTAAGTATTAGTGGTAGTGAGGATGGTGTTGGTGGTGCTTGTGTTGTTGGCGATGATGGTTTGGTATGATGTTGGTTGTTTTTTTTTTTAGCGGTGACCTGACTGACTGGTGGTGATATTGGGATAGTGGTGGTCATAGTGGCCTGGGTTGTGACCCCGAGCTATGGGTCAAGCGAGTCGTCGTTATCCCTGTGTGGTCGATAAAATGAACACCACCCTCTTAAGAAGCTGCTACGCGTGATGCGGGAAAGTGGAATTTTCACCACCGATTCAGAAGTATGAATGAATCTCAGAAGTTGTCACGATCATCGTAAACAATAAAAAAAAACTCTCATTCACAGCCCTTTACCAATCCATTGATGGATGAAGACCTCTGCACATCTTTTTTTGTCATGGGGTTGTTTGGCCATACTTCATCACCCTGCTCTGTTAATTGGTGAAGGGGTGGAGAGGCCAGGTCCTGCCATCATCAGGCGCATCACCCTCGGGAGTGTTATTATATACAGGGGTTTCCAGCCTTCGGTAGGCAAGGTTTCGGAGCGGCCAGCATTCTATCGTGATTTTGTTTATCGATTCATCGTCCCGGCTCTAATACAAATGAGTAGCCACCGACCAGGGTGACACCCTGTCCCCCCTTGCATTTGCAGATGAGGCCGAATCTCCGAGCGCCGGTCAATGTTGCGCAGACTCCTCCCACGACTCCACCCCGAACGCCTCCCCGTTGCACTCCCAGCCGCACGCGCCGCCGCCGCCGCCACACGCGCCGCCATCCCCGCTCAGTCGCACGCACGACTGCTCCCCCCAGTGGGGCGGCCCGCACTCGCGCCTACGCCACCACCACCACCACCACTCGCACCATCACCACCACCACGCGCACCACCACCACTCGCACCACCACCACCACCACACGCACCACCACAACGCGCAGCGCCACCCTCCCTCCGCGCTGGCATCATGGCTACGTCAGCCGTTGCTCGCACCGGAGATTCCGGCGGCGGCCGCACCGCAGCGGCTACCGCCGCAACCGCCGCCGCAATTGCAACCGCCGTCGCAACCGCCGCCACCACCGCCACCACCACCACCACCACCACCGTGCTGCGAGCTGTGGGGTGCCGCCGCAACCACCAGCGCCGCGCAAACGCAGCCGACTGTGGCTCACCGGAGCCACCCGTACTTCAATGTGCTGGGCGGCGTCGGTGGCGGCGGCCACCACTACCACCACCACCGGGGCGGCGTGGGGGCCGGCGCCTGGCGCTCGCCACTACCGACGTCTCTGCCACCCTTGCTGTTGGTGCCGCCCATTGCCCCCGCTCCCTTCTCCGCGATGCAGCCCCTGGACGGCACCATGGGATTTTCCGGATATTCCTCGCTGGGTCTCGGGGGTCAGCCGGGCCCGCCCACGGGCACCGGTGGTGCTGTCGGGCGTCTCCGCAACGCGGCCTGTAGCAGCGTCGGCGCCAATCAGGTTCGCTTGTGGGTGGACGTGATGGAAGCTAAGGGATCGGGTAGGTCGGGCGGCTAATAAATTACTCTTCAAGATTGATTATCTACATATGAAACAGGTAAATAATGAAGTGATTTAAATTCAATTTCTCAGCCTGAAAGAATATTAGACGAAATCTACTTGTATTGCACTGCTTACAGGTCAAAAAGAAAATATTTTAAACGTTTGCAGAAGATATGTTATGTCGAAGCCAGCCCAACCAATATTTACCAGCATGATAGTGCATCGTGATTTTTTTCTGTTATAGTTCTCTTCCCCCATACATGCTTCACCACATGTAGCTCTCTCCTCTAGAGCCTCTCCCCATATCCCTCATCTCATCCCCACCTGTAAACGTAACCACGTAACCTGTTGATCGCTCCCAATACGATCCTGCAACAATTCCCAGATCACCCTAACTAATCCTCAACATCGTCCAATGACTCTCCCATCTCACTCCACTCCTTTCCTTTCACTCCACGTAGCTCCGGCAACCGAAGCTTTCTGCTGCCCACACAGTCTGGAATGCTAGCCCCCTTCTGTAGGCGGAAGACCTTCCTCTTCCCCTCTGCCTGACTGCGTCATCTCTTCTCTGTATTTTAAATATATACATACACCTCTTTGTTTTTTCCGAGATGCACATCCAACTACTGCATGCAGCGTCCGGAGATGTGGTTACATTCAGGTGCCCCATGACAGGCTCCAGAGAGATGGTGACAACTTGAAAGGCCTTCATTCAACAGTTGATTGTCCACGGCTGATGGTCGGTCACTGATAATTCCAGCTTGTATTTTAACTGCTTCTGTTCACATTTTCAGGATATGACGGAGAGTCCAAGTCGTCGCTCCAGCCTGGACCGAGCCCCAGCTGATCCGGACTCCTCGAAGGGGCTGACGGCGTTGCCGCCCGATGGAGCCACGCCCGTTCAGCCGGCATTGTCGTCCGAGTGCCCCTCTCCACTCCTGCACCGCTTCTTGTTCAGCCAGGCGTGGGGACCGAACCGCGCCTCTACGCCTTCAGGCACAGCCACGCGGCGTGTCGCCCACTGTGAGTATTACCACCGCCACCATTGCGACTGCCGTCACCATCACCGCCATAACCAGCGCCGCCGTCTTAGCCACCGCCGCTAACAATTGCACCACCCCCTCCTCACCATCGTCACCGCCATGAGCAATTCTGCTGTAGGCTGGGTGATGTCTGTCACTAAGATGACCGCAGTCTTGGACGATTGTTGTTTGTGTGCCGCTACGAAGGGGCAGGCCTCACATGGCTGTGGGCCGCATGGCGCACAGTCTCGAACCGTACGCGTACCAGTGAAGTGCTTGGCTGTTCCTGCCCTGACGCTTCGTTTGCGACTCCCGCTTGCAGGCAGCGCATGCGCGCGCCTCCCCTCCCTGTGCGTCTCCCCGTCGCATCGCCGCGTCTGCCCGTGCTTCTCGTGCCCTCCAACCCCGCCGGGCGGCTGCGCCGCTACCTCCGCTCGTGGGCGGTCATCCCCGGCGGGAGCTGTCGACGGGGCCAGCGAGACTCGCCGCCTTGACAACGATACCGCAACGACCGTCGCCGCGACAAGCGTGACTGCGGCGGCAGCAAACCAGGTGCCCGCTCAGCCGCCGGAATTCTTCTCGCTTCCTGCCTCGCCCGCCTCGCCCACCTCGCCCACCTCGCCCACCTCGCCCACCTCGCCGCGGGGCCGCCGGCGGCAGCAGCAACTGCTGGGGCGCTGCTGTCACCAAGCGAACTGCGCCATCAGGCGCGCGGTGACCGCCGGGGATCACCAGCAGCGGCGCCGGCTCGCGGCAGCACGGCGAGCCTCGACCCCCGATCCCTTCTTCCTCTTTGACGCAAACGGCGAGGAGGACGACGATGAAAACGACGACGACGAGGACGAGGATGACGACGTGGTCGTTGACGGCGCGGCCGCTCCGGCTGCATCCACGCAAGCGTCGGACGCAGTTGGTGCAGGGACCGGTGCTGCTGCTGACGTTGCGGTGTTGGTAGCAGCCACCCGCCAGTTGATGGCGAACCGCGTCGAGCGGCTCCACCGCTGCTGGGAAGCGACCAAGGCGGCGCTGGCAGTGGCCACCGACGTGCCGCCCCACACCGATGGCGCCGCGGAGTCGTCGGCATCGGCGGCAGGCTGCGCCCGGCCTCCTACCCCGGTGCCTGGCTTGGATGAGGTTCAATTCCCGGGGGGCGAGGGCGACGGCTCGCACTTCGACTTCCCGCCCCTGCCTCAGGAGCTGCGGGCGGAGCCACACGCGCGGGGAAACGGCGCCGGCGATGATGTCGGTTCGTCGACGCTGCTCAACTCTACACCCAAGCGGCGCTGCGGCTTCCGCTGGCCATCGACCATGGGGGTGGCTGGGCCGGCGGATTGGGCCAATGCCTGCCAGCGTTTGCCGCGCTCTCCGGCGATTGGCTACCCATTCCGCCGTCGCTCAGCCGAGCCATCTGATGTTTTTCTGTCAATGCCGCCGCCGCCGCCACCGCCGCCGCCACCACCGCCGCTGATGGTGCTATCCGCGGTGGTGAGGAGCGCGGCGCTGGGAGCACCGGCGGAAGTGGCCAGCGCTGGGGAGGCCTCGGAACGCCAGCCGCCCTTCGAACGTGACGGTGCGGACGGGGCAAGGACGACCAGCCCGAGCTATGAACCGACCGGTGGGCGCCTCCCGCAGTACATGCAGTCCGAGTCGCAGGTTCTGGGTGGCAGCTATGATCTCGCCCTGCCACGAGCCCACTTCTACCCACACGCGACATCCTTGTACCACCACCATCACCACCACCACCGCCACCATCACCACGGCCACATCCAGCATCAGGAGCAGCAGAGGAGCGGAGGGGGTGGCCAGGCCTTCGCGCACCACACTTCGATGAGAGGGCACGGGGTGGCCGATGCACGGCTGTCTTCGCACGTCTCGTATGGACAACCCATCTTCGTGGCGAATGGCGGCGTGCCGGTGCCGTACTACGTCCGCCAGCAGCAGCAACAGCAGCAGCAGCAACAGCAGCCCAACGATGATGGCGATGGTGTCGGGTACGTGGACGCTTGTGCGCAAGCATTGGGGACAGCTTGGGCACTTTGAGTGGTGGAGACCGCGGTCGTGGCTGCAACTACAGCTGTGATAGCAGTGAGAGTGTAGCAGTTCCATTGTGAGCTGTGGTGGTAGCCAGACGTGCTCTGCGGCCACTGCTGCTGCTACAACAGCACCGTAGGTCAACCAATTCCGACTGTAAGTCAGCTAATTAATGTGTCTACTTTTCTTGATAAGGGAGAAACAATCGCCAATGGTCTATGTTACATACCTTTCAACCCCTTTATCAGTGCCTACCTTATTACAGACCAATTCAGACCTTATTGGTCACTACATGCCCTTAAACATCTCAACGTTCATCCTACAAAAGTCCCCATCACAAGGCAGAAACACAAACAAATAGACAAGAAATAATGTTTTCCCGTATTTAAACGGCTGTACGTCGTATGGACCTGAACTCAATTTACCTGTACAAGAATACAGGTGTTGAGGTGCAACTGACGACACTGACACGGTTCTTTTAGTAGGGGCTGATGCCAAGGTTTGTTAAGGGCTACTGCCGGTAACTTATTAAAGGCTCACGCCTAACAGGTGACAACCCTAATATCTCCCCAGGGGAAAGGGTACTGGGAGGTCCCTAGCTCCACCCAGGCTATACGTGATCTCCCCCCCCCCCCCAGCACCGACCAAGGGATCATCCAACTCGGTCCGCCGGGTGAAGTAGTCACTCTCGCCTGGCACTGATTCCCCCTACCCTCGACCCCGACTCCCTAACTCTCTCCGTTCCTGGCCCTTCGCGACGACCCCCTCTACGTCAGGGGTTCCCCCTTATATATCCCCCTAACCTCTGACGTCATCCCTTTTCACCCCCGTGAGTGACATGACGTCCTCCACTACTCCTCTACACAGGTAAATCGTATGGTTTACCCGTATGTAGGCCACACGGGGGCGGGGAGTTGGATCGTTATCTTTGATTCATAATATCGTGTCGGTACGTCAACGTTTTAACGATAACCCTCCACCACCCGACGACAGAGCCAATCAAATCAAGTTGTCACGCCAAGGGCAAAAATATGACGACAGATTGGGCTTTTCGGCAAACAGGAATGTCGAGAGACGAGCAACATTTTGGCAATTGCGCTGGAGGTGACTTTTAACGGCATCGTCAGGCTTAGCTCGTGGTCCGGGTCCTTAAGTAGGTGCCATGATGTCATCAGAACAGCCACGCATGTGAACCGGCTTGGTAGTTAGAATTGATTGCTCGTTGTGATTGGCAGGCTACATTCGTGTAATAAGGTGACTCTATTTAGAGGTTGGTGCAAATAGGCTTTTCATTATATTAAGGTTGTATTGAAAGCCTGCGGGTAAAATGTTTGTCTGCGTGTGGATGCATGTCTCTGTGCGGGTAAATATCTTTGTGTACGTATGGATGTGTGCATGTGTTTCTCTGTGCACCTAGCCTGGCACAAGTGCCATGGTGACATCTTTGCCACTTAGTGCCGGACCGTGGTGGCTGTTGTTTTTATTGTTGTGTACGTGTGTGCATGGGTGTTTGTGTCTTGTGTGCGTGTATGTGGCACAGTGAGGAACACAGGTGGTGGTACATCTTCCAGTCACCTCAGCCCGTTAATCCATAACACCTGGGTTTGTCCCGTGACCTGCCAGTGAGCCTTCGACACTTCGCGTGCCCTCAAGAGTGTACCTAGCCTGGCACGAAGCGGCACGGGTGACATCACCGTCGCTTAATGTCACCGTTGCCGTGTGACCTTTCACCACTGTCTGGCTTCCGCAGGGATCGCGACCGGGAGCCACCGCTGTCCGCTCCACGGTACCGCGCGTTCCCTCGCACGAGCGCCGCTCACCGCGGGGACGACGCGCAGGCCACTCGAGACGACTCCAGGTGACGCGGCGGCGGCGGCGGCGGCGGCGGCGGGCAGTGCCAGCAGCGGCGGTTGGCGCCGCTGCGCTACGGACCCGGCGGCCCGAGTTCGATTTTCGTTCGCGGCCAACACCGGTGACGGTTATCTGAACCGGTTCCGGGTCGCCCCTAGTTCGACTCTGCCTCAAATAAGTGCCTGGTGCGGTGGGTAAACATCGCCTAATGGGGAGACAAAGGCGGTCGGGTGTGGTGCTGGCCATCCTCCCCCGTGTCTTGCTGGCCTTCATAGGTGCTCACTTAAATTAAACTTAACAGCACTTGCCCCAAACGTCTGTTGAGGCTATAAGGGGGGGATATTTGTCTTTGAAGTTGGTGGGGATGGTGGTGGCAATGCTGGTGGTTGTTGGTAGTTGGTGGTGGTAAAATTGTAGGTGGCGGTGCTCGTTTTTTTACCGATTCAGTTGTGATGATGACGGTGGCTTGCGGTGGTTGCGACAATGTTAGGCTTTGCAGGGTGGTGGTGGTTATGAAGTTGTAAGAAGTGATAATGCTTATGACTTTGACGATGATGACCTTAATAACGATAAAGTAAGCAACTGCTGCTGCAAGCAGTGACTAACGATGATTCTCACGACGGATGGCGACGACGATGACAAACCGCAGGTCTCGCGGTGAGGCCGACTTCCATCACGCCGTCCCGCGCACCGTCCTGCCGCTGCCGCCCCACTCGCTGCTGCGCTCCACACGTCCCTCCCCCATCCGGGTCCAGCACTCCACGCTCGGGAGCTCCTCCTCCCACCCCTCGCCCATGGTCAGTCGATAAACATTTGTACGGCACTGTGCGAGCGAATGGCCACCGATTACGCAGATATTGGCCAATCACAAAAAAAAGGGGGGTGGCGTTTCACACGACGCTATACCAACCAATGGGATTGCTCTATCCGTGGGATCACTTGGCAATGAATACACGCAGTGATTAACCCTCGAGGGATCGATACTCTAACGTGGCTGTCGTCTGACTGTCCAGATTCGATACAATAGACACCTCCGAGTCGGGTTCCACAAGACCATATTATTGGCAGAGACACACCGCTAGGGGCAATGCCAACGCCTGCTTCCTTCCATATATGGGCAGACCGCTTATCGGTGATTTCGTCGGGTGTCCAACTTTATTCATGATAATCTCGATTTGAAGCTTTCGTGACTGCAGGAATCCACCCTCTTTGGTTATTTTGGTAAAGTCGCGTAGGTAGAAAAATAATAATAGATCCTGACGTTTTGATTGCCACACAAGCAAACCGTCTTCAGGTGGGAGTGGTTACTTGTGTGGCGATCGAAACGTCGTGATTTATTGTTATTTTTATGCCTACGTGACTTTACCAAAATAACCAAAAAGTATTTATTGATAATAATTCCATTTTTTTTATTAAGGATCTGAAAGCGCTGTACAGGACGCAGCAGCAGCACCATACACTGGGCATAAAAATAATATAAATACATTTTAAGAATCCATTTGCTAAATTAACAAAAAATTCATAAGTGGAAGTGTATAAATAGGGTTTAAAGCGCATTTTAAAAATGTCCACAGACTATTATGTATTACAGCGCACTCCACATCAATAAAATCATCTCGAAGCGCTTTACATTAAGTATCGGTCACTGGAAATTCGTCACGGGCAGCTGAGTGGGGGGGGGGGGGGCGGGGAGTGTTCTAGTCGCTCACAGGTCAGGGAAACCACATGCCCCTGTCCGGTAATATCGATCCACCAAATCCAGGCATCTAAGCGTACCAAGGACAAGTCTGCGTTCAGTGGGTGATAGAGGTTTCAGTAGTCAGACGCCTCATTTGTAGATTGTCTTGTCCCAGTCCATTAGGGACGCTCCATCAGTCGAGGTTTTTAAGGCTCGTCTGAAAACGCATTTATTTTTTCTTGCGTATCAGTCTTTGTACTCTTAGTTTTAATGTTTATGTTTTTTACAGGGATTGTGTTGTAAAGCGCTGTGAGGCCTTGTGTGAATGGCGCGATATAAAACTTGAGTTTTACTTACTGTGTTGGCACCGCTGAGATTCTGGTTTAAAATGTTGAGTTTCATCCGGCCTTAATTAAACCAGGTTTCTCTAGTATAGCGATTTCATGGTCTCAGACGGTAACCAGTGACTGACATAGAGGCTCATAGACTCCAGGACACACCAATAGATTAACATAGACACACAGACTCACCTAGACTTAGTCGTGAATAAATTGGGCTCTCATGTTTAATGAGTTGATGGTCTCAGCTCGGTCACAAATCACAAATCACCTACATATTGCTTCAGCCAGGTTCTCAAGTGTTGTGAATTTATGGTTTCTACCCGGTCACCAATCACCTATATGCGTCCCCTTGTGCCCGCTGTGTCTCTCTGTGTGTCCCCTGTGTACCGCCGTGTGTCTCCTGGGTGTGTAGCTCGGTTTACCCCGGGTATTTATGGCGGAGATCCTCACCGTGCCAAGGCCGGAGCTGGAGGTGAGGACATCGGAAATTGTGTTGATGAGTGGGGGGGGGGGAAGGGGTTTAACTTTTTCTAGGATGAAGACAAATGTATACACATGGATTTGCAAATCTTTGCTGCACGCGTTTGTCATCGGTGGTATATGATCATCTCTCCCGCACTTCCGATTAGCGCGGTTGGCTACGTACTGTGCAAAAGAAGTTCAGCATACGTAGTATATGACATTTTTTAAAGCATTTGGATACATTTTTTTTTAAAAGGAGTCTCCAAAGCAAACCCTCGTATATGAAGAGGTAAGGCTCAAAACTATGCTGTACAGATAGGCCGGCAACTTATTTGCTGCACTGTCATCCACTGACATGGTGCAGTAGGTCTGCAGGGTTGGGGAATTCACTCGCACGAATAAATTGTCGCTCGCGTTGACCGAGGTTCTTGTAAGTGGCGGCCATGTCCCGCGTGCGGCTCTCGTGGAGTCTCGGGAGTGGCCCACTAAGAGGTGTGGCTGCCCACAGAGATGCGGCTCGTATATAGAGACATGCCGATCTCTTAATAGGTTTTTTTTTTAGTTGGGTTAGATCTCGTTAATGTAAATGTGTCGTAAACCCTACTTCCACCCGACACAGCCAATCAGTGAGGGCTTGTCACGTGAACAAAAACGTTACTACTTCAGCACACCTGTGTGTTGGAGAGCAAACCTAAAACGTCAACAATTTGAGCACCTGCTTAATCACGCAATTGACAGAACCCAAGCAACTTTATTACCGGTAATGTTGGTCGTGAAAGCCTGCGCGTTAAATAGAGCTCCCGATTAGTTCCATGAAAATGAGATTAACAACGGATAGAAATGAGAGTGTTGTGAACAGGCAAGATATACCATCTTGTGAGATGGATAGGGTTTACGAGAGAGATGAGAGAGAGCTGTCCTCTTGTTTATCTCGCTGGACATGAATGGAGGTTAACAAGAGAGAGCAATGCGACATCTGGGGACGAGAGCGGCGTGCAATGCGGCGGTCGCACGTATGGACGCCATGGGCGGCACGTCGTCACGTGCCGCCATAGTGTGTGGCGTCACGTTGCCCGCCAGGACACTCCGAGTTGATCTTGTGGCCCACTGAACTGCACCTCTGATTAGCACAGTTGGCTATGTGTGGTGTGAAAGAAGTTCAGCATACATGGTGACACCAAGAAGGTCAAAACCGGTTCAGTTTTTTCTCCGCTTAAACATGGGGAAAAAAAAAAAGTTCGAGGGCAGCGAGTCGTTGATGATGCTGCTTCGGTTCTGTTTTGCAGGACCTGATGAATTTTGACTTCCAGTTCATCCTGCACGGGGCGTCTCAGAGCACGATAGAGTGGTACACGTGCGCGCACAAGTACAAGAAGGTACAAGCGCGTGGCCGCCGCTGCTGCTGCCTCACCCGGTGGTCACAACGCTTGCCAACGAGCCAGCTTGCACAGGGGCGGCTGTTCAATTCCTGCTACTGGCACCATGTGCCAGATTAACACAGGAGGCCTGCATCCCAGTCCCTTTGATTTTGAGGAGTCCCCTGCAAAAAATAAATAGATATATGTACTGCTCTGTAATGGTTGAAATGCAACGCTCCTCAAATGTACTGTAATCCCATCACGCTGAAACCTTATAATTAATAAATTAATGCTCTGGCTTAGTAGTATTGACAGCTGTTAAAGAATTGTGAAAGGTTTTTCAGGTACCACACACGTGCACCACACATGCACACCACACACACTTGTATGTTTGTAAGTTGAACTTCTTTCGCACCGCACGTAGCCAACCGTGCTAGCGCCACACACACACCTCCAAAGACAACACGCCCTGGCCAGACATGCGTAGAATCATGATCAAAAGAATCGTCGGGTATGGCGATTCATTACATGACTTGTGCTAGTTCAAGCAAAGGCCGGTCATGTAGTTTCACCACCCCCCTTCTCCTTCCAAAATAACCCCCCCACCCCCGCCTCACAGCTGAGGCCTCGTAAAGAGGACAAGAGGCCAGATGGCGAAGAGAGCGATGATGAGAAATGCACCATCTGTCTGTGCGAGCTGGAAGACGAGGAGGATGTGAGGTTGGTGAATTGCCGTTGCTCTTCCTTGATATATTTTGGCACAGCACAGCGTCGCTTATCCCACTCGCTGCGGACTGATTGTACAGGTTGCTCTGTGAAAAAAGTCAGATGTGTGAACATGGATGTAAAATCAAAGGTGTATCACAAAAACTGCACTGCGTGTAGGTGGTCAGTTGGTCAGGATGAATCTGCGACCTCAAGATATTCAATGACTGGGGAAATCTCTGCTGTGCCCCCCCCCCTCCCCATGGCTCATTCTGCCCCTCCCTGGTGGTGCAGGAGGCTGCCCTGCATGCATCTCTTCCACCAAACATGCGTCGACCAGTGGCTCGTCACTAACAGGAAATGCCCGATCTGCCGGGTCGATATCACAGCTCAGCTGCCCGCGAAACCCTGATCAGTTCGGAGCATCATCCCCCCCCATCATCCCTGCCCCTCCCCTCCCTTCTCTGCCCCTCCTCACTGCCCCTCCCCACCGCCCCTCTCCTCCGACACACGAGACTCACAATACGATGAGATGCCTACCTACTGGTGTGGTGTGTGTGCGCGTGCACTGCAGTGCACGCGCACACACACCACACCAGTAGTCTAGTCCTACCCGTACAGCCCCCGTTGCGCGTGTACAGCCCGTGCGATGATCCACTGCTGGACGACGGCCTCGTCCCCATACAGTGCGGGTCGTCGGGGTTATTTGACCGCACTTCCCCCCTCCCGCTGGTCAGCGCGGGTCGGTGAAGGCGGGGAAGCCTGGTTGGCGCAAAGAAGGGGGACGGTGCAAGCCGCTTCACAAAACCGTTCCTCGTAAAAACCTGGTTTGGGATTGGTTCGTTTGTAACGCGACTCGAGGCACGTCCGGCATTTGAAACTGTTTGGTCAAAGCTGCTGCGCGAGATCCAATTATTTCACGTGACGAGGGCTGTTCAGTGCAGACGAAGCGCGGTGCACCCATTCGTCCTTTAAGGTCAACGATGATCGCGCGATGGGAGCTTGTGGATCGCCGGTTTTCACGCGGTGTCTGCGGTGGCCCTGGTCACCTCTGTTCACCGCGACGTTTTACAAAGAACCTGTTCCCGCATTGAATCGTGACAGTGAATCGCAACGATTAATCAAATCGCGGGGCAGATAAAATCGATGCGTCGCTGCTCCTGTCACAATCCTTGCACTGGATATTTTTCTGACCTATTATGATCTCGAGGAGATGGTTTCTGCCATTGATGTCGTTTCGTATACTTTGCACTTGCAACCCTCCGCTGCGTACACACGCACACCTCTGCTGCGTACACACGCACACCTCCGCTGCGTACACGCACACCTCTGCTGCGTACACACGCACACCTCTGCTGCGTACACACGCACACCTCTGCTGCGTACACACGCACACCTCTGCTGCGTACACACGCACACCTCCGCTGCGTGCACACGCACACCTCTGCTGCGTACACACGCACACCTCTGCAGCGTACACACGCACACCTCTGCTGCGTACACGCACACCTCTGCTGCGTACACACGCACACCTCTGCTGCGTGCACGCACACCTCTGCTGCGTACACACGCACACCTCTGCTGCGTACACGCACACCTCTGCTGCGTACACGCACACCTCTGCTGCGTACACGCACACCTCTGCTGCGTGCACGCACACCTCTGCTGCGTACACACGCACACCTCTGCTGCGTGCACGCACACCTCTGCTGCGTACACACGCACACCTCTGCTGCGTACACGCACACCTCTGCTGCGTACACGCACACCTCTGCTGCGTACACACACACACACACGTCTGCTGCGTACACACACACCTGCTTGGCATTCCGTCGTCGACATTTTGCTTTCATGCCCTCTCACACTTTTGGAATTTACGGCACGCCGTTTGTGTTTTTTTCCACTCGATTGTACGATATGCAGCCATTATGAATAGGCATAGTTAACCTATTGGGATTGTTTTGCATTCATCTTAACGTTAGCATCAGAATTGGGTTTTTCTTGTTAATTTTTTTTAAATCTCACCCTTCTCTGACAAGGTTACCAGATGATCGATAGAAAGGCCGGTAAAGAATGAGGTTTTGAGACGATAAACAAATCCTCTTGGGTGATAATGTTGATTTGAAGCTTTCGTGACTGCAGGAATCCATACTCTTTGGTTCGTTCGGTAAAGTCACGTAGATATATAATAAAATAAATCGCGACGTTTCGGGCACACACACACAAGCGTCCATCATCAGGTGGGAAAGCATTGGTCTGCTGCTGAGGCAGACTGTTTTTGAAAATCTGTTTTAAAAGCAGACTGCTTCAGCAGCAGACCATGGCTTTCCCACCTGATGATGGACGCTTGTGTTGCGCCCGAAACGTCGTGATTTATTTTAGAACTACGTGACTTTACCGAAGGAACCAAAGAGTGTGAGATCCTCTGGGTCTCGAGAGAGTACAGATCTATCTGTTACGTGGTCTTAAGACAGACCAGTTATGATCGGCTCTTAATACCATAGACTGAATGACCGGATGGGATTCTTTACACAATAGACAAACCAGTTCCTGATTGGGCCTCGAGACCAATGTCCTAAAAAAAAAAATCTCAAGTAGGCCCTAAATTTGCTTTGCCATTTCTGCGGCTCCCCTCGTGTGGAACGAAGATCTCCGATTTCATTGTTTCACACAAAGGTGAGAATGATGTAAGAAGTAAAATTTGATGTGTTTTGAGGTTGAGCAAGTGCTACTTTGAACCTTTGCAAAGCACCCATGGTGATCGAAGTTGGACAGGTTGCGGTGTTTCATGCTCTGCCCTATAAGTTGAGCGCAGGTTGGGGTTTTGATTTTTCCGTTAGGAAAAAATAATTAAGTCTTGTTTTTTTGCATGAAGGCCTTGCGCTGTTTTTTAAGCACCTGTTCATCCGGTGCTTGTGTCATGTTTCGGGTTCGCGTCACGTTTTCGACTCCCATGACGCCCGCAGAATTAACGGTTACGTCGCACAGCAGCTTTACGCTGAAAAATTTTAACAAACAAAAAATCGCCACCCATCGGCTTGTTGCAGGGAGAAACCTCTACACGGCACACGTGCAGCCCATTTGTCAGACCACTGCTGGATGAGGGCCTTCCACATGCCTGTGTGGGTCGTGGGGATTATTTGACCATACTTTGCCACGCTGAAGTATGGTGAATGCAGGTGGCATCCGACGCGAGAGCTTAGAAGTGCAACAAAGTTTCTTGCCGCCCACCACATAGCTCCAAAGCAGCCTATAACACCTGTTTTGCATGGTGGTCACTCATCCAGGAAGCAACAAGTCTAATCCTGCAGTACTTTTTGCGTCGATATATTTTTTTTGCAAGCACATCGGTGCAATAGAGGCTGTGCAAGTTTGTGGTTAGAAGAAACGCAATAATAAAATGTTTAAGGTGAAAATAACGTGACCATAAATGGCTCATCTTGCTGTGATGAATACAATAACATTTTTCTCAAAATAGTTGGAACGGGTACACCACATCCCCCACCACATGTAACAAGGTTTTTTTTTTTGGACGGTGGACCCATCAAAAGTGAACAAAAAAAATGCATTGTCCTGAAGCTGTGAAGTGCGCACAGCAATGATGCTTTGGTGTTGAGCTGCATCTCCATTCCGTGCAGGTTCCCGTAATAAAGTTCAGCACAGCAATACCGGCACCAGACCTCTGTATGAATCAACTCCTGCTGCCCAAAACACATGCCAAATTCTCAAACTGTTCTGGTCAAACTCTTGACAGGTGGCCACCGTAATTTAAATCAGATATTGAGGGTATCTCTTATAATCCCGATTGCCGTGTGTCGCCACTGGCGAGACAAAAGCAGTCGGGTGTGGCGTTGGCCACCTAACCCATTGTGTGCCGTACTGGCCTTCACAGCTGAGCGAGATGGGGGGGGGGGGAAGTGGGTGAGCTCGTGGAAAGAGGAATATGGAGGAATGGAGAGACGGTGAGACATTGAGATAAATTGGGATATACGGTATAGATAAGGCAAGCGAAAGCTGCGAGACGGGCTCCATAGAAGATTAAACGTTTTTTTCTGGCTGGGAGGGAGGGCTGACCAAACATTCAAATGACGTGCGGGGTTGCTCAGTCTTACCCAGGGCGCACCACGGGAAGAGGAGTCAAGGATACAATGCATGGAGAAAGAGAATGGAGTGGGAGAGGAGGCCGGGAAGAAGTCCCCACCACCAAGATGGACAGAGGAGGCGAAAGGCACGGCTCAAGATGAGCGAGGGGACGCACCTGGCCAGAACTTCATCCAGAAGTGGATTTGGCAAGGGTCGGATAAAACGCCACTCCCCAACCGTGACCCACAAACCCGAAATGAATGAATGGCCAGCTTCACGTTATTTAACAGACGCCAGTTTAATGTAATTCACAACCGCGTTGGGAAAAGTACGCATGCCCGGCGGGTTAACAACATATACAATACACACATCCGCTGTACACTCGCTCAACTCTCATCCTACACACGCAAGTCACTCGTCCATAACGTTTTATACACCGCCGTAACCGTCACGAACATGACAGCAGTCAAAACTTTTAGGTAATTCATCCGCTACACACTGGCGATCGTGACTTGACGAAATTTGTTTTATGATGTTGCAGGGCTAGAGCTGAAATTTGTTACAAGATGCAGGGTTTTTTTTCCTCGCAACTTGGAAAGTCTTAACAAGTATTTTTTTTTATTTTTGGGCTCTAATAAACACAACTCATCGGTTTAATTCATTGAAACGGGGTGAGAAAAGGTTCCGAAGTATTGTCTCGTGTAAAACTCTCATGAATATACAACCGCCATCGGTGACTCGAGACCTTCTACCCCCGTGGCGTGTGATGCAACAGCCGATAGAAGCACTGTCATAAAATACAGCAGCGTTCTCAATGTTCATAAGGTATTTTGGCTCAGATTGCGCAAGTATAAATATATTCTTGGTTCTTTTGGTAAAGTCACGTAGAAGGGAAATAATACAAATAATACAAATAAAACAATAACATCACGACATTTCGACTGCAACACAAGCAATCATCAGGTGTGAAAACCATAGCAAGAAAATTCTTGCAAGAAAAAATATTTTCTTGCTGTGGTTTCCACACCTGATGATGATTGCTTGTGTTGCAATCGAAACGTCGCGATAATTTTATTGTTTTTTTGTATTATTTCCCTTCTACGTCACTTTACCGAAAGAACCAAGAATATGAATCCCTGCAGTCACGAAAACTTTAAATCAAAAGTATAAATGTGTTGTTAACCCGCCACGGCCAACGAGAAAGGTTTGTCCTGTAAAGAAAACGTGCCAATTAGTTACTAGTTTAGCCCACCGGTGTGTTGGGAGTAAATCCACATTTACAATTTGAGTACCACGACGTTTCGCTGGTAATTACATCCAGTATCATCGGGCCATTTTGCCAGATGATGCTGGATTTTGCCAGAATTTTGCGATCCAACCCAGAATAAAAAAACCTTTACCAATAATATTGGTCGCGAAAACCTACGTGTCAAATTGAGCTGTGTTTATGCCATGCATGTTTGTGCTTATTCATCGTACGCAACTGTTAAATGCACGCGAGAGTTCACTCATTCCCAGCGGGACTTTGCTAGTTTTCTGGCCATTACGGTAACGCGGACAAAACGTTGGTGTTTCTTTGTGGTGCGAAAGCATGAGTGTCCGTAGAAAACCCACACATGCGAGGAAGAACACTTAGGGCCCCACCAAACAACCTTCAAGAACCTGCTTGCTGTACTGCCGTCAACAGGCACCACCTCGTCTCATGTTCTATGTTGATATCTGAACAGCTGAAAACAGTGTATAAGCAAATAATACTCAGTTATCAAAACATTAAGACTGCTCCCACAGACTCCAGCACCGCGTGAATACAAAGTCAAAACGCAAACACTAACCTCTTAAATAAAATGTACATCAGCCTTAAAAATGTATATAAATACTGTACATTATTTTTAATTTTTTTCAACTTTTTTGTAAAAAGTATTTTTCTTCTAGTTCAATTTATTGTTCAATACAAACAGTTGAATTTCATTTTATATAGCCTTTAAAAAAATGTTATCATCTTTTCTTTGCTGGATGACGATTAAGGTCCATGTTAGTGTCACTATACAGAAACGTGGCACGGCAGCGCAGCGTTTAGCGCGCTGCAGTTAACCCGGCGACCTGAGTTCGTTTCCCCAGCCACGGCTAACATCGGTGGCGATTTATATATAATGAACTGGTCTTCGGCCTCCCCTCGCTGACCAGCATGGTGAAGCATGATCGTACCGCCCCCACCCCTCCAATGACCGACGCAGGCGTGGGGAGGACTTCATCCAGCAATGGACTGACAAATATCTATACACATCATTCAGCATTATCATGAATTTACACAGAACTGTACATTGGGTGGTATGGGTATGAACAGCACACTTTGAATGCATGTTTAAAAACAATAAAAATACTCAAAAAGGAAGAAAAAAAAAAGCAGGTTACAACGGCATTCCAGAAAAAAAGGTAAGAAAATATATCTATTCCTATAGTAAATACATTCCACGTGAGAGCTGTAATAAAACAACCCCTTACAAATTAACTTCATAAAATAGAGGGTAATTGGGTTAAGTTTTACACAAATGCCCGTGTAAAAATAACGAGAAAACCCGCCTCCCCATGTCTATGAATGTACACACAAACTGCGCGCTGTGCGAATATTGTAGAGTTCTCCCCTTCCCGGAAAATGTGTTATATTCTTTTTGTTATATTGCACAAAGCTTAATGTATGGGGTTTTTTTGAACTACAACATATCTGTAGCATTGCGATTAATGGTGGCGCCCCCTAGTGGTTGGAAGGCTTGACGCAAACGCCACAATAGTAAAACATCGATTCTTACATGCGCACACGCAATTCGATGCGTGTAGCACAAGCTTGAGAATCAAAATTCATAATCGCAATGTCCTACCGCTCTTCCTGTATTGTACATCAAAACACAATTGAAGAATTCTGTGGAATACGGCGGAGAGTTTATAGCTGCCAAATTTAAAAATATCAAAATCGGCTCGCTTCCACGTGCGTAAATTTGTGACGGAGCACAACATCCGAGATAAAAGCG
Source organism: Petromyzon marinus (assembly GCF_048934315.1). NCBI lineage: Eukaryota > Metazoa > Chordata > Hyperoartia > Petromyzontiformes > Petromyzontidae > Petromyzon > Petromyzon marinus. The sequence continues at coordinate 3,278,137 of NC_133718.1, read as the reverse complement.
AAATTAAAAGGATAGCATCGACCAAAGCCGAATAACTCGAAGGGTGCTTGAGATTCGGAACGAAAGTTGCATTTTGAGAGTCGCTGCCTACGATTGATTCGCAGCCACTTCCTCCGACGCGGAGGACGGATAGAAAATAACTGGTGTACGGAAGATATGGCCAAAAATATGGGTGATGCTTCCGCAAACTGGCACAGGTGGAAGCTATGAAAATGAACGATTTATGACAATTTACATCCATTCCTATAATTAGCAGGGGATGCTATGAGTGGAGCGTGTGGTTCGACACATTATCACGCACACTTGCAAAGAGTGGGAGGCATGTACCCGATTAACCTCACTACCACCCCATAGTGATGCAATACTGCTACTATCCAGGGTAGCCGTGTCAATGCGAGTGCCGAGTTTAGTCTCATTTTTACAATATGAATCGTATCATTTGCTGCAGTTCAGTGATATAATTTGTACAGTTCTGTTTGCATTCCATGACCCAAAAATGCAACCATGAGCTTAGAATGCGCGAGAGTAGATTTTAACCGATGAACGGGTGCGTCGATACACCCCCTAACAGAATGGGAACCATGATAACGACGACTCAAACTACCGTCCACTGTTACCACCGATACTGGAGAGGGCCAATCACCACGAGGCATTCAATGGGGGAAAAGTGAGCACAGCGAAAATGTTTTATGGAGCATTGCGGATCGGGTCGGGAAAAGAGTTAATGCTAAGCGGCTGGTTGGCTCGTTTGTTAGGGTTGGGCTTGTGTCGAGGGTGGCTGGTTTGCTCTGCCTGCGAGGAGTTTTCCCCCCACTGCCGAGCCTTGCCATTCGTCGTTTTCTGTCCACTCAGGTGGGCACAAAGCACAGGTCAAATTTTCCCATGGGCAGTTCCACGGTTTTCGGACATACATTTTTCGACACTTTAGAGATGTGGCCAATCAATAGTAACCGGGCGGAGTGGCTTTCAACTCAACAGCGTACACGTCAGCCAATTACAGCTGTAATTCAGAGACAAATAAATTGTCCATGCTTGATTAAATAAATTCTCGTAAATTACCGTGGTGTTGGAACGTACTAAGACAATACGACTTTTTCATCCATGCTGGGATGGTGGTGATGATGCAATCATTTTCCTGTACAGTCCATGGTCAAACCACCACCTTATGCCATGAATAATTAATATTGCAAACATATAATTACTCTTAATATAGCACCAGATAAGATTATTCGGATGGTTTTACAAATGTTGACTCTAATGAGGTTGCCAAATTTGTGGCACTTTCCAAGCATTCCACACGGGAAAGTTGTACATAAAAAAAGGATCAACTTTAGTCACTCAGTGATGGTAAAATAGATGTCCGATTGACTAGGCAATCAGACCCTAGCACTACCCCCAACCACACTAGCCCATCAGACCCTAGAGCCTGACCCCCTCATCTTAAAAAGCCAACATCAACCCTACACCTCACTACAGTAGCCAACCAATGATTAGCCCTACCCCTAACCACAAAAGCCAAACACTAACCCTAACCAAACTAGCCAACCAGATTCTAACCCTACCACTAACCCCAACTAGCTAATCAGCTCCTAGCAGTAGAGCCAGCTATCGTGCTTCACCTTTTCATTTCTAGTTATCTTTTTAACTTTTGGTGTTCGCAGCAAAAATGACTAAAGTACAACAAAATATTTCTGGGCATGTTTGGCCGCAACACTCAATCTTGTACGAGTTGAAAACTAGCGATGAAATATTTCATGCTTTTGTAACGTTTTTACCCAAATGTATTACAGAGCCGTTCTGAGTCGGCGCAGGAGCGCTACCGTTGCAAGACGATCCATCGTGCAGTCTCTGCCCCGTTCACTTCGAGTCTCTTGTTAATGGAGACGTTCGTTCGTTTCTCAATACGCTTGTCCTGGTGAGGGTCGTGGGCGGCAGCATGTTGAGTAGAGCGGTCTGGATCTCCCTTTCCCTGGTGCCACACTCCAGCTCTGTCCGGGGAATTCCCAGGCATTCCCAGGCCAGTCGAGCGACAGTCTCGCCAGCGTGTCCCGAGCTGGCCCCGGGGTCTTCGCCCAGTGGATCATGCCCGGTAGAGTTTCAGGGGGAGTCTACCGGGGGGGTATCCTTACCAGGTGTCCACACCACCTCAACTGGCTCCTTCTCAATCGGGAGAAGCAGTGGGCTCAACTGTGAAGTTCTCCCAGATTACCAAGCTCCTCATCCGATCACGGAGTGAGCTCGGCAACCCTGCGGAGATACCTCATTTTGGCCCCTTGTACCCGGGATCTCATTCTTTTGGTCATTACCTTAAGCTCGTGACCCGAGGTGAGGGTGGAAATGTAGATCGACCTGTAAACCGAAGCTTCGTTCGAGAACTCAGCTCACGCTTCACTACCACGGAACGGTACAGCGCCCGCAACACTGCGGACGCCGCACCGATCCGCCGGCCGATCTCCCGCTCCCACTTACCATCACTCACGAAGGAGACCTCGAGGTACTTAAACGCCTCCACTAAGGGCAGCTGTTCCCCCTCACCTGGAGAGAACAATCCAGATTTGGAGGTGCTGATCGTCATCCCAGCCTCTACACATTTGGCAGCAAACCGTTCAAGTAGATGATGGAGATCACAGACTGACGAGCAAAAGATGACGTCATCTGCAAAAGGTAGCGATGCCACCTCCATGGCCCCCGTACTGGACACGCCTTGATATTCTGTCCATGAAAATCACAAACAGGAGTGGAGACAAGAAGCTCCCTTGGCGGAGTCCAACACCCACAGTGAATGACTTTGATTTAACACCAAAAATACGAACACAGCTCTCACTCCGGGAATAGAGACCAGATAGCGCACAAAAGCGGCACTCCCGCAGCACATGCCACAAGACCTTGCGGGGAACACGGTCAAATGCTTTTTCCAAGTCTACAAAGCAGAAGTAGACTGGAGAAGCACATTCCCATGACCCCTCAAATATCTGTAAGAGGGAAAAGAGCTGGTCCATTGTTCCACGACCATGACGGAATCCGCATTGTTCCTCCTAAATCTGAGACTCGACCACCGGGTGGAGCCTCCTCTCCAGCCCTCTGACATAGGCTTTACCTGGGACACTGAGGAGTGTGATTCCTCTGTAGTTGGAGCACATACTCTGGTTCCCCTTTTAAAAAATGGGAACCACGACCCCAGTTTGCCAGTCCAGAGGTACTATACCCACCTACCATACAACATTGAAGAGGAGTGTTAACCACAACACTCCTACACTGTCCAGCGCTTCCAACAACTCTGGGCGAATCTCGTCCACCCCAGCAGCTTTGCCGCTACGAAGGCCTTCGACCGCCACAGCGACTTCAGCAACAGTGATGGATCCGACACCCCCAGCTGTCCACAGGGCTGCCACCTGAAAGGAGGGCATGTCCACTGGGTTAAGGAGCTCATCAAAGTGTTCCTCCCACCTCTCAACTATCTCCCTAGTTGAGTTCAATGTTACGCTACCCTTACTAAAAACAGCCTGGGCCACGTCCTGTCGACCACTCCTCAGGCGTCGGTTGGTTTACCAGAATATCTTTGAGAATCCCCGATAGTCCCTCTCCATGGCCTCACCAAACTTCTCCCACGCCCGGCCTTTCGCTTCAGTGACTCCTGCCGCGCTCTAGGCATGCTAGTACCTCTCAATCGAGTCGGTAGACCTTTTTTCTGAGCCTAGCTCAGAAAGCATCCTTCAACTTGACAGCTTCCCTCACCACTGGTGTCCACCAACAGGTCCTAGGGTTTCCGCTATGACAGGCACCAACTGCCTTCAAACCACAGCTGCATCCACAATCGAGGTCCTGATCATCGTTCACTTGGACTCAATGTCCACAACCTTCCCTGGAGCGAAGGAGAAGTTGGAAGTTGAAATATTTCTGCACTGGGTCTTCCGCCAGACATTCCCAGAAAACTCGCACTATTCGCTTGGGCCTTCCACGTCTATCTGGTCTGTGCCTCAAGCATCGGCTCCAACTTACCACCAGGTGGTGATCAGTTGACAGCTCTGCCCCTCTCTTCATCCAAGTGTCCAGAACATACAGTCTTAGGTCCGATGATACAACTAGAAAGTCAATCATTGACCTTTAGGTCCAAGGTGTTCTGATACCAAGTATACTTTTGAGCATCCTTGTGTTCAAATATGGTGTTTGTTATTGACATTCCGTGACTAGTACAGAATTCTGATAACATCTCACCATTTGGGTTCGGATCAGGGGGGCCATTCCTCCCAATCACGCCTCTCCAGGTATCTCCATCTTTCCCACGTGCGCGTTGAAGTCGCCTCGTAAGACTATGGAGTCGGTAGGCGGCACTCTGTCGAGCACTAGACCCACCATCTCCAAGGTAGAATACTCTGAATTGCTGTTTGGTGCATAAGCCCAAACAGTCAAAGAGTTTTTCTTTTTGAGACCCAAAGTCTCATTGAGGTGACCTTCTCATCCACTGGGACAAACTCCAGCTGAACAGCACCCAGCTGGGGGCTTCTGAGTATCCCCACACCCGCCCAGGTCCTCTCACCAGGGATTACTTCGGAATAGGAGACCACCCCCTCCACTAGCTCTGGATCCTTCCCCCCCCAGTGACGCGACATTCCACGTCCCAATAGCTAGTGTCCGTCGCCAAGGTTGAGTCCGTCTGAAGACCATCACTCTCCCTGCTATACTGTCATAGCACCTGCCCCTCACCCTTCGTCATGCGGTTGGTGGGCCCAACAGGACAGCACCACATAGCCATTTCGGGCTGGGCCCGACCAGGCTACATGGGTCACCCGGCCACCAGGTGCTTGCCGGCGAATACCACCCCCAGGCCTAGCTCCAGGGGTGTATCCCGTTATCTCTTTGTCCGGGCGCGGTTCTCTGATTTTTGTATTTTGGACCGCGATATGTCTGGAACCTCCCCCAAGATCTGTTCACTAAGACCCTACCAGGAGTATAAGACTCCAGGCGACATAGCTCCGAGGGTCATTGGAACACACATACCCCACCACCACGATAAGGTTACGATCCTCCAAATGGAGAAGTGAGAATGAAAGTTGTACTTTCGAGGCGTTTGGTGAGAGGTGATCTGTCGTGTGAAAGAACCATTTTTGATGACAGCATCTAATGCCCAGTAGTCTTGTCCCAAGGTACGAACTGAGTTCCTGTAAAAAAAACAAAATTAAAAGTTGTTATTTATTACAATCACAGCAGATGGTGCAAATCTTAAGAAATGTTATCAATATGCTACTAGCTTTTTTGCCCGTCCAAGGACGGGTGTATATTGCAGGAAATCTGAAAATTCAATAGAAAAATTGTTCATCTCATGATTATTAATTAGGGGGGAAGGGTTGCCCCATGTGGAGTGACGTCACCCATTAATGGTTATTGTGGAGGGGTGCGGCATGTGAAGTGACATCACCCGCTCATGATTATTAATGAGGGGAGGGGTGCGGCATGTGGAGTGCGCAACCTTCTTGTGCGTTCGTGTAAATTTCTACACGGGCATGAATATTAATGAAGGGGGGGGGGGCTCTTTTGCAGCACAGTGCTAAGGATGTAGCACTGTGCTGCGTATATTTATTTTTCACCGTCACTTTCTGTAAGGGAACAATATTTGAAGCGACTTTGCGTAATAAATTATTGAATTCAGCTTGACCTTCCTCTGCGTTAGTGTAAAAATCATGTGGAGTGACATCACGCGGGGGGGTTGGGGGGGTGGCCTCATGTGGAGTGACGTCACGCGCGGGACACACACACACATTCTTGGCTCATTATATTAGTAATGTGGGGGGGGTGGGGGCAGCGAGGGGGAGAAACCGGTCCCTTCGCAGCTCTCCCTACCGCTGTTGGCGCGTCGGGCGCTAGCGGCTGTGCTCGTAGACGTGGCGCGTCGCCTCCTGGCGGCACAGGCTGCTGAAGGAGCAGTTGGTGCACGTGTAGAGGCCACGCGTGTGTTGCCACGACACCCGGCGCTTACTGGACAGGCCTGCGAGGGGGAGGGGGGGGTGGCACACGGTGGGGGAGGGAGGAAACGCGGTTAACTCCCGGTGACCCACGGGTGCATTATCCATACGGTTTTGTCGATTAGCTGTGCTCGTGCCATTTCTATCGTTAGTTGCTCCTCACTTGTCGGGGATCCCAGCGCTGTGTAGCCTTTAACGGACTGTCGGAGAAAGTGCAGCTAGCGAGCTGCGCCTGTAACGGTCGGCGAGGCAGACGAGGGCGTGGGTGGCCAGCACCACGCCCAACTGCCTTCGTCTCCCCAGTACTGTTTGTGCACAGCACCAGATACTCATTCAAAGCCGAGTAGGCCGAGGGAAGACCAAGGACTGGTTCGGATATCATTCGCCATTGATGTCAGCCATGTCCAGGAATCAAACTCAAAGACACAGGAAATGGTCATGCACACGCATATTTATACACCCTCACAACTTCACTCGCCTGGAATGCAGCCGATCCCGTGAGATCCCACAAGCTAAGCGGGTTTGAGCTTGGATAGTGCTCCGATGGATGACTACCATGCACAGTGGTAGTTATAGGCTGCGAGGCTGTGGTGGGCGGTAGATGGCAGTGCAGAAAAAATCCACCAAATCTGCACTGACCAGCGTAATGAAGTATGGACAAATAACTCCCGCAGCCTGCACGGCCTGGGGAGGCTCTCATTTGGCACTAGTTTGATGAAGAGCGTTACATGCACAACTAACCTATGTGCCAGCATCCGACCAGGACAAGATTTGAAGTTGCACAGTTTAAAAAAGAAACTCTTGTGAAATTCTGACAATATGTAACCTCAAAACCAACCTCAAGCGACATCACCAGAGTACAAATGCTTTGCTTGGTTTACATTAATTGCTCCTGATAATTTACAGCCAATTGTCAATCCCCTGCTGGATGAAGGCTTCCCCCACGCCTTGTTAGTTATGGGGGTTAATTGACCTTATCTTCACCACACTGGTCAGCGGAAGGGGGAGAAAAGGCGGTGTGCCCCAAGACAAACCGGCACTGACCAGCGTGGCAAAGAAAAACTAGCAAACAACACCACACTACTCATGGCGTTAGGAGGGTAGGGAGGGAAGCTGGTCATCCACAAGCGGATCGACAGAGTGGCGCTGCGCTCCGTGTACACACGCGTACACTCACCCGCCGCCTTCCAGCGAGCGGAGCCCGCCTGCCAGCCCGGGTGGCTGTGGTGCGCCGGCGGCAGGAGGCTCGCTACTCTCGGCGTCAGTGGCGTCTCATCCTGCTCCGACGCCAAGGCCGGCGCCGGCACCGCCGCCGCCGCCGCCTCCACGCAGGCGCGGCTTTCAGACGCGCCACCGCTCCCCCCCATCACCGGTGCCACCGCCTTCCCCTTCCTCCCTCTCACCGGCGGCGGTGGTGGCGGCGGTGAAGATGCTGGAGGAGGGGGTGTCCTGTCATCACAGTCTGCCACCGGCGACTCCGTCCCGCTGGCTCCCGTGTTGCCGGAGGCCATAGCCAAGGCCCCGCAGCCTCTGTCGCTCGCATCATCTCGCGCCACCGCCGCTGCCCCCCGCTCCTGCGACGCCAACAGTGGCGGCAAAGCGGGGCCAGGGCACGAGGATCCGTCGCCGCGAGCTTCTTCTCGGATCCACCGCGTTTCCTCCCCGGCCGCCCTGTCCGTCCTCAACTTGAGCAGCAGCGTCTTTGTCGACGCTTTCCCCGCCCCTTTCCCCGCCGCCGCCGCCACCCGACTCCGCGTCTCGCTGCCTCGGCCGACTGCCTTCCTTCGTCGCTTCGGCGGTCCCGCCTGGGCCGTCCCGCTGTCGCCACCGTCCGCCCCACCACCGTGGGCAGCGCTCGTCGTGTCGGGGTGACCCGAGGTGGCCTTTTTCTTCCCCTTGGGATCGCTGGTTCGAGCCGCCACGCCCGTGCCGCTCTCCGCTTCTCCGAGGCTCGGCCGACAGGGGGAGTCGAGATGCGGGGCACCGGCAGGCAAAATCAGGTCACCCATTCGCCCCGCCCCCTTCTTCTTTCCGACTTTTGAAACCGCGGTGATCACACCGTCATCACCGCTCTCCTCACCTCCATGGGGCGGAGCCGGAGGAGGGGCAACAGAACCAGCCGTAGTCACGGTCGATTTGCCGGCATTGCCGCCAACTTTCTTACTCTTGCGCTTTGACAGGCTGGTCCGCGCCGGCGCGCCGTCTTCCCCGCTTTCATCGCTGCTGCGGCTCAGGCGCGGCGGAGCAAAGTGCTGAGGAGCGGCACTGGCGCCCTCTGTGCTCCCATCCGACACGGCCGACGCCCGTCCCTGCGAGTTCTCCATTGCGTCCTCACTCGGCAGCGCACGTTTCAGCGTGGGGGCGGCGCTCGCCTCCGGCCGTAGCAGCACGGCCACCGGCGATGGCGCTTCCTCCGCCGGTGCTTCGACCGCGCCGCCCTGGCGGCCAACGCGCCGTTTACGCTTGCGCCTGGCGTTGGACGCGCCACCGGGGCCTAGCTTCAGGTGCGGCATCTCATGTTGCTCGCTGGATTTCAGCTTTGGCATCGGAAGGCCGCTAGGGAGTCCTAGCGGCGGCGACGGTGGCGGCGGCGGCGGTAGAGTCGGCGGGACACCGGCGCGCTCGCACGTCAGATCAGGCATCTCATCCACCGCTCGCCTCTCCTCTGATGCCGCGTCAGTGGGGGCGACCGTCACGTCAGAAGGAAGGGCGGCCGCGACGCCGACAGGAGCGGCGGTGGTATCGGCGACAGGAGGGGCGGTCGCGACGTCGGTGGCAGTGGCCGTGATTTCGGCGGAGGGGTCGATCGTGGTACCGAGAGGGTCGTCTTCGGCACCACAAGGGACAGCCGCGATGTCCGCGCCAGCGGCGGCCGCAGTGACGGGGAAGGCCGCCATTATGCTGGCGGGGGCGGCCATAATGCTGGCGGGAGGAGCGGCAGTCGTGCCGGTCGTGGCACGCGTGTTGCGTCTCCCGAACACTGAACCCGGCTCGTCGTGGTTGAGGCACACATGCAGGTGCTTGAAGAGAGAGCGGTTTGTGTTGAACTTCTGCTCGCACTTCTCGCACCTGCGCGACAGATCAAACAAGCACACGGGTAGGCGCTTGTAGGAGATGACACTCCCATGCAGCTAGGACAGGTACTCTGACACAGTGTCTCTGCGGGAGCACATTAAGACACGAGGCAAAGGGCCCACTCTTGGCTTGGACTGTGGGAAAATGCCATTAAAGACGAAACTGGAAAATAAGTTCCTGTTTTTTTCTTTCATATATGCACTTAGGATGTGTCCCAGGCTGCCTGACATAAGTGTGAAGCTTTATTAATGAGATAATAGATTTCAAAATAGATTCATACATACAAACAAGATATACACACACCGACAGCAAACATGCAGACAGACTTGCAACTGCAAACATGTACATAGCAACAGCACAAACACAAACTCGCAAAAAAAAAGATCCCCCTATGTCATTTTTACAGAGTGTTGGGGCAAGTGCTGTTCGCGAGCTACCAATTAAGGCCAGCGCGGCACACAAGGAGGTGGTGTGTGCGGTCAGCACCACGCCGAGTTGGCCCCGTCTCCCCAGTGCTGACGCTTATGCTCCGCAACAGGTACTCATTAAAGTCGCATGTAATTATGCACGCACACACACAAGACATGCACGTAGATAGGTACCAACACCACCACACATATTGCTTCACCGGGCCTTACCTGAAAAACCGCGTGGGCCGATGGTGAACCCGCATATGCCCCATGAGGAGTTCTATGCTGTCGAACGCTTCATCACAGTTGCCGTCAGCCGTGCATAGGAACCTTTTGCCTGTGGGGAACGATACATACATCATATTCCATACCCCTGTTTACATAACCAGTGTTTAAATCACAATACTAATATATTGAAACCTACGACAAAATCATCAACAACAACAAAAACACCACGGTGGCGAGATGCCAACTATCTCGCCTGGTATTTAGGAGGGTGTAGGTCCATTCCCGATGTTGACACCTGTATATTTGGAGTTTGCATGTCTCTCTCCCAATGGTCGCGCAGAATTTTCTCAGAGCCCGCGGGTTTTTTTCCATCCACATTCAGAAATATGATTTTGGAGTATTTGGCTGCTTATAACTTTCCGCATAAGCCACTTCGTTGAGCTATCATTTGTGATAGCCAGGTCGCTTCTGAAAAGGAGTTGTATAGCTCAGTGGGCCTTACCTGGTCAAGTAAAAATTGTTTAAATTTTTATTTAAAGCTTTCGTGACTGCAGTGATTCATATATATATCCGAAGCTCCAACTCTCAGGCCTCTCTATTTGCTGTAAAAGGACCATTGCCTGGAATGTCGCCGATTACATACATTTCGTTTTCATGCAATGTTATTGACAAACTACGTTTTTCTTAAGGTAAGCAATACTGGAACCAAGATAGTGCTCGAATGGCCCATAATCACGCGTAAAACATGTGTCATGTGATCTGGAGCTGTGCTTTGGGTATTAGAGGGCAGTGCAGAAAAATTGTTGACCTGTAATTCTATTTCCATGCTCCCGTGTCCAGCGTGACTAAGTACAAATAAACCCCATGACCCACATGGCCTGGTCCAGCAATAGGATTGATCAAAGGGCTGTACAAGTAATCTTGTGAAATCATAAGATTGTTTAATGCATGTGCTGTTCCCTTTAAATCACAGGAAACCAGAATACATAGACAAAACCCCAGTGAGCGTTTCAGGCGATAACGCTCAGCGGTCCACACCAGTTAGTCTTCTAACCTGCTTGCTTCACTGCCATCTCGTGGTCAGCTTGCAGCCCAGAAAGTTTTCACAAACTATAGTCTCCACAACGCTCCATCAACACACTGAAAAGCAAAACGGGTAACTTGCACTCACACAAAAACCGCCATTCGCCACTAAGTGCCGGTGACATCACCACGGCGTTTGTGCCAGGCTATGTGGATGTTAAGTCCACGTGAAGTGTCGAACGCCCGCTGACAGGTCACGGGACAGACCCAGGTGCCATAGGTTGCCTGACTGAGATAACTGGCTGATACACCACCTGTGCCCCCTACTGTGCCAACGTGTTGTGCTTTAGCCACCCGGCACTCCGCTCGTTGTTGTGAGCATCACTCCTCTGCCCTCCGTTGATACTGGAAGGCGACTGCCTGCAACTGCCCAGCAGCGTGCTTCACGAGCCTCCTCCACAGAGGCCGATCTTGACGCCGCTGGTACCAGTCATCGGCAAGTCCACTCAGCTCCACATCCTCCTGTACCATATCACTCCATCTCTTCTCTAGCCCTGCTGCGCCCGTTTAGCCCCCTCAATTCCGCCGAACAAAAGCTGTTTAGGCATGCGGAGGCCGGGCATGTAGGCTACGTGACCCAACCAACACACACACACGCATGTGCTACCTTTCATCGACTGATGGACGTCCGCATGGAAATTGACCATCTTCCCCTTGCCTTTGGCGGAGCCATATCCTTCGAGTAGCGGCTCCTCCCTGTCAGGAACAGAAGCACAGAGATCACAAACAAATACATGGCTCATCGTCTAAAAGCTGAATGATGCCTCTTTTAAAAAAAAGCAGTCTTACTTATTTTGTCAGTGTGCTAATCCTTCAGTTTGTTTACATGGTTCAATATCACTTTGTTTACTGGGTTTGCTTTCTCCTGATGCACTGTAATTTCCTTGTGATATAACAGAAGTGTAGCAGACTGTTAGGTCAATTAGGCATCGTCATTCACGTGGGTTAAGCGTTTGTGCTCCTGCGGCAGATCATTGCACTTTCAAGTATTGAGAAGATGGACGTAATTATTTTGTGGCAAGAAATTCCCTCAGGTTAACTACAAACCAGTGATCAGGCAGCTCAAGGCTACCTTGGCAACTGAAACCAACGCAGGCAATCAGCCAGGAAGTGATGTAAATGTGCACGGTACGTACCATCTGAAGCTAGAGTCCTCCTTTAGAGGTTCAAAGAGAGCACACGCCATTGCTGATGCTGCTTTTACGTGCCGGCCTCACACATCTGTTGCAAAAGAGAGACACGTCAATCAATGTGTGTTGCTCACAAAATCACATTGCACCGTCAGTAACGTGCACATACAGAGGCCTGGTTTCAGTACCATGAAATGCCCCATCGACATTCACACGTTCAGCAAATGTTAACGCGTCTGCAAATCAGGTCTTAGCAGCAGCAGCAGCAGCACGATAGCATGCAGAGGGCCTTCATACAGCAGTGGATTAACCATCACTGATAATTAATTATTGGTGCCTTGTGATGTAAATCAGATTGCGTGCAGCTGTTAGGATTGTTGCATGACAGGGCCGCGAGGGATGGTCACAGCGTGGCTGATGGTGACGGTAATGATTGTGTACACACAGCTGATAATTATAATCCATTCGAGGCTGCGATGCACTGTGTGCAAATATCAACGTTTTGGTCGCAACTTCTGACAAATGGTTACTCACTTTATCGACTCGTACAGCATGATGGGCTGTATATAATCATATGGGACGGTGCGCGGTGGTTAAGGCGTTCCACTCGCAAACCTTTGGATTTTACAGGTTAACCGGCAGTAGTGAGGTTGAATCATCACCACCATCATCACTATTATCCTTAAACGGGTCACTAAAACGAGCATCACTTTGTGGAAAGTCAACGGTGGACGCACTGGCAACCGTCATGCGAATGTGGAATGTCACCCACCGACTCACACAAGCGGTAGAAAACACGCGATGGGCATTTTGCCGGCGACTTTAATGTATTAATAAAACACGTAATAGCGTATCGAGGCTCATGTTCAATCCACTGTTGGACGAGAAGCATCCAACACGCGCTCCCCCGTGTTCGCCCATCTCACGATATCCTCCCGGGTTGCGATCATCCAAAGTGCCCCCCCGTTGCGTACGAGATTATATCTCGGGTGGTATTTTTGTGTGTGTTTGGGGGTGGGTGGGTGGGTTGGTTGACTGGCGGTAGAAAGATTGGTGGTGTAACAACATAAAAGGTATACGAACACCTTTTTTTTAATAATGTTTATACGGTACGCGAAACGTTTGCGAACGCGGCTCCGCGCGTGCGTTCAGCGCGTGCAAATCCCCCCCCGCCCGCCGCTCGCCTGACCGAAGCCTCACCTGGGGCCTTCGCCGTGCTTCCAAGCGGAAAAAAATGCGAAACAAAGGCGCCGATCGTCGAGGGATAGGAAAAAAAAACACAAAATGTTATTTTTATATATATTTTAAAAAAACAATCCCCCTCACAAATCCACACCACCACCACCACCACTCCGACCTGCGGACGCGGCCGTCGCGCTCCGCCTTAAAATCGCCGCGTCGCGCTACCGAAAACAGCGAAGTCGAGCGCAGTTAGCCGGGGCGACTTTGTAAAAGAAGCCTGGGCAAGCCCCTCTGTGAAAGCAGCACTGGGTGCGGGGGGGTGGAGGGGGTAGGACCACCACCACCGCCGCCGCCGCCGCCACAACCAACCACCACCACTAACAACAACAACCCCCCCCACTGGCGAAACTGTGGCGGTGGTGGCGACTCGCTCGCGTTAACGGAGAGCGTCGGGAGGGAGGGGTTTCAATTTCCCACCGCACATGGGAGAGGGCTTCCCTCTCCGATTGGTGCGAGGGCGACCCGCGCGGGCCAATGGGCGAGCACGGGAACCGCCAGGGCGGAGCGCATCGGCACTGCGGAATCTAAAAAGGGGGCGGCTTCCGTTGTGAAGAGAAGGGGGAGGGGCCTCCTCGCGCTGTTTGTTATTGCGATTGGCGGTGGTGGGGGGGTGGTTGGTGGTGTTATCGCGAGATCGAGGTCGGTTATGGCCGTTATGACATCGCCAAGTCTCGCGATGTTTTGTGGGTGGGTGAGGGAAAGATGGGGGGGGGAGGGGTACCGTCCGTTATTGGGGGAGGGTGTGGTAAGGGGCGTGGCTTTTTGAATCGATTCGCAATTGTTGAGCGAATCGATTTAAACTCGGATTTTGTTTAAATTCTTGATTTGAAGCTTTCGCGACTGAAATAATCCATACTCTTTGGTTCTTTCGGTAAAGTCACGTAGTTAGAAATAAAATGAAACAAATCACGACGTTTCGATCGCAACACAAGCGGTCGTCATCAGGCAAAAAAACACAAAGAGTTTGTTTAAATTCACAAGCAGAATATTTAGAGACTGGAGGAATCCGAAGAGCTATAAAGCTCCCCTTTTTTTCCCCAGGTTGGCCTGTAGGGGCAGGTCAGAACGTTACAACAACAAACAGTGCAAACACACGATAAGAATGCAAATTATAGGAAAAGGTAAAAAAATCACGTAAAAATATATACAAATACTAGGTTAACTATCCGGCTTCGCCCGGGACTTGCATTCACCACGCCCGGCCGCCTTTGTCTCCCCAGTGGCAATGTTCACACACCACAGCAGTTACTCGTTTGAGGCTGAGTCGACCTAAGGGAGGCCCAGGATCGGTTGAAATAATCATCATTGGTGATGGCCGTGAGCGGGAATCGAACGCGGGTCGCCGGGTTCGTAGCGCGGTGCGCTAACCACTACAATGCGTTACGCTTCCACACGCGCGGGTCACGTGACAGATTTGACGTCACAGCTCACTTGCTGTGCAAAAAAATAAATGCATTATTGAAACCCTCGGCTGCCAGACCACCATCGCTATCATTGAAGACCTGATTCATCAAGGACTGCATACTGATGTACCCCCCCTGGTGAGACATTGCTTAACCAACACATACTTCACCTGGTATGGAACTTTCTACAAACAGACTGAGGGCACTCCAATGGGCTCCCCCCTGTCTCCGGTTGTAGCCAACGTATTCATGGAAAAATTTGAAACTGACGCCATCCAGACTGCCACTCTACGCCCAACCTTATGGAAGAGGTACGTGGCTGACACTTTTGTCATCTGGCCACATGGCCAGCCTGCTCTGGACCAATTCCGCGACCACATCAATTCCATACACCCAGCCATCAGATTTACCATGGAGGTCGAAAAAAATGGCAAGCTACCCTTTTTGGATGTCTTAATTAAACGAAGACCTGATGGTTCAATGAGCCACTCTGTCTACAGGAAAGCCACCCATACAGATGCTTACTTGAAACCGGATTCCCACCACCATCCATCCCAGAAGAACTCCCTCATCAAGACTCTATACCATGGAGCCCAATGCATTTACGACCAGGAACACATTACCAGTGAACTCAAGCACGTACACCAGGCTCTCAGGGCTAATGGTTACTCCGACTACACAATCCGCAAAAGCCATCACTCCAGTCATGAAGAAGGATCCTCTTGTGGAGCCACTCAAAACCATCACCTTACCCTACATTGCAGGGGTCACTAAAAAGATCTCCAAAATCCTGAATTAACACAAGATCCAGGTCCGATTCAACACAGTACATAAAATCCGTGATCTGGTTCCATCTGTAAAAGATGCTGTTCCAGACATACAGTACCCGGACGTTTATAAACTAAAGTGCCTCTGTGGTAGTAGCTACATTGGAGAAACCAACGACATATCTCGGACCGCATTCGCGAACATAAAGCAGACTTGAAACACGGTAGGACGAACTCCTCTGCCGTGGCAGATCACTGTTATAATTCAGTGGGCTAACATTACATTGACTTCTCCAAGACGGAGGTTATTTGCAAGCCAATCGGCTACCATGAGAGATTCGTTCATGAGGCCATCCACATATACAAGCACAGAGACAATTTCAACCGAAAAGATGGATTCTGGCTTAGTAACCATTGGAAAGATGTTTTAAACCATTTCGGTTCTTAATTAATTGTATTTTACAGTGACCTTCATACCGCAACTCTTTCGCTGGCATTGACTCGTAATACCTCTCACACCATGGTTAATGGTATGGTTTATAACATGGAGTAGAACAGCGCCTCGCAGTTGTTTCTCTCCCCCCTCCTCCGTTCCGACCATGGATGGACTCGTCCGTCTGAACGGGGCTCGTAGCTATCCGTGGTGCTGACGTTGAGGGTAAGAATCCACCCATTTTTTTTCGCCATATAGCATTGTGATATATAACGACTTATTGTTGGTAGCTCAGCTAGTTGGAGAATATATATAGTTTATTGATAACATTGAGGTACTTTATATTTTGGCTTTTATTGGTTTACTATATGGTATTCATTATATAGTGTAGTGCATACCCAGTTGCTGTTAATAGCTCAGCTTATTGAAGAATATATTGAGTACATTTATTATATTGATGTAATTCAGACTTAGGTTTTTTCACATCAGTTTACTGTTTGATAGTTGAGTTGTTACAGCCCCCTTTGGCGTCCATGTACTAGGTGCCTCTGTGGATGTGTAGGCTTTGACTTTAACATAGCTATTTCTGTGACCAGTCACAAGCTAATCCCTCAGCTATTTCAATGCAAAATTCTCCTGTTTGATATGTACTAGGTGCCTCTGTGGATGTGTAGGCTTTGACTTTAACATAGCTATTTCTGTGACCAGTCACAAGCTAATCCCTCAGATATTTCAATGCAAAATTCTCCTGTTTGATATGTACTAGGTGCCTCTGTGGATGTGTATGCTTTGACTTTAACATAGCTATTTCTGTGACCAGTCACAAGCTAATCCCTCAGCTATTTCAATGCTAAATTCTCCTGTTTGATATGTACTAGGTGCCTCTGTGGATGTGTAGGCTTTGACTTTAACATAGCTATTTCTGTGACCAGTCACAAGCTAATCCCTCAGCTATTTCAATGCTAAATTCTCCTGTTTGATATGTACACTCCTTTGTCAAGGTGTCTTCTCTCAACCAGCTGAAAGGACGCTGCGAATCTTAGCGGCGTTTATTGGAGCTCTGTCGTCCCGACAGTTTTGTTACTTCACCTGAAGAGGGCTACTTGTGTTGTGGCCGAAACGTCGTGATAATTTAATTGTCTTATTTTATTTTATTATTTTATTCTTATTCTACGTGACTTTACCGAAAGAACCAAAGAAAATTAATCCTTGACAGCTTTAAATCAAAACATATTCACAACTTTGCCTTTTATATATATGGAGAAAACTATATATATTTTTGTCTTACCATGTAAAGCCCACTGAGCTATCAGTTTATTTTTCAGAAGCGACCTGGCCACAAATGACAGCTTCAACGACGTGGCTTATCGGATGGACATTTATAACAGAGAAATAAATAAAAAATATGATTCCGTAGAATTATTAAGAAAATCGAAAAACGCACTAAAGTCTCCCTCACATATCCGTCTCTGCAAATAGAAGTACTGTACAAGTATTTTTCACACAAGTTCAGCAGCCACAAGGTCCTTTGCTTCTGGGAGTGCACAATTCCAAGCATCATCGATTCAATACGAGCAAAACCTCTGGACCAATGTCCCCACTTACAGCGTCTCAGGGGCCGTCCATAAATGACGTCACGCACCTGGGGGGGGGGGGGTCAGACATTTGTGACGATGGGGGGGGGGGTTGAGAAATGTGACGTCACATCAAATGCGCAGCTTTAAATAAATATAGACAACACGTTCTACTTAATTAAATAGACTTTTTAATACAGGTTTTCGTCCTACAACATCAGAGTGCAGCGCCACATTAAATACGCACTTCAGTGACAATAGTTTAAAGCGATTGAAGCGTATTCTTAGTTCTTTCGGTAAAGTCACGTTGAAGGGATCCAAAATCGTCCAAAATCGCGTGACGTCATTTATGGACGGCCCCTTATCAGCAGTAAGGCTTCCTTCAAGCGATCTTACTGGCAAGGACCTTCTAATATAACATTTGTACCTAACTCAAAGTAATCATATCCCATACCTCTCAAACCCTTGTCATCGCTACCTTATTACAGACCATTTCGGACCTGATTGGTCACCCCGCGCCCTTATAAATCTCAACGTTCATCCCACAAAGTCCCACCACAAGGGATAAATACAAACAAATAGATACAAAATTATGTTTTTTTTTGCCAGTATTGAAACGGCTACGTCGTATGAACCTGAAAACTAAATATCCATGTACAAGAATACGGATAAACCGTATGGGTTGACAGGCATGTAACCCGATCTTACTGGCAAAGGACCCTCTCATGTAACACTTGTATCTAACTAAAAGTAATCATATCCAATGATAATAAGCTAAATAATATTTGACGACAAAAGAGTGATTCCACAGATGTTAACAGACGATCTGGATTCTCCATTGAAATTGAATGCTTTCCCGTGATCAATTGTATCGGCACATTACAGTGTTGTGCAGGAGCAGTCCTTTTGTAAAGCCACTGCTGGATGAGGACCCACCAACGCCATGCTGGTCGTGTGGGTTATTTGACCATACTTCACCACGCAGGTCGGTGCGTGTAGTGAGGCAGAGGACGATGCTCCACTGCCCTCTGCTGCCCACCGCATTGACACATTGTGAACGAGGGACCCATATTTATAATAAACGTTTTTGGGTTCGATCGCGTTATTTATAAATGTGTCGTAACCCTCCACCACCCGACACGGCCAATCAGTAAAAAAAAAGTGTCACGTTGACAAAAGACCAAATAGTTCACTACTTTAGGCCACCGGTGTATTGAAGAGTGAATCCACAACATTTACAATTTTTTAGTACGACATTTCGCTGGTAATTACTTCCAGCATTTTCGGGCAATTTTTGTAAATGTTGTGGATTCACTCTTCAACACACTGGTGGGCTAAAGTAGTGAACTATTTTGTCTTTTGTCAACGTGACACATTTTTTTTTACTGATTGGCCGTGTCGGGTGGTGGAGGGTTACGACACATTTATAAATAACGCGATCGAACCCAAAAACGTTTCAAATGAATAATATTGGTCGCGAAAGCGTCCTACGTGTTAAACTAGGGACCCATATCTAAGAAAGAGAGGGTGGCGATGTGTCAACTCCCTCGAATGGTATGCAGGAATGAATATTCTTTGGTTCTGTCGGTAAAGTCACGTAGATATAAACAAAAAAAAAGGGAATAAAAATATCACGACGTTTCGATCGCAACACAAGCGGTCGCCATCGGGCAAAGGAGTCAGCCTCGAAATGCAAACCGTTTATGAAGGTTTGGGGATGAGCGTAACCCAAGTGTGTCAGGATATGCAGAGAGTATCTGGTTGCTATACATTTCCACATGAGATAGCCAGGTTGCTTCTGAAAAAAAAGTCTACATAGTTCAGTGGGCTTTACCTGTGTTCAAAAAAACACTTTTCGGATGGCTTGGGAGGGCTTTCAAACGTCCAACCAACGTCCCTTCTGTTATTTATCAAGCAGTGGGCAGATCACGGCTGATGATGATGATGATTATGGCGATGATGTTGGCTGTAAAAACAAAAACTCTGTCTATATTTCAAATCTTGTACCGTCTTTTGAAATACATTAGTTTTCACGAAGCACATGTCAAACGTCACGTCCTTTATTTAACATTTCCTCTTCCTGAAGCTCAAAAGTAACCGGTTGCATTGAGGTATTCTAGTTTCACTTTGCGTTTCCCGGTGTTCATGGTTTTTTTCGCTGTATTTTTGTGACGTGAACACGGCTATGGTTTAAACATCTTTTGTTTAACTTTTTAAACATATATAGAATTTACGTTACATGGCTAGAACAATGTAATTGTCACAGGGACTTATAAGGTACTAGCGGTAAGTACCTGGCGTTGCTCGGGCGAAAAAGGCATACACACACACACACATGGACTTACGCACAGACATCGACCCACACACATAGAAATACATGGACTTACACGCACACACACACACACATGGACTCACACACACACACAGACATCGACTTTAGACACACACATGTAGTTACACACACAAATCGACAAGGTATTAACGGCTTTCACGACGAACGTCAGTCTGTCGCTAGTACGCGTGTGTTTACGTGGATTGTTTATGAGAAATATTAACTAATTGCTGGAAATGTTTGCGTGAACAGGGATGGTAAAACGACCCCAATGGCAAGATTTGACCAGTGGGGATCAGTGACCCATCCAGCAGTGGATTGACCAAGGTCTGCCCGTACATTCGTGTATTATAACCAATGGCGTAATGGTACGTGTCATTGTTGCAGCTACGGTTTTTTTTACATCTGCACGTATACGGATGTCTTACGTCTGGGGTTCTGTTTGTATTGTCATCGTCGGTTACGGTCAATCCACTGCTGGATGAAGGCCCTGCTGGCCATACATCAGTGGATAATTGACATCGCAGGGCCGAGAGATGGTGGTGGCTTTGGGCAACCTTTATCCAGCAGTGGATTGAACATGGACGATGGTTATGTACAACTGCGTGGTATAATGTAATATATACCATTTATATAACGTATTTAGAGTAACTCGTATAATATATGTACAATGCTCTTACTCCATCGCGATATGTATAGACTCTAAACAGTATACTTTGTGTCTATGTTATGATTGTATAATGTTGGACAATATTTGTTTCAAGTACTGTGGACACAGAATGCCAATAATGATGTACAGCCCTTTGTAAATCTACTGCTGGATGAAAAGAGGATTAACTAACGAACCGAAAGATGTCCCGTCAAATGTGCATTCCCATACGACGGGCATCGGACACTTTGTGTCCGTTCAATGACAAGTTATTAAGAAAAGTTTACCAATCGTTTAATAATATCTTGACCTTCGTCCACTGCACACATGTACCGTAATTGTATATGCAGTACACTTGTGAATACTTCGAGTGCCAGGGGCGGTGAACCTTTTTTTTCTGCCAAGGGCCATTTGGATATTTATAACATCATTCGCGGGCCAAACAAAATGATCAACTTAACAATTAGCCTGTTATATTTGTGTCAAACATTTAATTAACTCACCCCTAATGCGATGGCTGGAACTGCTTCTCTTTGGTGAGGCGTGTGATGATGTTAGCTGGTATTGATGATGTTGCTGCTACTCGCAACTGCTTTCCCAGGTTTGCTCTCCTAGATTGATTGAATTTCGAGTCCCGCCTGCGGTTGCCTTGGCAGGGCCACACCAAATGATTTCGATGGCCTTATACGGCCCGCGGGCCGGACGTTCCCCACCCCTGGCTTAGACATTGACCTTATGTTTAGACAAAAACCGTGTTCTACTGTGCTATTTAGGTAACCGTGACTTCTTTTCTATGATGATTTTCATCTCTTAGAGAAATGATGGTCAGTAATTCTTTTTCACAGAAAAAAAACAGAGAAGAGACCACACACAGTAAATCAGGTGACCTCTGAAGATGGCTGGCGCTGAACATCTTCCATCCTCCACTGAGGTATCTTGCTTCACAGCAGAACATCATTTCTCCAGGGTCCATAGAACTTGTACCATTTTTGTAAGACAACAACAATGACTGTTCCATGGAGAGACTGGACTCCAAGAGAACGTGGAAATTTCCACCTCTCGTTTAAGGTGGTCAGCAGAAATTCGCACTAAATGCCAACGCGCAAGATGGTGCTTAACTGAGTGTTTAAATAAAATACCGCAAACACAACTGCGCAGGTTTTCGTGGTTGTGCTGTATAGCTCTCACTGATACGTTTTAAGGTTGTGTACCGTGTGCTCTCTGTCCAACGTTTTCTCCATGTGATGGATGTAGTAAATTCTTTAGAGTGAAATTTCTGAGGATGAAATGCGACCTAAGGAAATGACTTTGGTTTGCAGTAACTTTTACTTTGTTACCAAAGCAACACTTATCCACAACAGCACGTGACTTTAAGTCTGGTCCTGTAAATGTAACACTGACAATTTGCATTTTGGAATTGCATTATGCATTAAGCACTGCTATTTATATACAGCATTTTACAATTCCTAGCATGAGTTGACTCATTGCCCGAAAGTCGGCCTCCCATAATGCACTGCGTGCTGTGCAATAACTGTAGCTCTAGCTCCCACAATGCATTGAACGCGGTAACGTAGATACTGAATGTTAAAATGCACAGCAGTATTACTCCAGTGATGTCACTCAAGGGGCACTATGATGCCACATAAAAGCAACACGATTGTGACTCAACGCTTTTATTTTTGGTCAACAACGCTTCAAACTCTTGTCTGTATGCACCTACAAAGCAAGGGCTACAGTTTGTCAAAGCCCCTATTCAATCTCGGCACAGTGGGAGGTCGCTCATTCTTCTCAGCTGCTCCCATTGTCTGAAGCTCACTTCCCCCAGCCACCCTTGCTATCAACTCACAGCCACTGAATTTTGATTTAAAGCTTTCGTGACTGCAGGGATTCATATTCTTGGATCTTTGGGTAAGGTCATGTAGAAGGGAAACAATAAAATAATACAAATAGAAAACAATTATTGTTTTATATTTTTATTATTTTAAGTCCATATTTAAAACCTTACGATGTTTCCTTGCGCCTGATCTCCTCTTTCTGTCTTTAAAATAAATGTGCTCGTTTCTATACAAGTGTCTTGGATGCTGTATTTAAAAAAGAAGTGACATTTTATTGTGACTTTAAGTATACTGTACTCATGCAGGGCATTGCAAGCTTGCTGACATGTTCTCTTTGTTTTTCTATCACTGTGGCATGACACAGAAGGACATTGATACGCTTATCCGTCAAAATCGACCTCACCTAAAGGAGTGCATTGGTTATGCACCAGATGAATTTATAGATGAGCTGGATCGAAACGGTTACATTACTCGACATATATACAACACGTTTAAGGACATGAAAAGTACAAACAAGACTCAGGCCATCGATGATGTGTTGAACTGGCTGTACGATGGTGGAATTGAAACTCAGGTTAAGATGCTCAAGGCCCTGCAGATGGTGGAAGGCCATTACCCACGAGTCAAGCAATGGCTCAAAAATGTCGGTACGTAAACTCTTTCAATAAATAATCGTGTTTTTTTGCAAGATATTGCCAATTGTTTATCCAGGAAAGCCACAACACAATATTTTCGGCAGATACAAGGATACAGCGCGTACTCAAAATATGTAGCTAATTCTGGGGCAGAGTACCTTGATAAATAAAGCCTTATTCTTAACAAGACCAGTTATTTCCACGAAAACTAAAATCTATCCCATTTACACCTTGTATTGTTATTTTACAGCTTTTGAAACAAATATTACAACACTTTAAAATCGCTATATAAAAGAAAGTTTAAAAGTCACCACTGAAATAAAAATTAAGCTAACTCTGGAATGTACATTGCACCACTGCTTGAGTTATTCTACAGGGCAGTACTAAACTTGGATGGCTTGCAAGGCTGAGAGACACAGCTAACAAGTCAGAATTGCTTTTCAAGTTCAATTGTTGAGCTTTGTGGGTGCAATTTAAGTGGACAAAAAACAATTTAGCTACGGTTTAAGGGATTCCCAAAAATCCCAATTATTTGTGGGACACAGTATATTCACTGATTATTTCAGGGACAAACTTTAGTTGCAAAGCATGCATTTATTAAAATAAATACATACGTGACTTTACCGAAAAAAACAATGGTTAATTTATGCAGTCACGAAAGCTTTAATTCTTTATTAACACACTTCTACGGGGAAGTTACCTTTACAGTCCTGTCCTAAACGTGTTGCACCCCTTGCTTTCACCTACCCCCTCCCCCCGCCTCGGTTGCCGTGTCACCTTGCTCTCTTCGGCCCCTCCCCCCCCACCTCTACTTCTTATTTAAGGCCTCTGTCTGTTCATCCCTCTGGCCCTTTTTTCTTTTTCCTTGCTTCTCTGTCGGTCTTCCCTCTCCTTGCCCCTGTACATGTATTTCTGCCTCGTATGTGTTCACTCTGTCTATGCTGGTATGTCCAACCCAGAGGTGAACTCGAAATTTAGCACTCTTCTGAAATTCGTGGTCCGTCAGGTAAGTGTCTAACTGTGTTGTTGGCCTGACTGGTTGTGCATCACGTAATTTTTTTCTTAGGTTTGTTGAATTCTCGTCTCTCATCTTCTTGTTGTATTTACCTCCGTGCAGTTTGGCGCTCTCTATGTGTTGCGTTGGTGTCGATTTGTTTTTTACACCTGATGAAGATCGCTTGTGTTGTGGTCGAAACGTTGTGATTCATTTATTTTAATATAATTTTATGGTATTTCTACATACGTGACTTTACCGAAAAAACCAATGAGTAATTTATGCACGTCACGAAAGCTTTAATTCTTTATTATACACAATATCTTCAAATCTCGGAAGCTAAGCAGGAAGCTTAATCAAATATTCATCTAGATTTGAAGCTTTCGTGACTGCAGGAATCCACACGCTTTGGTTCTTTTGGTAAAGTCACGTAGGTAGAAAAAATAATAGATCACGACTTTTCGATCGCGACACAAGCGATCGTCCTCAGCAGTTCCACTGCTGGATTATTTCTTCCGCCTGAGGACGACCGCTTGTGTTGCGATCGAAACGTCGTTATATATATTTTTTTATTTTTCTACCTACGTGACTTTACCGAAAGAACCAAAGAGTACAAATATCATCAGATTTTACGGTAGTGTATATAATATTACGATGGTGAATATTTGCCATGACAGTTCTATTGTTTTGGGCATAAAGTACCAGCGTGTGGTTTATAAGTTAAATCAAAGGACAGGGTTATGAAATAAGTTGAGGTTGGTTGGTTTTTCCGAGACTGAAGTCAGGTTTAAGCTTAAGATGTTTAGCACAGGACCCGTGCGTGTTTATTTAATGAGTGTAATAGAGTCACGGTTGTCCTTGGATTTGGAAGTCTGGACCTTCATGTCATGTCATTGACAGCCATTTGAATTTCATGAATTTGGAACCAGTAGCTGGAAATAAGGCAAACACTTGACGGTTCAACTTGAATGTAAGAATCATACTGTAAACAAAGACCCCGTGTATAGCCAAAACAGACTTTTGGGGCAAGCGCTATTAGCGAGCACCTATGAAGGCCAGCATGGCATACGAGAGGGTGGGTGGCCAGCACCACATCCGGCCGCAGAGTGGCGATGTTTACACACAACACCAGTTATTCATTTGAGGTTAAGTTGACCTAAGGGAGTCCCAAGACCGGTTCAGATAATCGTCACTGTTATGTTGGTCGTGAGCGGCAGTCGAACTCGATTTGCCAGGTTTATAGAACAATGTGCTAACCACTGCGCCACTGCTCCTCACATTTGCGTGCACACACACACAGATGCTAGGAGCCTTATAGCAAGAGCAGATGAAGATGCACTGGCAGCTGGGAGGCACGTTGCCAGCACGCCCAGCCCGCTGAGCACTCGGATACCGTGCGGCGTTGCAGCGGTCTCCGAGACTCGGGAGTTTGTCAACGCTGCTGTAAGTGGCCCGGGCGAGGGAAACGTTGGAGGCCATTCGGGAGCAATACCAAAGAAGCCCCATCAGTCCTTCATTAACATTCACACCAAGGGGCAAGGTGTCGGTCAAACTGGACAAGCCGGTCCGATGATGGGGTCGAGGCGTGTGGAAAAGCTGGCGACGGAGATCGGAAACCTGCAGCTGAGAAGTGAACCCTGGAGCGGGACCACTGTCAAAGAGACCGACAAGTTGCCAGTGGTACAGGAAGACGGGAGTGACAGCCATCCTCGCGTGAAAGAGGGGCAGAATGATGAAGACGGCTTCTACTCGTTTGTGATTCTGCACCATGAAGACGACGGCGACGTAGCCAGGCAAGTGAAAAATGATCTCGAGCGATTCGGGGTAACTGGCGGCGCTGTGTACGAAGATAATTTTCAAGTGGGGGGGTCCACGCATATTTCTTGCTTGGACAGCGCCATCAATAACTCTGCCTTCATCATCCTACTCTTGACCAATAACTTCCATAGCAAGTGGAACGAGTTCACAATGCACGTAGCCCTCATGAATTCCATCCTAACCCCGAACAAGTATAACACGGTTATTCCACTCTATCCCCGAGAGAATGCACTCCCAACGCAGGCTTTGCCTGCGCCACTGAAAGCATTGACTTCCCTGGATCAAGTAAGTACAAGGTTTGAGATTCAAGTAAAAAATACGTTCTCCATTCTCAGAATTCAGGAACAAAGGAGAAGGTGGTCAGATGAACAGGCTCTATTGAGGAAACCTGACAATGACATTTAGTCACAGCCTACTGTTGATTTCTAATACTCTAAGACAATATCCCCTCATTATTCGCGAGGGATACGTTCCGGAGATGCTCGTTAATAGCAAATTTTGTGGATAATGATATTTGCCGACAAAAACGTATCTTTTTTTTTTCATGAATGACCTTAAATCACTTGATCTCATCATCGCTTTCTTTCTCTCGATGCCAGTAGTCGTGCAGAGTTCCAGATGCGATTCGCGTGTAGCCAAAATCACGGATAGCAAGTTTATAAATAACGAGGGAGTCTTCTTGGTTCTTTCGGTAAAGTCATGTAGAAGGGAAATAATTAAAATAATATTAGCCGTCCTCAGGTGAAGAAGCAGAACAGTTATGTTTCTTCACCTGAGGACGGCTACTTGTGTTGTGGCCGAAACGTCGTGAGTAATTTTACTTTATTATGTTTATTTGTATTATTTTATTATTTCCCTTCTACATGACTTTACTGAAAGAAGCAAGAAGATGGATCTCTGCAGTCACGAAAGCTTTACATCGAAATTTAACGAGGGAGTCATTCGAATACTCTACAGCTGGCCGGGACGAGGTGGTGCACGGGAACTCATGGGAGCTGTTCCAGCCACTCCAGTTGTCCCCGGGGCTCCAGCTGTTCCAGCCGCTCCAGTTGTTCCAGGTGCTCCAACTGGAGCAGCTGTCCCCGGGGCTCCAGCTGTTCCAACTGCTCCAGTTGTTCCAGGTGCTCCAACTGGAGCAGCTGTCCCCGGGGCTCCAGCTGCTTTAGCTGGTCCAGTAGCTCCAGCCGCACCAGCTGGAGCAGTTAGTGCAGTTTTTCCAGCTGTTCCAGCTGCTACAGCCCCTCCAGCTGGTCCAGCCTCTGCAGTTTCTCCAGCTGCTCCAGGTGCTCCACCTATTCCTTGGGGCTCGTTGTTGGTTCTTCTCAGGCCGTGCCACGGAGACGATTTTCTCATTCCTGTGTTTCCCTGCACTGATCCCCTTCCCTCGCCCCCATGCCTTTGTAAATGATTCTGTGATGTGATTGCATTCAGAAGCCATACAGAATCAAATAGTTGCTCCGAGTCGGTAAAATGGTCACGAACGTGACAGGTTCCGAGCACACCTGTGACAGCCACAACATTCTGCACGAGACATTGGACACGGCCGCTGAACTTAGCTCACTCAGTATTATCATCGCCGCTGGCTGAAGGCCTCCTCCCCGTGCTGTCGTTAATCCTGCACGGCCCTCCGATGCCACACTTCACGTAATGGAGAAATATGAGGACCCAGTTGCTCAGGAGGACCCAAAGGCGAGTGGACTTGCCGATGGTTGGTGCCAGAGAGCTTCCTGTGTGGAGGAAGGTCGTGCATGACTTTATTAGCAACAACGACAGGTAGACAAGCGATGCTCACGGAAATGAATCCTCCAGCCGTGGTGAAGACTGTTTGATCTCACCCACCACACCGCACGTCAAATCACTTCCCTTTGTCATTGGAAATCACCGCTGTTCTCCCTCTCCCCAAGCTCCTACAGTGACCTCGCTCGGTTCAAGAAACGTTTTAACTTGCATACAGGGACTCCGCTACTTCCGAACTTTCAGAGATACGAACAAATCTGTCCGTATGTCCAGTTGCCTGTTTGGACTGAGAGTCGTAAGTTCACCTGCTTGCAATAGATGGTGGTGGTGGCATCTACATCTATAGAACGTGAAGAACCAGTGGCATCTACATCCACAGGAGATTATACAACTTGCAAAGCCATTCCTCGTGTTTAGCGTACATGCCGTACGACATGATTGGAATCGACAGGAGTAAAGTTGGACTTGAAACCTAACTCGTTCGTATGCAGAGGAGTCTCTGTATCTATTGCATCATCAGTATTGATATTTGTTCCTGTGCTTAGCAACAGTGATAACAAAGGGAGAGAGAATCAGGCGAATAAATCGCAGTTGTGTGTGAGGGCTCAGTGTGGACAGCAGAGGGAATTCAACCTGAAGCCTTGAAGTGTGTTGGCCTAGCGGTGTGACGACTCTCCATCGGCGGGCCTCTGCGCTACTCAGTCTTGCACGCTCTGATGAGCTGATCATCGTTGAGTGGCGATATTTTAAGTTTTTATCCGTTAATCATGATGCCATTTGTACATACAGTGAGGGAAAAAAGTATTTGATCCCCTGCTGATTTTGTACGTTTGCCCACTGACAAAGAAATGATCAGTCTATAATTTTAATTGTAGGTTTATTTGAACAGTGAGAGACAGAATAACAACAAAAAAATCGAGAAAAACGCATGTCAAAAATGTTATAAATTGATTTGCATTTTAATGAGGGAAATAAGTATTTGACCCCTCTGCAAAACATGACTTAGTACTTGGTGCCAAAACCCTTGTTGGCAATCACAGAGGTCAGACGTTTCTTGTAGTTGGCCACCAGGTTTGCATACATCTCAGGAGGTATTTTGTCCCACTCCTCTTTGCAGTTCTTCTCCAAGTTGTTAAGGTTTCGAGGCTGACGTTTGGCAACTCGAACCTTCAGCTCCCTCCACAGATTTTCTATGGGATTAAGGTCTGCAGACTGGTTAGGCCACTCCAGGACCTTAATGTGCTTCTTCTTGAGCCACTCCTTTGTTGCCTTGGCCGTGTGTTTTGGGTCATTGTCATGCTGGAATACCCATCCACGATCCATTTTCAATGCCCTGACTAAGGGAAGGAGGTTCTCACCCAAGATTTGACGGTACATGGCCCGTCCATCGCCCCTTTGATGCGGTGAAGTTGTCCTGTCCCCTTAGCATAAAAACACCCCCAAAGCATAATGTATCCACCTCCATGTTTGACGGTGGGGATGGTGTTCTTGGGGTCATAGGCAGCATTCCTCCTCCTCCAAACACGGCGAGTTGAGTTGATGCCAAAGAGCTCCATTTTGGTCTCATCTGACCACAACACTTTCACCCAGTTGTCCTCTGAATCATTCAGATATTCATTGGCAAACTTCAGACGGGCATGTATATGTGCTTTCTTGAGCAAGGGGACCTTGCGGGCGCTGCAGGATTTCAGTCCTTCACGGTGTAGTGTGTTACCAATTGTTTTCTTGGTGAATATGGTCCCAGCTGCCTTGAGATCATTGACAAGATCCTCCGGTGTAGTTCTGGGCTGATTCCGCACCGTTCTCATGATCATTGCAACTCCAAGAGGTGAGATCTTGCATGGAGCCCCAGGCTGAGGGAGATTGACAGTTCTTTTGTGTTTCTTCCATTTGCGAATAATCGCACCAACTATTGTCACCTTCTCACCAAGCTGCTTGGCAATGGTCTTGTAGCCCATTCCAGACTTGTGTAGGTCTACAATCTTGTCCCTGACATCCTTGGAGAGCTCTTTGGTCTTGGCCATGGTGGAGAGTTTGGAATCTGATTGATTGCTTCTGTGGACAGGTGCCTTTTATACAGGCAACAAGCTGAGATTAGGAGCACTCCCTTTAAGAGTGTGCTCCTAATCTCAGCTCGTTACCTGTATAAAAGATACTT
This sequence comes from Petromyzon marinus, assembly GCF_048934315.1. Taxonomy (NCBI): domain Eukaryota; kingdom Metazoa; phylum Chordata; class Hyperoartia; order Petromyzontiformes; family Petromyzontidae; genus Petromyzon; species Petromyzon marinus. Next base: position 3,248,674 of record NC_133718.1, on the reverse strand, counting down.
GGGAGCCAGAAATCTTTCTGATTCAGAGGGGGTCAAATACTTATTTCCCTAATTAAAATTCAAATCAATTTATAACATTTCTGACATGCGTTTTTCTGTATTTTGTTGTTGATATTCTGTCTCTCACTGTTCAAATAGACCTACCATTAAAATTATAGACTGATCATTTCTTTGTCAGTGGGCAAACGTACAAAATCAGCAGGGGATCAAATACTTTTTTCCCTCACTGTATGCTATATATACAGTGTTGTACTCTTTATATGTGACTTTTTGATTAATTGTGAATACTGTCTATCATGATCATCATAATTGTGCAGCACTTTTAGGAAGACGACATAAAAGTGGAAATTGATGTTAAGTTTGTATGTATAACGACAACCGATGAATAAAAAGACGTGTTTTAAGTCAATCCAGAGCATATGTTGTTAATGCACATGCATTGCATTTGGATGGTGATTTTTTTTTAAGAGGGAGGAATTTACATGTCAATCAGATCAACTAAAAATGGTGTGTTTTGCATTGAAACATTGCCAATGTTATTTTTGTTATGTTTTAATTAATGACCCTGTTCACTGATAATTATAATTTCCACTCTAAAATGATAATGTACAACCCTCTTGTCATTGCACCGTTGAATAAAGGCACCCCCACGCCGTGTCGGCCATGGTGATTGTTTGACCATAACTTGTTTGACTATAAAGTTGGTTGTTGATAAATGTCAACAATATGTAGGTAATGGCGTTCATTTAGACAGGAAAGCCTCACTGAAGTTTAAGATATTTCCAGGAGTGTCCTACATTTGGGATTTTTATGGAAAATAAATGCGGTGATGCTCGCATTGTGCTCCCCCCACCAATCAAAACCACTTATGCCCATGCCTCCCCCCTCCAGGTTACTAAGACCACAAACGACAGAGATCACACATCGACACATCCTGCCAAAGCGGCGTTGGTAAAGCGTTTCATGCTGTGTACCCGTCCTTAGTCGCCGCAACGTGCCACTCAGTGACATTCCTCGGACACATTCAACATTGGAGAGTCCGTAGATGGTACTGTAGAGTCCGTAGATACTGCTGTAGTATCGGTGCGTCTCTTCGTTCTCTTGCTCGACGCTAGAGGCTTGTGTGTGTGTGTGTGCAGGTGGCGTGCGTCGCACACACACTCAGTCAGAGACGAGGTGGTCGCAGGAGGCACCGTCCTCCCCTTTCATTGTTGTTGAGTTCACACCACCACTCGGACCCCCTCTCTATCACGACCATGCTGCCGCACGACCCGTCCCAGACACGACCCTGTCCGTATTGCACCAACGGCGTTGACCGGGACAGCCAACTACTGTTCGGCCGCGTAATGATCGGGCGAAGGTGGGCAGCGACGAGGGCGGGGATGACGACAGCAACGACGAGACAAGTCCAATCCCAGAACCGGCAGCCCGGTGCTCTCACTCTCCGCTGCTTTTATTCCCTTCGGCGCGGCTTGGCTCCGCCCTAGCTGCGCCTCCCTTCTCGAACTCACCAGAGAGTTCCAGGGGCTTCCCCACGAGGTCTACCATGACCCTTGCCCCAGTTCCTCTGCCCTGCCAGCACACACACCGCGTATATGCTCAGCGGCGTGTGCGCTAAGTGCCCACCTGCAGTTGCAGCTGCTGTACAACAGTCAGCGCTGTGTCACTACACTGCTATAGAGTCAGCAGATACTACTGTAGAGTCGGTAGATACTACTGTACAATCTGTAGGTACGACTATAGAGTTAGTAGATACTGCTCTAGTAGATACTACTGTAGAGTTGGTACATTTTATTATAGAATCGGTAGATAATACTGTAGAGTCAGTAGAAACTACTATAGAGTTAGTGGAAACTACTGTAGAGTCAGTAGATAATACTGTAGAGTCAGGAGCTACTACTGCAGTCAGGAGATACTACAATAGAGTCAGTAGTTTATACTATAGTCAGTACATACTACTACAGTCAGTAGACACCACGACAGTCAGTATATACTACTGCAGTCAGTAGATAGGACTATAGAGTCTGCAGATACTGCTACAGAGTCTGCAGATACTGCTATAGAGTCAACAGATACTATTATACAGTCAGTAGATGCTACTATAGAGTCAGTAGATGCTACTATAGAGTCAGTAGATACTACTGTAGAGTCAGTAGATACTACTGTACAGTCAATAGATACTATTACAGTCAGTAGATACTACTAAAGTGAGTAGACACTACTGTAGAGTCAGTAGATACTACTGTAGACACTTTTTAGATCGACTATTTACCCCCCACTTTCTATTCTTTTTTGATTTAGGACTTCTGCTCGCCTCTTATAAGTTTGTTGACAGACAAACAGGACGCCGGGATTTCATAATAGCTTAGTATTTGTTTATGTATATGTTATATATTTTTAAGAGAAGACAAGTTTTGAAATATATTTTCCCCCGGGCAAAGCTGGGTACTTCCTGCTAATACAGGTTTTTTGTGTTCGATCACTTGTTAAACTGTAACTATTTAATTACTTATTTTACCTTTTGTCACCTGCTTTTACCATTTTCTCCACTTTGGCACTCACATCCTTGTGTTGTTATGTTCGCTGTTGTAACTCGCTGACCCGCCCATACTGGACCATCTGTGAGAAAAAAAGAGCTTCATCCTGTTTGTCTAAATAAAGATTCTGATTCTGAACGACAAAAGTTATGACTCTGTGTTGTGTATTATTGTGTATTGTTATTTATTTAAGGGCCACCATGGTGGTGTGATGTTATCTATCTCGCCTGGTATGCAGGAGGTTGGGGGTTCGATCCCGATCCTGACGCCTGCTGTATATTTGGAGTTTGCGTGTCTCTCTCTCTCTCATCATCATCATCACGGTGGCTAGGGAGATGTTAACTAACTCGCCTGGTATATAGGAAGTCGTGGGTTCTATCCCGATCCTGACGCCTGCTGTATATTTGGAGTTTGCGTGTCTCTCTCTCTCCCAGTGGTCGCGTGGATTTTTTTCTCCGGATCCTCCAGCTTTTTCCCCCTCCACATTGAGAAACTCGCATTGAGATAAGATGATTTTGCTGCTATAAATGTCCAAGTGATGGGCCACTTTGTTGACCTGTCATTTTGTGGCCAGGCCGCTTCCGAAAAAATAAGTTAACACCTCAAGTGGGCTTCCCAAACCGTTCTGAGGTTGTTGGCCCATACTTCATGCTGGCCTTAATACGTGCTCGCTAACATAACATCACCTGGTCTCTATAAAGTCGTGCACGTGGTTCCCTTTCCATCAGTGTGTTTGGTAGGCCGGTTGACTGACTGGAAGAAAACCGTTTGCTTCCGTCACTCCCAGACATTGTTCGTGCATTTGTGTGCGTTTGGGTGATTTTGTTTTCCTTTCTTGTACTTGGGACTACCATCGTATTTTTGCACCGTTTGCTGTTCTAACATTCTCAACCCGTGCTAGACCTCGGCAAGGTAAGGTAATTTACCCTTTATACCGGGTAAAAAGGGTAAAGGTGTCGACCATGTCAAGGGGTAAGGTAAGGGGGAGGGTAAAGGCAGCGCAGAAGAATTAGCCGGTAGGGTAAAGGTAGAGCGAAGTATTAACCCGGTAAATACCCCGTTTACCGCTCGCTAAAAGCTCCAGATAGAGACGGACCACGTTTTTGAGGTAGTGGATGAGGTCGAGGATGCCAGCAACGGCATTTCCGGAGTCGCTGCGAACAGCAATCGAAAGAGGCAGCGGCATGCGTTCCCGTGGGAGCACACGCTACGATTGGGTGGAGGGTGGTCCCCGTGTGCAGCAAGGAAAGCGGCAGTGCGTGCACTGCCGCAAGTGGTTTTTTATCCCACACGAACGAGTCGGGGTGGAAAGCCCACCTCAAGAAGCACAATGTGCTAATGCAGCAAACGCTGAGCTGGCCAGCAAACCCGGATCGCCTCCTGGTAAGGTTTGAGAACGCGGTGGTTGATTTTGTTATCCAAGATGCAAATTTCTTTGCGAGCCACCGGCAGCGACAAGTTCAAGACCTTGGTCCACACATTGACCAAGGTCTTGAACTTCGCAGGATTGTCGAGCATCACGCCATCATACTGCCCATCGTTGGGGTGTTCTTCTCTAACCTGGATGTCGCCATTTCGCTCACCATCGACGGGTGGTCGAACCGCAACCTGAAGGGATTTTGGATGGTCACGGTGCACTGGATCAACGCCAAATCTGGTGCGTCGAAATCCATCCTGCTGACGATCCTCGATGTGCAGTCCGGAAGGGGTGTCGGCAAGCGCATGGACACCGCTTTGTTTGAGCACCTCCAAAGCCTCGGGCGGAATGTCTCGACCAAGCTGCTCGCTGTCACCAGCGACAATGGCTCCGATGCGATCGGTGCTGTCAAGACGTTGTTCGCCCTGGTCAACGTGGATGCCGGATATGAGCAGTTGCGGGCTTGCCACCATATTCGCTGCGCAGATCATTCGGTCCAGTTTGGCGTCGTCCAAGTTCTCAAACTGATCAAGTCGACCTACGCCGAACTGCGCGAGGCGCTCGTCAATATCAGGCGCAGCAAGGTCATCCGGCAGTCATCCCGCCGTGAGGCTGAGATCGCCAAGCTCACTAAGCTCACCAAGCTCGCCAGCGAGGAGCCGACGCACCAGGACTCGCCGACCAGGTGGAATTCGACGTTTGACATGGGCGACGACGCCATCAAAAAGCGTGTCCCATTGCACATTATCATGGCGCGCTTCCAGGATGTGATCGGCGTCGGTGCTTTCTCTGAACTGCAGTGGGCAAACATCGAGGGCATGACAGCACTGCCTCGTAGCGGCACTTGCTGGCATCACGCGGATGCTGCGAGCGGCTGGAGGAGGCAGGATGGCCGGGAGTGGTTCTGGATCGCTCGGAGGTTGAAGACAACTGACCCAATCGTCCCGGGGCTCCCACCTTTATCCTCTAAACTTCAAAGGCCCGGGGGGGGGGGGGGGGGGGAGTGTCGCGTTGCGCAGCCAATCACGCGCCTACCTTTTGATTTACAACTGATGCCTCGCCCTCACCTGGAGCGTCCGTTACGTCTCCACCCATCGTTTTTTTTAGTTCGTGCCTTCGTTTTTTTTGTTGCTTTTTCCGCCTCTTACCCGTTGTTCTCCCGTGCCCAGTCGTTTGAGCCTTCGGTTTTGCTCTTAACGCCTAACATTCCACCCCCCCCCCCCCCCACAATGTTGTGAGTTACTCATTGTGGTTGGCCCAGGGAGGGAACCTCTTATTTTTGCGCCCATACAATTTTAAGCCAATTTAGGGGCACCGCAACGTAACCCGTCCTGTGGGGGTCGGCCAATCTCCTGGCACCGGGAAACCGTGAGACTCTCATCCCCCTAGGGGCCCTTCGGATTAAAACCCGATGTGCCAGGCACCCCCCCCCCCCCCAGGACACTATGTGGGTGCGCTGCATGCGGGTGTTTAGTGCGGGGGGGGGGGAGTCGCGGCGCTTGAAGTCGGGGAACCACAACAGCACGTTTGGCTGATGGGAAACAAGTCAATTAAAAAAAAATACTTTTTGCATTGTGCACAGTCTGGAAGCTACCCACATGCCAGATTTCAGGTTTGTTGCATGTCGCGAAGTATGCTAAACATTTAGAACAGACACACATGTTCACAAATTTCCCTTTTACATATATAGTTTAATTTAATTACATTTTATAACGTAACATTTTAGAGGCTCGGAGGTGATAACCTTTTGTACTGGCAACACTGCCATACCCCCCGAGAATCGATTCGCTAGGTTAAGGGAGCAACGAAGTCACTGTGAATCGATTCGGTAGAGCAGTCGGAGGCGGCGATCCCCCCCCACGCCCCACTGCGAATCGATTCGGCAGACAACGGATGTGACGATTCCCCCCGACGAATCGATTCTCTATCCAAAACTAAATTTTTTGCCGGGAGTTCAGAGAGGGCACCGGTTATCGCAACAATTTTAACTTTAAATAAAACGCGTCAAGATGTAAACATCCACACGCGTAGACGAGAGTTGGTCCGTATCAGCGCGGTCTTTAATCGCAAACGCAACTGCAGTGACGTGTACAAAGGAGGGACGCGGTGAGACCCGGAAGACTGTACCACCACCCCCCCCACTACACCATACAAGGTACAGTTCGCTAAAGTTTCGATCTTTAAGACGCCTTTAAAATTATAAAAAACGTACTTACGAGCATGTTCTGCAAGCTGGTTGGGAGGGCGGCGGCGGCGGCGGTGAGGGGGTCTAACTTAAGAGATCGCTTTTGTCGAGTTTTAACGCGTTCGAAAAATTAAAACTGAAGCGGCGATTTGGGGGGTTGTTAAAACAGCCGCTTCGTGTTGTGTCACTGTGGAGAGGCAGGACTTTGATCCAGCGGTGGTGCTGGTGGTGGACGGGTGAAGTCGAAGTTCGTGGTAAGTCGGTCACCGGCCGCCGTGAGACTTTGCTGAGAACGCGTGATGCCAAGCTGATAACGCGTGGGACCCAAACTCATAACGCGTGAGTCTGGCAATGGGCCAGACTCACGGATAACGCGTGGGGCACCCACGGGTAAATGGGTGAGATCAACATATGCAACGTGAGAATCGCGGATAACGCGTGGGCATCCACGGAGCAATGGGCGAGAATCACGGGGTATGCGTGAGATCCACACGGAACGCCTGAGACCCGGGGATAATGCGCGGGACCCACGGGTAAATGGGTGAGATTCACGGGTAATGGGCCAGACTCATGGATAACGGGTGGCATCCACGGGTAAATGGGTGAGATCCACGGATAAATGGGCGAGAATCACGGGGTATGCGTGAGATCCACACGGAACGCGTGAGATTCGGGGATAATGCGCGGGACCCACGGGTAAATGAGTGAGATCCACAGGTAATGGGTGAGACTGATGGATAACGGATGGTACCCACGGGTAAATGGGTGAGATCCACGGATAAATGGGCGAGAATCACGGGGTATGCGTGAGATCCACACGGAACGCGTGAGATTCGGGGGTAATGCGCGGGACCCACGGGTAAATGGGTGAGATCCACGGGGCAATGGGTGAAACTCGTGGATAACGCTTAAGACTCACGAGCAATGGGTGAGATCCACAGATATAATGTGAGACACGCGGATAATGCGTGGCACCGACGGGTTAATGGGTGGGACCCACGGGTAATGGGTGAGAATCACAGGGAAATGCGTGACGTCCGCGGGGAATGCACGAGGCAGAATTCTGCTGAACTCCAACCAACTCTATTGACTGGCCTCTTGCGTTCTCAAGTTAATGGTTTATCTGATGGTAGTAGAGTTCAAATTTAACTAAAAACAACGTAACATTCGTCAATAATGGTGTGGCCTTAAAGATGAAAAAATATATAATTGGCGACATTTCAGGCAATGACCCTTCATAGTACCTAAAAGCTATGGAGGTAGAGTGGATAAGGATGACTGATCCTTATTTACTCCACTTCTCTACTCCACTTCTCTCGCCTCTCGTTTATTTCCCTTTTAATACCACACACTGTTGTTATTATGAATGACTGTGTTGAGTTTGTTAATGTGTCCTAGTGCATCATTGCCAATGCAGCAGCACCAAATACTTGTTTTCATTTAGCCATCAAAGTCCAGAGTTTTTAAAAAAAAAACCCATTGTTAATGACATCGTATTGATTGTTAAGTAAAAGTTGAGTGGGACGGACACATTATGGCAACACGTGGCGTGTAGTCGAGACTAACCACAGAGTGGCAGCCAAAGGAAAGGATACGCCTCAGTTTCGTCCACCACAGAGATGGAGGTAAACGGCTTGTCTGCAGGAGGCGAGGTAGATTTCAAGGCCTTGTGGAAGACATCATTCCTCGGTGGATTGATCACGGTTGATGCTGATTGTACGTCTATCGCAATTAATTGAGTCCACGCATAATTTGATGCCATGGGACAGAAAGTATTAGACAAAATTTCCGGATGAAGGACTTTCCAAACTGTTCTAAGGTTAAATTTAGATTTAAAGCTTTCGTGACTGCAGTGATTCATATTCTTGGTTCTTTCGGTAAAATCACGTTGAAGGGAAACAATAAAATAATAAAATATATATATAAAACAATAAAATTCTCACGACGCTTCGACTGTAACACAAACGGTCATTACCGAAAGAACCAAGAATATGTTCTGAGGTTGTTGGACCATTCTTCGTGCTGTCCTGAATAGGTGCTCGCTAACATAACCCATCACTTGGTCTCTGAAGTGTTGTGTGGTTCTCTTTGCGTCTGTGCGTTTGGTAGGGCGGCTGACTGACCGTTGCCTCCTTCACTCCCAGGCGTTGTTGGAATCGGCTTTCTTCACCCCATTACACAAATTCCTTTCCGATTCACACACCGTTGGTGTCGCCGTCTCTACATCAGCTTCGTTGTCGCGCATGCACTTCCCAGGGGAGCCCTTGCCGAATATTTATGCGATGAGGGCATGCACGCAGTGATCGAGCAAACCCACCAGCCAGCGTGGATCTTAAGGATAATTACTTTCAAAGGGGGGTCTTGGCGGCGGTGACTCAACGGGGCGATGGAGACGAACGCAACCTCCAAAATCTTGTCTCACCTGAGACGGGTGAGCGACGGACATCTCGGGCAAATGCGAGCAAAGTTGCGGGGAATCGAACAACCAGCGGGCCAGTGGCGCTTCCTGATCGACGCACTGGATCACGTCCAGAACCAGGGTCTCCGCTCTTCCCCAGCTCCCCACTTCGAAGGGGACTGCACAGCCATCATGAGGTACCTGCAGGAATTTGGGCGAAACCCCAGCGCCCCGCTCGAGGGCAGCTCCTCCCAAGAGAGCATCATGCCGCTGAGGTCCGGCCTGGCCGCGCTCGAATACAGTGACCCAAGGAGGGGGCCGTCGATTGCGACTACAGTGCGTGCGGGCAGCGACCGTGAGGTGGACCCGGCGATGCAAGACTGCTCCGCTTCTTGCAGCGGCGGCAGCGGCGGCAGCAGGCCCCAGGCGCTGAAGACGATGCCCGCAAGCTGTCTTCCAAATTCGCTCGACATAAAGTTCAGCAACGAGAGCCTGCCCACTGTGGCACTGGATTGCAAGCAGCAGCAGCAGCACCGGCATCCACAGCAGGAACAGCATCCGCAGGAGCAACGGCAGCAACTTCCACAGCAGCAGCAGCAACAGCAGCAGCAGCAGCCTGTTCAGCAGAATCTTCCGGCGTGTAACGCCTTACCTCAGCTCTCTCAGCATCCTGCAGCCGTAATGTCGCACGCCTCTCATCCATCGAATGGGATGGGACGTTCTAACGTTGACCCTGGGCAGTACCGGGGTGTCCAACCCTCACTGCAGGGCGACAGTTCCTTGTCGCCGGATGCGGTGCCTGACGAGCCCATTCCCAACTATGCGCGCCAGTCATTGTCCTATAGAGAGGTTGCGCCACCATCCATCGGCTCCGCCCGATCCTATGGTGGAAACCCACCGCTGGGCTGTTACGACAGCATGAGGCCAAACCGTTACCAGGGCGCGCCAGTCAGACGGCACGCTGCGGACGGGCACAGCATTCAGCACGAGACGCTGGGTTCCTTCGCGCCCACGGGTCCCGTCTTCGATTCTGGCAAGGTTGAATCCTCGCTCGTCTCGCAGATGGGCAGCCTCAACTTGAGCCCCACGATGGCGCTGGGATCCGTCGGCGAGGGCCCCTCGCCGGCGACGTTGCGGCCCCTGCGGGCCAAGGCGTCGTCACCCGGCGCGACGCCATCACCAACGCCAACGCCAGCGACGCCGGTTTCCGAGGGTTCGTCCGGCAGTTGGGCGAATTCCGCCGTGAGCCCGCAGAGAGGAGGGCCAACAAACGACGGGCACGGGGAGGATGAGGTGGAGGTGGACGAGGAGGAGGAGGAGGAGTTCTACACATTTGTGATCCTGCACGACGCCAATGACAACGATATCGCGGAGCAGGTGAAGGTTGAGCTGGAAAATCTCGACATCAAGCCTGGCGCCACCTTTGAGGACCTCCAGGTGGGCGGCGAGCATCAAATCGGGAGCGTGGAAAAGGCCGTTGACAACTCGGCCTACACCCTGCTGCTGATGACCTCCAATTTCGTGAACACCTGGATGCAGTTCACCACGCACGCCACGCTCATGAACTCCATCAACAAGACGCACAAGTACAACACGGTCATCCCGCTGCTGCCGCGCACGCGACGCCTTCTGAAGAACCACACGCCCTTCGCTCTGCAGGCCATCAACCCCCTGGACATGGCGCTGAAAACTTTCGAGAAGAAGGCGTGCATCACCTTGAACAGCAAGAAGGTTAGCAAGCAGAAGAGGGTGTGGGAGGCGGAGAAGCAGCGCCTGAGGAGGGAGCGGAGGGCTCGCGCCGTCAAAGAGCGGCAGCGGCGGCGGGATTTGGAGGCAGCTCTGCTCGCGATGCCTCCGGTAGCCGCTCACCACCCGGAAGACGGTGGCCCAGACGCAGAGGCTCAGGGGTTCGGCGAGATGGAAGCGCAGGAGGCCGGACAGTCGCCACCACCGGGCGGATTAAACTACGGGTGTGCTGCCGAGGGCGGCGGCGGCGGCGGCGGCGCTGGCGGCGGCTGTATCGGCAACATGAACTTGGAGGGACACACTGTGCAGGTTGGGTTCATCATGTTCCGTTCACCGCGTTGTTACCCGCGCTGATATCACAGCGCAAGGCTGTCACCAAGGCAGGCCTGTGTTTGATAAGTAAAGTCTGCCGGTAGGGTGGCAACGTTGCGATGTTTTTTTTTATTTGTTCCTCAATCCACTAAATTTTTGGGTAATTATTCGATTTTGGCAAATTTTGTTCTTGGCTGCTATTACTCATTCTGCTCCCTCTGGGTTTGGTGGAGGCGCGCGCATACACCCAAACCTATCGGGCAGCGAGGCGGTGCCTGTCAGAGTCGCCCCTTCTCTTGCATACCAATCATTCTACTGGCCGCAAGGTGGTGCTGCCCAGGCTCAACCCTGCCTAGCTTCTGACTTCAGCGCAGGTCAAATGTATGTACAGGGACTCCTCTACTTGCCAACATTCGACTCACGAAATATCAGAGATACGAACAAACCTGTCGTAAGTTCAACGGCCGTGCAATAAATGGCGGTGGTGGCATCTACATCTGCAGGAGAGTATACAAGTTTTAAAGCCATTCCGCGTGTTTAGGGTACATGCCGTACAACATGGAGTGAAGTTGTACTTACGAACAAATCGACTTCTGAACAGACCTCTGGAACCTAATTTGTTCGTAAGGAATCCCTGTACTTTGAACTTCTTTCGCACTGTATGTAGCCAATTGTGCTAATCGGAGGTGCGGGAGGTGATTTGGTCATATGCAAAAAAAAGTTACACACAGGGCATTGATTAATCCACTCCTGTATAGATCTGCTTTTGAATTGATCACATTGATCCACTCTTGCATTGATCCGATGTGCAATTGGTCACATTGATCACTCTTTGACCTCCCCTTTCTCTCTCTCTCTCTCTCTGCCGTGACTGCAGGTCAGCTTTCCACCTGTGGGCTCTCCGTCCCCGAACGTGGGTGTCGGAGGAGCGCAGAACATCAACATCATCAACATCACCGGCGTGCAGAACGTTCAAGTGGGAAGCAACAACGTCATCCGGCGAGGCCCCACCTCCCCCGCGTGGGATGGCGAAGAGTTCTTTGAGAGCGAGGATAACATAGACGAGGTTAACGATTGCCAGGACAATTAAACACCGGGTGTTGAGGTCCGCACGATACAACCGGAACCCTCCCAATTATTCAAGTAATGGATTACCGCCGTTCGGGTGATCGATCACTCGGTTGCTTGGATATGACGGAAATATTTCTGCACGAAACGTCTCTGCTTCTGCTGCCGCCCGTGTGAGGCTGGACGGGAGGTGACCGGGAGGGGCGTGGCGGAAACCATTTTTATAGAGGCCACAAACGAGTGGTCGATAACGAAGTATAATCGATTAATCGGGTTGATCAACTCATTGTCCCATTTCTACCGTCGACACCGTGGAGGACTTTAACCCTTCCAGGGTCCGCTGCACCAGCACACGACCAGAACCTGGGTTTGAGTCCTGGTTTAGTGTTCAAGTGAAACGACTGCTCTCACGTGAGTGCAGTGCTCTTCCTGCGTCGACGAACCTAAGCCGTGAATGGAAACTCCACGTTAATTTCGCAGGGATCGCACCTTCCGTAGGACAGCCCGCTGTTGACTCCACCACACCTCCGATTAGCGCAGTTGGCTACGTACGGTGCGAAAGAAGTTCAACACCCACACATTAATCTTCCTCTGAAGGGATGGAGTTGACCTCTCGACTGGCATTGTTTTGGATTAAGAAACGTCCAAACAATTAATAACTGTTTGGACGTTCATGATCAGACTGTTAAGCGATTACACCATGCTCCCAGCTGTTGTGCTGGTACCCTGCATGACGGTGCGATTGTAACGAGTCGGTGCCTGACGAGAAGCCACGCATCAGATCGTTTCCATGCCGCGAGTGGGGCATTCATGAGCGGGTGAACTTTCATTCCGCGTGACGTCGGGGGAAAATTCCCGCGACCCATTCGTCCAGGGACTGGTTGTCTCGACCCCGGTCCCCTGCGTGTAAGGCGAGTTACTTTGTGAATAATGAAGGTGGAACTTTGGGTGCATTGAAAACACAATTCGAAAGTTTTTAAATCTTTCATAAACCGACGCACTTTTCTGGGCGGGGCGGTTCACAGGGGTGCACGTTTCTTAAATCCTTGAATCTTCAGTGCCCACTTTACACCGCTTGGTGGACAACACAGCCGCACCTCCGGGTGCTGTGGTGGCGAGATATTAACTACCTCGCCTGGTATACAGGAGGTCGTGAGTTCGATCCCGACCCTGACGCCTGCTGTGTTTGGAGTTCGCGTGTTCTCCCCGTGGCCGCTTGGATATTTCTCCAGGTCCTCCGATTTATCCCTCCACATTTAGAAAAAATGCATTGAGAGTATTTGGCAGCTATAAATTTCCACATGATAAGCCACTTAGTTGAGCTATCATTTGTGGCCAGGTCGCTTCTGAAAAAGAACTATCAATAGGTCAGTGGGCCTTTACCTGGTAAAAGGTAAAATAGTTTAGTTTTAAGATGGTTGAATAGTTTAGCACGGTTGGCTACATACGGTGCGTACGTACAGCCGATTCACCCAGCTACGTGCCATGCAGCAAAGTTTGGACACATTCCACTCTTCTGGGACGTTTGGCTAGCGTGGCAGACTGGGCCATACAGCGTCTAGAGCTGTCCAGCGTGGCAGACTGGGCCACACATCGTCGATACCAGGGGTATCGAACGTATTCTTGGTTCTTTGGGTAAAGTCACGTAGATAGAAAACAAAAAATAATAAAATGAGAAATTTAAAATAAATTTAAAATAATAGAAGCAAAAAAGCCACGACGTTTCGATCGCAACACAAGCGGTCTTCATCAGGCGGAGAGAAAAACATCAAACGTACCGGCCCGCGGGCATTGCAACGGGAGATTTGGCACGCCATTGCCGCTAAACAAAAATAAATCGGTTCTCTTTTCCCGCGCTAGTCACATTTTGAATCGGTAAGTTAAGACCGTCTCATGATGCTTTTCATTTTCATAGGCCCAACTCTGTGGCCCGCTGGAGGTGCATTTGAATCCAGACCTGCCCCGCTGTCCAATTGAGTTTGACACCCCTAGTCTGGAGCTCCCCAGTGGAGGCTCTCGCGCAAGCAGTGACCGGAGGGGGGCGAGCAATCGTAAGGGCTGCACCGTTTTACCTTTCATACTTTGCGTTCTTTTTCATTGGTCTCATTGTCGAAACGCGTTTTTTAACCACTATGAATGCCACACACAACAAGAGTGTGTAAACGGCACTGTTTTTTTGAGAATCAAATCGTGGTTCTGTATTGTCAGCCACGAGATTGCATCGTGGAGGAGAATGGGTGTGGACAGTGACATCACTGCTGCTTGCGATGTGCACGTACCTTGTGCCCAGTGTGCAACAAACGTTGCTTTTGGCAGGCCGAGCAGAGTTGAGCCCGCGCAGCGCTTGAATGTGCCACCGCCACACACAAACAGGTTGCTATAGGCTGCTGCGGTGCTACGCGGTAGCGCAGCGGAATCCGTTGTACTGCGCGTCTGTGCTCCCACGTCTGTGCTCCACGTGTGTGTCGCCATCTCTGTGCCCCCCCCCCCTCCCGCCTTCGCCAGCCTGCACCTGGCCAGTGTGGTGGTGCATCGTCAAGTTAACCCCCACGACCCGAACAAGCGTGGGGAAGCCCTCACCCAAGGGCTGTACATTGTCTCGTACATCCGGTGCAACAACAAAAACACCAGAGCCATTCATTGCTATTTCCTGTTTCCACGGCATTTCGGTGGAAAGGGAGATGTTTTTTTTTAAAGGTGTCTTAAACGGTGATTTCTCGATCGATGTGACATTTATATTTTACTGCCCGTGTAACTCTTAAGGGTTTTTTTTGTGGGTCTTGAACGCCACAGGGCGGGGGGGGAGGTGTGTTTGACAGTGTCCTCGCGCAACACGGCTACACGTTCCGTTCGATCGCTCTGCGATGCGTCGCGACGGATTCTGGCAGCTACGCAAACGGCGATCCAGCCTCGATAAAGCCACAGGCCTTAATGTCGCGTGTGATAACCTCCTGGATCTGTTACGTTGTGGGCCCGTTCCGAGTGCTTGGGGGCCGCCATTGAGGTCGGGAACTCCCCCCTGCTCGTGCGCGTTTGCCGACTCCGTCTGAAGTTCAAATCCAATCTCAGGATTTTCCCTTTTCTCCTCCGACTCTCATTGTGTGTGTCCCCCCCCCCCCCCCAGCTAATAACGTCTTCTACACCAGCAGTCACTCAACTCCAGTCGTTAAATAGTGGAACAAAAATTACATCGCAAATAGCCCGACTGGAATAAACGTGGCGATCATCGCCCCCCACCCACCCCCCCGGCTGCAAAATATTGATTGGCAGGACCCCCCTGAAGAAGTTTAACGAGACACGGTGAGGACGTCCTGGGTAAACAAGCATAATGAAGTAATATTTGACCCACCTCTCCCCTTACCTCCACAGTACAGCTTCTCGTGACTAATAACCATCATGTGCATAGAAGAGAATGCTAATCGCTGTAAAAGGTGAACTCCCCCCCACCCCCTCCCCCGGGTGGTGAGAACTGGAGTTGAGAATCATTGCTCGATGCCATTCTTGCTGGCCTGGGGCACGTCGGTTGTTTCCATACCCGGTGCACCCACGCCGTCGCTACGTTTTCCACAGCTCCTGTCCACCGAACTCCCCTGGCGCAAGCACCACTATCTTAAGAGTCTCTGTCATCATCATCGTTCGGCACGCGGTAAAATATGCATCAAATCGCAGAGTAAAATTTGATTGTTGCGTTCGCGATACCTGTGCACGGCGTCGGGGTCGTCCGTGTGAGAGGATCGGTTGTCCTCGATGTTGGTGGCGGGTTTTTCCGACGCATTTTTTGTGTTACGGGATCGAACCCAAAAAAAAAAAACCTGTTAAACTGTACATGTAGATAATGTTGTACTTGCAAAAAAAAGGCCCCAAAAAACGCGTCAAAAACATAATAAGAATTCTGTTATCGAACCGCGACTGGCAATCGTGACTGTATGTTACTGTCGATGGGATGATGCGTTTAAAGGCCCGATCGTCAATCTTCATGGTAAAAACAATCATGATCAATCACCTATCTACCGTAATCGATGCATGCTCCTGCTTGGATAAATCACGTGGGGACGTGCTCTTTTTCATCCATTGGCTACTCTGAGCCAACATTGGAAATTCCACATTCCTGTGACGGGGGTGGGGGGAAAATCCCTTGCACACGACAATGATCGTTGACTTCCTTCCGACCTGCTCGCTGCGAATTACATGAATCTCCTGAGTGAACAAAGACGTCGTTGACTCAATTCAGGGCTGACTCCCGATTGATCAGTTGATTGTAAATCCTGTGGATGTGAGCGCTTGGAGGACTGCATCGATCATATATATGCCACAATATTTAAGAATGGATATCACCATGCCCTTCCTGCTTTGCTCTTCGTATACCGTATCCTATGATTTTGGTGCAAAAAGTGCATTTTTACGTTTATCACAGATGTTTTAATGTTTATGAAATGCATATCTGTTTGTCTTTGAAAGTATGCAATGGGTTCGTTATTTTTTGATGTGGGGGGGGGGGGGTGTCCTTTAATGCGTATCAATTGTTTATGAAATGTCAATACGAACTTTCAAATATCTCTAATTAACAATTAAAATCAATGCCAACAGTAAAAAAAAAATCACGTGTGTATGCAGTGCAAATTAAATTAATTGTATTATATATGTGTATTATCCCCGCCACGATGGTCACTTTGCTATTCAACGGAACGTCAAGCAAACCAGGACTGTACGATCTCTTATGAAATACTGAATAGACGTCAATACACGCCGAGTAGAACGCATCGCGTTTTGTGCAGTACTCGGTCGAGCCACTGCCGGACGAATTAGTCTCCACGCTTTTCGGTGACGGCGGTTTTGACGATACTTCACCACGCTGGTCGGTTTGGGTTGACGGAGGAGGGATCCAAGGACCGGTTCGAATGTCGCTGGCCAACGACCGTCGGCCGTGCCATGGGAATACAAACTCGGGTCGCCCGGCTGATAGCGCGGCGTTGCTAACCGTTGTGTCACCGTTCCACCCCAAATAGAACCATCGTTTACGGAATTGCAACGCTGAACGCCATGAACGCCGCCGTAATGCCACGAAAGCTTTAAATCAAGATTAACAACACGCTGCTTGCAATCCGGAGGTCGCCGATTCAATCTTCCGTCGTGGCATTTGAAATATCGATGGGCAAGTTTCCTAAATCTCCCACACCTGTGTCCTCCCAGCGGCGTAAATGGGTAGAGCGCAGGTGATTGGCAGAACGCGTACGGTGGGGTAAAATGTGGGTACGTCTGGCAGGGTGGAAGGGTAGGCCACACACAGTAGATCATCGGTTATCTGGCGGTTTTGGGATGAAGGGGGGCGCCGGATTTTCAGAAACCCCGGATGATCACTACATTATTTAAAATTCAAACTAGATTCGAAGCTTTCGTGACTGCAGGAATTACTCTTTGGTTATTTCGGTAAAGTCACGTAGGCAGAAATAATAATATAATACGACGTTTCGATTGCAACACAAGCAACCATTATCAGGTACGAATGAATGAGAAAAACCAACAGTAAACTCAAAAATACAATGCAACACAACACAGAGAGTTGACCAACACAACAGTCAACACCCCAACCTGGTTGATTACGTTCTTATTTAAAATTGCTTATTTGTTTTCGCACATTTTTTTAGGTGTTGTAAATAAAGACGACAAATGAATATCCTGTAAAAAGTTACCGTATTTACTGTACCGTACTTATCACTCCAATCTCGAAGAGTCTGCATGGGGTGATGATGTACGTCCTGCCCTCTTGTTTGAACAACAACAAACAACGTGTTTGTGCTCGCAGCCTTTGGATGCGGTATTGCCCGTTTCGCCGGATCGGCCATCAACTTTACCCTGCAGAGGAGTTCCCCAGAGCTCCGTCTAGCGGATGCCCCTCTTGTCAGCAGTGGCGTCAAGCAGGAAATTTCAGGGCTGCACATTTACCGTCCGCCACCTCTTGCACCGCGAATTAAATCAAAGCGCGGACGCGAGTCTGTGTTGCATTTGTATTAAATTTAGAATAACACCACAGTTTATTTGTTTTTAAACCATCATCCGCAATCCTGTACACAATATATACACTCAAACAGACCGTCACCGACATGTACACGAGCCATGCCTGACAATGCTTCCCGGTTCGCTGCGAGCGCTATAGACGCACGCCACAAAGAGGTTTGCTCAAATCCCAGCGAGTGCGGTAAAACAATACTGACTCACCCCGCTTCTCGCCTGTCGCGCGCTGTCTCTCTCTCGGCTGTACGCGAGAGTGAAGCAGGCTTCCTTCGCAGTCGCGACATGTTAACATCGCCTGGTGTGCAGGAGGTCGTGGGTTCGATCCAGACCCTGACGCCTGCTGCTGCTGTATATTTGGAGATCGCGGTGTCTCTCTCTCTCCCCGTGGTCGCGTGGATTTTTCTCCGGGGTCCTCCGGGTTTTTACCCCCACATTAAGAATCAACGTCACGCGTTTAGGGCGTTCGGCCGCTACAAATTGCCACACGGTAAGCCGCTGCGTTAAGCCGATCTAGTTGTGGCCAGATCGCTTCTGAAAAAAAGCGGCCATATAGCAGCTCGGTTGGCCTCGCTTGGTACAATAAAAAGTTTAGTTTGACCTTGGCTCAACCATCCAGCCGTTTTTGTCCACATCTTGAGTGGGCAGTTACGTGAGAAGGAAGACTTCATACTCTTTGGTTCTATTTACCTACGTGACTTTACCCAATAGAACCAAAGAGTATGGATCCTTGCAGTCACGAAAGCTTTAAATCTAGAAAGGAAGACTTCTTCGGCGTGTGCGCCCTGTGGCTACAGCGCGTCTGGCCGCCCCGCCACTTGAGCTGGTGCGATTGCTCAAGCGAAAACTAAAATCGTGTTCGTTTGGAGAAAAGTGTCGCCACATGAGCTGTACGCCATCGTAATGCCGCGTGTGCGTTGACCGTCCAGGGGCGGCCCTTGGCGCCTAGCTGCCAGCGGCTGGCGCCGTCGACCAACCATGCAATCGACCACCCCAAGGGCGGATCTAGGCTGAGGGTTTTTTTTGGTAAATTGGGAAACAATTTGCCCATATATTTTTTGTTTAACGTCTTTTAAGCGCGTTTTTTTTTAAACAGGCATAATCATTCGGTTTGTCCGTGCGCCTAACCGATGAATTCTCAAGTGTTGAGAAACGAATGGTAATTGACGTTCCACCTGTACGCGCGCCGGAATTGAAACAATGACGTCTTCATTTTATTTGTATTTTTGTTCATTTGTACGTTTTTATCCTCGAATTTGGCACCCCACTTACTTGGCGCCCTAGGCCACCGCCTAATTCGCCTCTATGGACCGACTGCCCCTGTGCTCGCTGGAAGGACGTGCATGCCGGGGACCTCGTTTCAATGGGCAGACGGCTCTAGTGGGACTCAAGTTGGCCCGATTTCTCGGCGAGCTCGAGTTAAGCAAGACTTGGGAAGCCAACGCAGATCGCCGAGCAAAATCGGGAGTTCATGTGGGAGTCGTGCACGCAACCGCCTCGCCAACTGGTTGCAGAGACGTTCACCTGCCGAGGCATTCAAGTTGCGCTGCAACGCAAAGCGTGCAACCGATCGCTGGGATGGGGACCCCTCTCCCCAGCTCAACAGGGAATTTGTTTTTCGTTCCAAAAAATTCCAACGAAACGAACTTGAAATCGTGGCGAATGGCACGGCGGTGGTGCCAGAGTCGTGACGATACCACGTGGCGCTCCTCTGCATAATCACGGGACCCACTGTTGTTTCGATGGCATCGTTCGTGTGAAATTTGCTTCTCTCACGATCGCCACGGAGCCGCCAGACCAGGCTGGAAGTCAGAAATTGCCCAAGCTCTGCCGTCCTCTTATGAATTAAGATGATTAATGGTGAGTGTCTATACATGCGGGGGCAAACCGGAGCACCCAGAGATAAGCCTATTGCATGTGAGGGCGCAACGCTCTATCCCATACAGAAGGGACAGATATAAATTAGTCCACACTTACTGTACTTCCTGAATAAAATATAAATACTATGACGCAATCCAGGATCCACCACCAGACTTTGTCAGTACGATCCACTCCAGGTTTTGTTTTCACAGCCACCGAGATGTGATTATAACATATGTAACAAACACAATAGAATTTACAACATGGTGCTTTAACTCAGAAGTTAATTCGTAAATATGTTGTGAAATATAGAGCAGGTGTTTGAAAATATAGCATGTAAGTGCAATAACTATATATATACCAAACCACAATATATGTATATACTGATATTGTATTAATACAGAATATGATCATACCTATCGCCTTGCCCACACTAATGTGGGTAAAAGTTCGCAGGTGTGTGCATGTGAGCAGCCATTGCGGTGAGCATTTTAATACATTGAACATCAGTTGCGAACAAACGTGATGCATTTTTTGCTGACGACTGTGTCATAACAAGTCGGCTTTGTCCTGACCCCGTGACACGTGGCTCTTCAAGCGGCTGCCCCCGGGGCCACCCGTGGCCCACGAAGGCTCCTGCAGCGCTTCGTCCGTTGCCTCCGGCAACTAGACATAAATCTATCTCAGCGTGGCACGGAGCCAGAACCAAACCGGCGTCTCACAAGGAAGGATGTCTCGATCTGGCTCGGAGGGCGGAGGGCGGCGGCGGGGCCAAGCAGGGCCAGGGGCCGGGGCTAACGGGCACGTTCACCGCGCGTAATACCGGTCGGTGCGACGGCATCGCCGCCGCCGCCGCCCGAGCGCGGACGTGTCCCAGTCGTGTTCATCGCCGTTCGGCGTTAGCGGCCGCGAACCAAACCGTGCCGAGCCACGCCCCAGGGGGTTGGGACTCGGTGTGGTGGTGATTGAGGCTGGTGCCATAGGGCTGCTTTACCGAGATGTAAAGGCAGACCTGGCCAAACGAAAGAGCTACAAGCGAGCACACATGTTGAACTTATTTCGCGCCACACATTCGCCGGCCGTGCTAATCGGAGGTGCTGGGGGAGGGGGCGAAGGACAACTGAACGTGATCCAAAAAAATCCGTTCTTAAAGAAACGAAACCGGTGGATTCCTTACGTGGGAAACGAATGAGCGTTCCAGACGGCCGCAGAAGCGCATCTCGACAGCGCGGCGACCGCCGGATGAAGAGATGCGACCGCCGCAGGCGACGTGGAGCGCGTGGTGCTGGCACGCGTTCGGAGCCTGGCGGCCACCCCCCCCCCCCCCCCCCCCCCCCGTAGAACGCTTCGGGTGTACGGCGCTCGAAAATGAAAAAAATATTCGCGAGTGACTCAAAATTGGGGGTGGTGGTGGGCCGAGAAAACGCAGCAGCAGTGGCTGCAGCATCGCCCGCGTTTGCCGATGGGTGCCACCAGGGCCGGATCAAGGCCGCAGCCCAGGGCCCTCCGCCAGCTGGAGGACCTCCAGAGATGAAGTGGAAAAGTGATTTCGTTTGTGAATGCCGAATTGTATTTGTCGTTGGCCTTGTAAACAAACAAACAAAGTCATTTTTCTTTAACCTTATTTCCCTTTTGAAAATATCACTGGGGGCCCTCACAGTTCCTGTAGCCCAGGGGGTGCCTGCAATATCTTAATCCTGCGCCCGAGGCAGTTGCCGCAGAGGGTCCCTGCAGCAGCAGCGGCGGCGGCGTTGTGGTGGCGACGCCGTGGTGGTGGCCGCGACGCCGTGGCTACCGGCAGCCCACCAACCCCCAGGTCTGAACGCAACGTCAGGGGCACGACCTCGTAGATACCACGACGACGCCACCATCGTCGTAGCGTACAGCCCCAGCTCGGTCGCCGTGCGATGGAGTGTGGACTTTGTCGGTGATCACTCGACCGTCTGCGGTTGTCGGAGCACTCGACCGAGTTTCAACGTCGCGAATCCAGCAGTAAATCGATGAAGGGAATGTAAGTGTACAACGTGCTACCGTGCCATACAGGCCACCGCTAGAATCAGTCAATAGCCAGCTATTGGTGTTGGTGTGAAATCAGAGGGTCTGCCTGCTAAGTCGAGTATTGAGTGGCAGCCGTCTGATTTTGAATTTGAAAATCCCACGTTCCTTCAGCACCAGATTCCTCCACCCATGTTGGGGAGCCGGCCTGGCTGTTTCGTCTCATCCATACTGCGTTTGGTTAACACACCGCAGGTCACAACCACTTACTAACCCACTCATTCACTCACTCACCACACTGCAGGTCACAACAACTCACCCACTCACCCACTCATTCACTCACTCACCACACTGCGGGTTACAGTAACTCACCCACTCATTCACTCACCACACTGCAGGTCACAACTCACCCACTCACCCACTTACCCACTCTCTCACCACACTGCAGGTCACAACAACTCACCTACTCACCCACTTACCCACTCTCTCACTCACCACACTTCGGGTCACAGTAACTCACTCACCCACTCATTCACTCACTCACCACACTGCAGGTCACAACAACTCACCCACTCACCCACTTACCCACTCTCTCACCACACTGCAGGTCACCTCACTTCTCTTTCTGCTCCTTCCCTCGCACCGCTGCACTTTGCAATCACCCTCCCACCGTCTCTCTCTCTCTCTTTTTTTATCCCAAATTCTTCTAATAACCTTGTTCAACTCAAGAAATGTGTTAGACTCTCATCTTTAACACTTTAAAATAGTAACTGTTTGTTGCTGGCCGCTTAACGTTTTCGGGCCTTAGGACCACCACCGTTCACTTCCCACAAAGTGGTCAGCTCATTTGTAGACCTTTAAAATTGTTCACGATGCTGGATTATGATGATGATGATGATGAGGACGGAGTGGCTTGGGATTAAACTCACAGCTCTTGGGCGAAATATCCCCAAGAGAGCGCCAGCAGCAGCAGCAGCGATCGCCTAGACCTACAACGATACCCCGCGGGTTGGGCCGAGCGAGTGAAGTCGCGGATAATCGAGGGAGGTGCCCATTACAACCAAGTGAATCGCAGGTTAACGAGCCAAGCGCGGAGAGCTCGGGGTCGCTGTCAGCTGAGTGATGTTTAACTAAAAAAAAACTACAGCAAAAATTGAGTGAATTGTGGTTGATCAAGTGAATCGCAGTCAAGACCATTTTACTTAATGCAGCATCGGTCAGAGCTCCGTCAAATTGACAAGTCACGGTTGATTGAGTAATCATCGGTGTTAGTCACGTGAATGCCAGGTCATCGGATCCGTATAAAGTGCCGTCAAGAGTAAATTCCAGTTAATCCGATGCAGTGCTATTAATTGAGCAAATCATAGTTATACAAAAAAAATCTAACTACCTAGTGAGTTCCGGTTGAACCCATCATCGTCAACCAAGCGAACCGTGGTTAACGGAGCGACTTCCATATTAATCGATGGCACCTCGCTGTTAACTGACGGCGTCTCGCGGTTAACCGGTGGCACCTCGCGGTTAACCGAGCGACACCCCGGCCCGCTCACTTGGCGCAGAATCCCTCGAAGCCGCCGAGCTGCTTCATCTGCTCCACCTGCATCGAGTGGCGCCGCACGAGGGGCCGCTTGGGTTGACGCGACGCCAAAACCGCACCGCCCCCCTCGGCCGCCGGCGCCGCCGTGCCCCCCGCGTCGCCGCGCCGCGGGGAGCAGTGCGGCGCCGCCGCCGCCGACGACGACGCCGACGCCAGGGAGGACGCCGACGCGGACGAGGCCAGCGAGAGGCCTACGGGCCGAGCGGGGAGGCACAGCGAGGCGTGCGCGGCCATCCCGGGCGCCAGCGACGACGCTCTGCCCGCCGACGCCCGGCTCGGCCCGGCGAAACCCGCCCCGCCGTTGATGTTGCCGCTGCTGCCGCCGATGTCCGGGATGGGCGGGTGGGGGTTGACGTTGAGGGGCGGCAGGAAGCCGGGCCGGGTCTGGGAGATGCGGTCGAGCAGCAGCGTGCCCGAGCCGCGGCGCTCCAGCGGTGGGTGCTGGTGCCTGCGCACGCGCGACGGAGACGGTTCCACGCGCGACGGTGGGCGCGCGTGTCGTGCACCCCTCCTCCACCCGGCGGGGCCGACCGGATGAAGGATGGCGTCGCGGACGCGGTCGGAAACACTCGGTGAGAAATTAAAACCCCCCACCGCTCCCCCTTCATGAACTTGTACGTGCGTCTGTTGAACTTCTTTCGCACCGTACGTCGCCAACCGTGGTAAACGGAGGTTCTTGCTCCCTGATAACTCGTGGCCTTTCTCCCAAACTTCCTCCTCTTCCAGCTCAGCTCCTCAACGTTCATCCGCTACACGGTGACGATTAATATTTGACGATTATTTGAACCCGTCCTGGGCCTCCCCTAGGTCGGCTCAGCCTCAAATGAGTACCTGGCGCGGTGTGTAGTAAACATCGCCGCCGGGGAGGCAAAAGGCGGATCGGGCGCGCTGGTGGCCACCCGCCCCGTCGCGTGCCGCTCCGGCCTTCACAGGCGCCCGGCTACTCGCCAACGGCGCTTGCCCCAACGGTCTGTTCAAGGCTATACGGGTGGAGGATGTGGTCGGTTGTGGTGGTGGTGGTGGTGGTGTGGGGGGAGAGGGATCTTTGTCTATTGGCGGAGGCGAGGTACCTGCGTAGTAGCAGCGGGGAGGTGCTGTCGGCGTGCAGCGACTCGCGCGAGCCCGTGAGCGGCGCCGTGAGCGGCGACGTGTTGTGCTTGCGCCGCTCGAGCAGGCAGCGCGCCGAGTCCGGCCCCGGCGGGGCCTGCGTCTCGGCGTCGTGCTCCTGGTGATCGGCCACCCCGAGGTGCCGCCGGTGCACCAGGTCCCTGCGGGCGCAACCACGGCGCAGGCGGTCACGGACGGCGGTGGCGAGGCGCTATCTGCCTCGCCTGTTCACCGCCGCCGAGTGAGCCTGGCTCTGCTGACGAGACGACGAATATAGAAGTCGGTCCACAGTACGCTCGCACTGAGTCAATGCCGCCGAAGTCGCATGCGGTCACACAGGTGCGATGTTAACTACCTCGCCCGGTATACAGGAGGTTGTGTGTTCGACCCTGACGCCCGCTGTATATTTTCCGTCCCCTCTCTCTCTCTCTCCCCCCGTGGCCCCGTGGATTTTTTTTCCAGGTCCTCCGATTTTTCCCCTCCACATTTAAAAATCGTTACATCACGCGTTTAGAGTATTCGGCTGCCGCTCTAAATGTCCACGTGATGATGATAAGCCACTTCCGTTGAGCTTTCACTTTTTGATAACGAGGTCGCTTCTGAAAAAAAGAACTACCATAGCTCAGTGGGCCTTTGCTTGTGAAATTCCCCAAAAAAATAGTTTACGGGTTTAGGTTCGCCGGTCGTGCCATGAGATTCGTAACAACGACGACTGAAACCGCACGCGACGTTCGTCAATAACGACGCCGGTGAGAGACTCCGAGCGTCCTCCACGTGCGCCCGCGATGTCTCGAGGCCGCGGGCTTCTTCGTGAACGCGATTTGTCGCGTGGGAGGCGACCGTAAAAGGCAAAGCCCCGCAATCGCCCGCTCTCACACCGCCGCTGGTGGAAGGGGCCTCCACTTGGGGCAGCCCTTGGGAGCCCCTCGAGAAAGAGAGAGGGGGATTATCGGCCGACTCTGCAACGTTGGCGAAGGCGTCTTAGGAAAGGTCCGAATCAGAATCTTTATTTATAACTGGAGGAGGAATCCTATGAAGCTCTTTGTTTTCTCACAGATGTCCAGTCGGCGCACGGGGTCAGAACGTTACAACAATGAACGATACAAAAACACGATAGGAGAGCAAAGTATAGTAAACGTAAGAAATTGACCTTTTTTTTACATTTTACCAGCTAAAGCCCACTGAGCTATAATGCTTTTTTTTTGTTTTTTAAAGGTGGAAGTACCCACGCTTAAACACCTCGAGGTCATCGTCAACGTGAACCTCAAGGTGGCGGGTACCCACACTGGTCGCTTGTCGCGGGGGGGGGGGTAAATTCCCGATACATTCCCACCAGGAAGGCGTGAGATTCCGGTCTCCCGGACGCGCCGAGCTTCGAATCGAACCGGCGACCCCCTGGATTGCAAACCCGCAGCGTGCAATATCACACGGCGAGCACCCGCTGGGTCGACGGACTCGTTATGATGATTCGAGGTGACTATGATTGCATAATTCCAGGGCGCGCGTGCGCGCGTGTGTGTGGTAACGTGTGGTTTCCCACCAGAGGTATTTGACTGATGCCAGTGGCTTTTGGCTCTGCGACGAAGCAATCGCTCAATGAACTACGAATCAACAATTTTGCAGACCCTTCGTCAATCCACTGCTGGCTGTCCGCCGTGCTAACGAGCGCGCCGAGGCCGACGAACGTCCCGCGAGCTGCCGACGCTGGCCGGCGCTCGGCGACGCTCACCGCAGCGAGGCTCCGAGCGCGCCGTGGGGCGGCAGAGCGCAGGGAGAGGCCCTCTCGTGCTGCGGCCGGTGTGCACCTCCAGCGCCAGCGTGGCTCTCGTCCCAATCGACCGGCGTTGTGTTCCTCCTCCCCAGCTGCTGGTGCTGCTGCAGCTGCTGCTGCTGCTGGTGATGATGCTGCAACGGCGGTGGCTGAGGATGCAGAAGCGTGACGCCGCCGGCCTTCTCGCACGGCGGCGCCAACACCATCGCGTCAACGCTCTGCCGCCGCGACAGCGGGCGCTTGGGCCGTGCCGTTACGGGCGAGTGGCTGTTGCTGGCGTGAGCGCCGGCGGCCCTCGCCCCGTCGCCCGTCCGCCCATCGAGCGACCGCCGGTCCCCTCCTCCTCCGCCGTCGCCGCCGCCGCCGTCGCCGCCGCCGTCCTCGGCTTTCACGAGCGCCGACGGCGCCACGAGGCCCCACGGCTCCGACTGCAGGCGCTTGAGCTGGGACAGGCGCCCGGCGCTCCCGCCGCCGCCTCCTCGCCTGCACGGCGGCGCCGCTCGGCGCCGGCTCGGAGACGGCGTCTCTCCGGCGAGGCCGGAACCGGCGGCACCGGCGGCTCCGGCGGCTCCGGCGCTGGAACCGACGGAGTTGGACGCCGCGCCGCGAGCGAAGCTGAAGAAGGGGTCGGCGTCACGTGACGACGACGACGACGACGACGACACCGCGTTCGCCGCGGCCACGGCCGCCGCCGCCTCCTCCGAGTGGAGCGGCTGTCGCGGCTCCGCCTCGCCGGGCGCTGACGAGCGGGCGGCCGAAGGGCTGGTGCTGAGCTCGACGTCGGAGGGGGAGGCGCAGGCGGGCCGCTCGTCGTACGACGCGTCGGGCAGCCCCGGCAGGCTGAGGTAGCGCGGCGCCGACTTGTTGCCGGGCAGCGAGAGCCTCTCCGTCACGTTGATGATGATGACCTCTTTGCCCTTCGCCTTGCACGCGTCCAGCAGCACCTGGGGGACAAGGCGGCGGTGGGGGTACGGGGATGGTGGACGTCAAGGGACTACGCCGTGGCCGCAAGAACTCGAAATCACGCGGGCGCATTTGGAGGGTATCCCGCGTGTAACAGAAATTTGCATTCCCTTATGGGTGGATGCACTGGTGGAGCCAGTGGGGGGGGGGGGGGGGGGGGTGGCCCGTGCCCCCCCCAATGATCCGATCGAAATCCCTAATTTCGATCGGATCATTGGGGTTTATTAGTAATAAATCGGCATTTTGCGACCCCCACTGCCACCGTGTAGCAGGGACTCTATGAGATGACAGGACAGTAGTCTGAGTCCATAATTGGCAATAAGTAATGGAAAAGCAGTTATAAGTGCACAGTTGAGTATACAGTACACGACTTCCCTGAAGGCATCGACACCTTCAGCGAGCGCGATGCCGATCACACAACGCGGTTCGCAATTCGACCCTCGATCGATGGCCGTGCCATCGCCGCACACGCCTCGTCAAATAAAAATCAAGGGACAAGTCCTCACTTAACTAGCAACTCCTTACTTGCTAACAAGTCCTCACTTAACTAACAACTCCTCTATCATTTTTCGTTGCTGGAGGGGTTGCCCCCCCCCCCACTACCTGAAAATCCTGGCTCCGCCATTGGATGGACGGCGAATGGCCTGCAGTCCCTACTCTCTCTCTGACTTTGGATTGCCAATGGGGCACCCTTATGTGCTCTTTGATATTTACAAATGTTACAGCGGCAATAAGTATGGACATTGGATCATTGTTCAAACTGATGATTGTTTGCTTTCAAACTAAAACTTTTCAATCAAACTATTACTGGCCGTGCAAAACGATGTTTCGTACAAATGTGTTTTTTTACAAAAAATGCTCTCCGTTGTCTGAACGTTCTGACGCAATATCTATTGCGGGTGTTTGCTGGCTGTAGGAGGCAATGATCGCTACTGAATCCCGACTGAGTAATTTGCGGTCACATTTTTCAAATTTGGACAATTTTTTGGAACGTTAACGCCGGCACGGTAACGGCCTCCGTCTTGCGAATGACGTCGCAGGATCTTCAACGTCCACTGTGCAGCCGATGATGCGCTGCATTCGCACGGTTCCCACTGCACGCGCCGCAGTCTTAATGGGGACGGCCGCTCGACTCAAATTGAGAACGGCTGCGACCAGTGGCGAGCGCGCTACCGCAAGGCCATGCCAGAACCCTGAGTTGTTAAAAATTTACAATCAGGTCTGTGAAGAAGGGCTACTGCCTAGGGGACGCCCAGGACGAGTTCAGATAATCGTCACAGGTGTTGACCGTGAGCGGGAATCGAATTCCGGTGGCCGGGTTCGTAGCGCAGCGCACTAACCGCCACACCACCGCTCCCCAACAACAATACCACGCCATTCGCCACTAGGTGGCGGTGACGTCACCACGGCGTCTGTGCCAGGCCAGGTGCACTTTGAGGCCACGGGAAGTGTCGAAGGCTCGCAGGCAGAAGGTCACGGGACAGACGCAGCAGGTGCCGTGGTTTGACCGACCGAGACGACCGGCAGATGCACCAGCGTACCGTGCCAAGTCGCTTCGTCTCAGCCGCCCGGCGCTCCTCGCACACGTGACAGACGCGTGCGTGCACGCATGCGGGCGCCGTTTAACGACGGGCGGTGCCGCTCGTGGTGGGGACGGGGGTGGGGCCGGGCGGCACCTTGAGCGTGCTGGGCTCGTCGGCGTGGATGGCGTAGACGAGGGCCGAGCGGCACGAGCGGTCCTCCACGCTGGGGTCGGCGCCGCCCTCCAGCAGCGCGGACGCCACCTCGGCGCCGGCGCGGGCACAGCACGCGTGCATGAGCGCCGTGCGGCCGCACTTGTCCTGCACGCGCGGCACGCGGAGACAGAGGTCCCCCCCCCCAGTGAGGGCTCGAGCGGACCGTCAGGGGCGAGCGCCGTGAGCGAGCGGCGGCCGCGCCGATGATGGCCGGGCACGGCCGCGCAACGGCGCGGGTGGCCGACACCGCGCCCGGGACCGCCTTTTGCCACCTCCGTGATGACGTTCGCACAGCGTAACGAGTACCAATTTAGGGCCGAGTCGACCCGCGGGAGGCCCACGACTTTGTTCAAACTATTCGGTGTGGGAGTCCCACGCGAGGGCGTGCGAATCGGCATGCCACGGGGCTCTGGGTGCTCACAAAGAGGGGGAGTCGAATTGGTTCGAAACGCCCCCAGGCAGCTCAGCTGCTCCGGACCGCCACCTCTGCCGACGTCCCTGGAGGCCCCGGGTCGGAGCAAAGATCGGTTCCAGCCGTGGAAGCAAAACTTTGGCGGCACCGCTCTATCTGAGCGGCCAGGCTCCGAGAGAATTACTCCGCCCAAGCGGTCATCGCACGATTCACCGTTGTTGGCCACACTTAGATAGATCGGAAGCGCCAAGGTGACGCCACCTTCGCCCGCTCGTGCCAACTACAAGCGAAAATCCGCGCCGTCCTCTCGGGACCCCGAGCGAGGCCCTGCCCCACCCCCCCATCCCCGCCCCCCCCCCCCTCTCCCCCGGGCCACCATGGGCCGCACTTGCACGTCGTGGCTTCCGCAGTGCCGCACATGCATTTTGGGGGCCACACCGGTAAAGTTTGGGACCGCACCTGAATGTTGGGGTCGGCCTTCTTCTCCAGGAGGTAGCGCACCATGCGGGCCTTGCTGGCGCTCTGCGCGTCGGCGTGCCGCGTCAGGCAGGCCACCATGAGCGGCGTCTCGCCGCGGTCGTTGCTCTCGTTGACGTAGGCGCCGCCGTCGAGCAGCAAGCGCGTGAGACGCAGGCGGCCCAGCTGCACGGCCCGCAGGAGGGGGTTGCCGCCGGTGCGTGCGCCGTCCGGGGACGCGGCCCCGGGCCGCGACGCTGCCGCGGCCGCTTCATCTTCGTCGCCTCCGCCGCTGCAGTCGCCTGCGATTTGAATTTGCTTAGCCGGCTGTGAGGAGTCATCGAGGAGGCTCACGAAGATAATCCGTAGACACCCACGGACAGACACGTAGAGGCTCGTAGATACACAGAGACTTGCTGAGATCCATAGACACCCATAACGATAAAGAGAGATACGTAGAGGCTCATAGATACAGATAGAGACTCGCAGAGAACCAGAGACACCCATAAAGATATAGAGAGATACGTAGAGGCTCATAGATACACATAGAGACTCGCAGAGATCCATAGACACCCATA
The DNA here is from genome assembly GCF_048934315.1 of Petromyzon marinus. NCBI lineage: Eukaryota > Metazoa > Chordata > Hyperoartia > Petromyzontiformes > Petromyzontidae > Petromyzon > Petromyzon marinus. The sequence goes on along the minus strand of NC_133718.1, from coordinate 3,218,527 downwards.
ACGATAAAGAGAGATACGTAGAGGCTCATAGATACACATAGAGACTCGCAGAGATCCATAGACACCCATAACGATATAGAGAGATACGTAGAGGCTCATAGATACACATAGAGACTCGCAGAGATCCATAGACACCCATAACGATATAGAGAGATACGTAGAGGCTCATAGATACACATAGAGACTCGCAGAGAACCAGAGACACCCATAAAGATATAGAGAGATACGTAGAGGCTCATAGATACACATAGAGACTCGCAGAGATCCATAGACACCCATAAAGATATCGAGAGATACGTAGAGGCTCATAAAAACACATAGAGACTCACAGAGATCCATAGCCACCCATAACGATATAGAGAGATGCGTAGAGGCTCATAGATACACATAGAGACTCAAAGAGTTTAATAAAGATATAGAGAGATACGGTACACAGAGACTCATAGATACACATAGAGATACATAGACATCCATAAATATATACAGGGACTCTACTTATGAACATTCGACTAGCGAACTTTCAGAGATACGAACAAACCTGGTCCGTACGTCCAGTTGCCGCTGTACGAACCGAGAGTCGTAAATTCAACCGCCGCACAATAGACGGCGGTGGTGGCATCTATATCAGCAGAACGTGAAGAACCAGTGGCATCTACATCTACAGAACGTGAAGAACCAGTGGCATCTACATCTACAGAACGTGAAGAACCAGTGGCATCTACATCAGCAGAACGTGAAGAAACAGTGACATCTACATCTACAGAACGTGGAGAACCAGTTGCATCTACATCAGCAGAACGTGAAGAACCAGTGGCATCTACATCTACAGAACGTGAAGAACCAGTGGCATCTACATCAGCAGAACGTGAAGAACCAGTGGCATCTACATCTACAGAACATGAAGAACCAGTGGCATCTACATCTGTAGAACGTGAAGAACCAGTGGCATCTACATCTGTAGAACGTGAAGAACCAGTGGCATCTACATCTACATAACATGAAGAACCAGTGGCATCTACATCTACAGAACATGAAGAAACAGTGGCATCTACATCTACAGAACATGAAGAAACAGTGGCATCTACATCTGCAGAACGTGAAGAAGCAGTGGCATCTACATCTGCAGAACGTGAAGAAGCAGTGGCATCTACATCTGCAGAACGTGAAGAAGCAGTGGCATCTACATCTGCAGAACGCGAAGAAGCAGTGGCATCTACATTTACAGAACATGAAGAACCAGTGGCATCTACATCTACAGAACATGAAGAAGCAGTGGCATCTACATTTACAGAACGTGAAGAACCAGTGGCATCTACATCTACAGAACGTGAAGAACCAGTGGCATCTACATCAGCAGAACGTGAAGAACCAGTGGCATCTACATCTACAGAACATGAAGAACCAGTGGCATCTACATCTGTAGAACGTGAAGAACCAGTGGCATCTACATCTGCAGAACGTGAAGAACCAGTGGCATCTACATCTGCAGAACGTGAAGAACCAGTGGCATCTACATCTGCAGAACGTGAAGAACCAGTGGCATCTACATCTGCAGAACGTGAAGAAGCAGTGGCATCTACATCTGCAGAACGTAAAGAAGCAGTGGCATCTACATCTGCAGAACGTGAAGAAGCAGTGGCATCTACATCTGCAGAACGTGAAGAAGCAGTGGCATCTACATCTGCAGAACGCGAAGAAGCAGTGGCATCTACATTTACAGAACATGAAGAACCAGTGGCATCTACATCTACAGAACATGAAGAAGCAGTGGCATCTACATTTACAGAACGTGAAGAACCAGTGGCATCTACATCAGGAGAACATGAAGAACCAGTGGCATCTACATCTACAGAACATGAAGAACCAGTGGCATCTACATCTACAGAACATGAAGAAACAGTGGCATCTACATCTACAGAACATGAAGAAACAGTGGCATCTACATCTACATAATGCGAAGAAGCAGTGGCATCTACATCTACAGAACGTGAAGAACCAGTGGCATCTACATCTACAGCACGTGAAGAACCAGTGGCATCTACATCTACAGAACGTGAAGAACCAGTGGCATCTACATCTGCAGAAGGTGAAGAACCAGTGGCATCTACATCTGCAGAACATGAAGAACCGGTGGCATCTACATCTACAGAACGTGAATAACCAGTGGCATCTACATCTGCATAACATGAAAAACCAGTGGCATCTACATCTGCATAACATGAAGAACCAGTGGCATCTACATCTGCAGAACGTGAAGAACCAGTGGCATCTACATCTGCAGAACGTGAAGAACCAGTGGCATCTACATCTACAGAACATGAAGAACCAGTGGCATCTACATCTGTAGAACGTGAAGAACCAGTGGCATCTACATCTGTAGAACGTGAAGAACCAGTGGCATCTACATCTACATAACATGAAGAACCAGTGGCATCTACATCTATAGAACATGAAGAAACAGTGGCATCTACATCTACAGAACATGAAGAAACAGTGGCATCTACATCTGCAGAACGTGAAGAAGCAGTGGCATCTACATCTGCAGAACGTGAAGAAGCAGTGGCATCTACATCTGCAGAACGCGAAGAAGCAGTGGCATCTACATTTACAGAACATGAAGAACCAGTGGCATCTACATCTACAGAACATGAAGAAGCAGTGGCATCTACATTTACAGAACGTGAAGAACCAGTGGCATCTACATCTACAGAACGTGAAGAACCAGTGGCATCTACATCAGCAGAACGTGAAGAACCAGTGGCATCTACATCTACAGAACATGAAGAACCAGTGGCATCTACATCTGTAGAACGTGAAGAACCAGTGGCATCTACATCTGCAGAACGTGAAGAACCAGTGGCATCTACATCTGCAGAACGTGAAGAACCAGTGGCATCTACATCTGCAGAACGTGAAGAACCAGTGGCATCTACATCTGCAGAACGTGAAGAAGCAGTGGCATCTACATCTGCAGAACGTGAAGAAGCAGTGGCATCTACATCTGCAGAACGTGAAGAAGCAGTGGCATCTACATCTGCAGAACGTGAAGAAGCAGTGGCATCTACATCTGCAGAACGCGAAGAAGCAGTGGCATCTACATTTACAGAACATGAAGAACCAGTGGCATCTACATCTACAGAACATGAAGAAGCAGTGGCATCTACATTTACAGAACGTGAAGAACCAGTGGCATCTACATCAGGAGAACATGAAGAACCAGTGGCATCTACATCTACAGAACATGAAGAACCAGTGGCATCTACATCTACAGAACATGAAGAAACAGTGGCATCTACATCTACAGAACATGAAGAAACAGTGGCATCTACATCTACATAATGCGAAGAAGCAGTGGCATCTACATCTACAGAACGTGAAGAACCAGTGGCATCTACATCTACAGAACGTGAAGAACCAGTGGCATCTACATCTGCAGAAGGTGAAGAACCAGTGGCATCTACATCTGCAGAACATGAAGAACCGGTGGCATCTACATCTACAGAACGTGAATAACCAGTGGCATCTACATCTGCATAACATGAAAAACCAGTGGCATCTACATCTGCATAACATGAAGAACCAGTGGCATCTACATCTGCAGAACGTGAAGAACCAGTGGCATCTACATCTGCAGAACGTGAAGAACCAGTGTCATCTACATCTGCAGAACGTGAAGAAGCAGTGGCATCTACATCTGCATAACATGAAGAACCAGTGGCATCTACATCTGCAGAACGTGAAGAACCAGTGGCATCTACATCAGCAGAACGTAAAGAACCAGTGACATCTACATCTGCAGAACATGAAGAACCAGTGGCATCTACATCAGCAGAACGTGAAGAACCAGTGGCATCTACATCTGCAGAACGTGAAGAAGCAGTGGCATCTACATCTGCAGAACATGAAGAACCAGTGGCATCTACATCTGCAGAACGTGAAGAACCAGTGGCATCTACATCTGCAGAACGTGAAGAACCAGTGGCATCTACATCTGCAGAACATGAAGAACCGGTGGCATCTACATCTACAGAACGTGAATAACCAGTGGCATCTACATCTGCATAACATGAAGAACCAGTGGCATCTACATCTGCAGAACATGAAGAACCAGTGGCATCTACATCTGCAGAACATGAAGAACCAGTGGCATCTCCATCTGCAGAACGTGAAAAACCATTGGCATCTACATCAGCAGAACGTAAAGAACCAGTGACATCTACATCTGCAGAACATGAAGAACCAGTGGCATCTACATCAGCAGAACGTGAAGAAGCAGTGGCATCTACATCTGCAGAACATGAAGAACCAGTGGCATCTACATCTGCAGAATGTGAAGAAGCAGTGGCATCTACATCTTCAGAACATGAAGAACCAGTGGCATCTACATCTGCAGAACGTGAAGAAGCAGTGGCATCTACATCTGCAGAACGTAAAGAACCAGTGGCATCTACATCAGCAGAACGTAAAGAACCAGTGGCATCTACATCTGCAGAACGTTAAGAACCAGTGGCATCTCCATCTGCAGAACGTGAAGAACCATTGGCATCTGCATCTGCAGAACATGAAGAACCAGTGACATCTACATCTGCAGAACGTGAAGAAGCAGTGGCATCTACATCTGCATAACATGAAGAACCAGTGGCATCTACATCTGCAGAACATGAAGAACCAGTGGCATCTACATCTGCAGAACGTGAAGAACCAGTGGCATCTACATCTGCAGAACATGAAGAACCAGTGGCATCTACATCTGCAGAACGTGACGAACCAGTGGCATCTACATCTGCAGAACATGAAGAACCAGTGGCATCTACATCTGCAGAATGTGAAGAACCAGTGGCATCTACATCTGCAGAACGTGAAGAACCAGTGGCATCTACATCTGCAGAACGTGAAGAACCAGTGGCATCTACATTTGCAGAACATGAAGAACCAGTGGCATCTACATCTGCAGAACGTTAAGAACCAGTGGCATCTCCATCTGCAGAACGTGAAGAACCATTGGCATCTACATCTGCAGAACATGAAGAACCAGTGGCCTCTACATCTGCAGAACGTTGAGAACCAGTGGCATCTACATCATGTAAATAACTAGTGGCATCTACATCTTCAGAACATCAAGAACCAGTGGCAACTACATCTGCAGAATGTGAAGAAACATTGGCATCTATATCTGCAGAACATGAAGAACCAGTGGCATCTACATCTACAGAACGTGAAGAACCAGTGGCATCTACACGTCGTACAACATGTTTGGAATCGACAGGAGTAAAGTTGGACTTACGAACAAATTGACTTACGAACAGACCTCTGGTACCTAACTCGTTCGTACGTAGAGGAGTCCCTCTAGATACACATAGAGATACATAGAGATTCTGTTACATGGGTCCAAGTACTTTTTGTTTTAACCAGGGCAGAGCTCACGAGATCAGGGATGGGTCTCATTTCGCAATTGACCTCTGGCGTGATTGTAACATTGACGACAAGAAGACACTGACCATCAGACGTCGCAGATGGTGTGGCGGATGCCATCCTCGCAACAGCCGACGGGGCCTCCTTCTTCATCATCATCATCATCGTCGATGTCGTCGGTGTTGATGGTGTTGATGTGGTTTTGCAGTGGGCAGTGTGCACATGTGTGCGTGTTCATGTGCGTGCATGTGTGTTCATTTGTGTGTGTACGTGTGTGTGTACCTACCGATTTATGTATGAACGTGTGTGCGAACGTGTGTGTGGGGGAGCGGTGGTGTAGCGGTTAGCGCGGTGCTCTACGAACCTGGCGACCGGGGTTCGATTTCCGCTCACGGTCAACACTGGTGACGATTATCTGAACCAGTCCTAGGGCCTTCGCTACGTCGACTCGGCCTCAAATTAGTACTTGTTGCAGTGTGTAAACATCACCACTGGGGAAACAAAGGTGGTCGGACACGGTGCTGGCCACCCACCCCCTCGTGTGCCGCTTCGGCCTTCATAGGTGCTATTCGCTAACAGCACTTGCCCCAACAGTCTGTCAAGGCTATACGGGGGATCTGTGTCTTTGTGTGTCTTTGATAGTGGATGAGAATCAGCTTAAATGGTGAATATCAATCAGAGTAGATGTGCGTTCGCCTCTAGGAATGTTTAAGTTCCTGTGTGTGTTGCGTACGTGTGTAACACTGGACTAGAGCCGACAGATCGGTCGTACAGGTTGTGTCATTCTGTGATTGCTCATCACCCTCGGCACGCATGGAAGGGCAACCACGGATAGCATCAATCACGAGGGGTATTTAACCAGCCCTGGGGCCTCCCCCTTACGTCGACTCAGCCTTAAACGAGTGTGAAGTGTCGCCGGCCTGCAGCAAGGATCGGCATTGGAGGAAGACAAAGGCGACCGGGCGTGAGGTTGACCACACTAAGAGCACCCGCCCCAAATCTCTGGCTCCGTAAGTCGTTTTTTTTGCGTGCACGTCAAACCACCTGTATGGATGTAAGCAATTCCACGCGTGCGCCGATTGATTTTATGAGCGCCTACGTGCATACTACGGGTGTGTGCGTCACCTGGTGTTTGTGTCACCTGGTGTGTGTGTCACCTGGTGTGTGTGTCACCTGGTGTGTGTGTCACCTGGTGTGTGTGTCACCCCACTGGGTGTGTGTCACCTGGTGTGTGTATTATGTTGTTGCTCTATGGGTATGCGCGCGCGGTGGTGTCACCGCTGTCATTTCCCCTGTCGAAGATCCACCGCCTGCACAGGAAACAGGGGGCACCTGCACAGGAAACAGGGGGCACCAGAGGATTCAGTGCGGCACTGCGTCGCTTGCTCATTCACAGCACTGCCACACGCCCACCCGCCCAAAAACACCACCACCACCACCTCCCCCGCCAGCAGTGCCGGATTTTCCTAGCAGCAAAAGTAGCTACTACTACACGTGTAGTAGTAGCTACTACTACTACTACACGTGTAGCTACGGGCCCCGCACTTTCAAGGGCCCCGCGCTAAATGCTTTCAAGCTATCAATTCCGGTTCAGTGATTCTACACTTGCTCTATTACTATAGTACTATACCGCCTTCAACTTTTACGAACGACTGTGTGTTTAAGGTTAGCGATTTGTCGTATTATCTGGCTGTATATGAAATGAAAAAAAATACAATTACTTTACTATGCAAGTTTAACATTTGTGTTTTAATATTTATGTGTTTTATTTATTTAGGGCCCCCTTCATAACATCATGCTACAGGCCCCGCACTCGCTTAATCCGGCACTGCCACGACCGCCTCCCCCGCCGGCGATGTCGCGAGGCAGTGGAGAGCTCCAGATGGAACGCCACCCAGGACGTGCATCTGGGGAGCCGCAGTGACACGTCCACAGTCAGCGGCGACGTCAGTATTTGTGGTGGCGGCGCGGTGGCAAAGTAACACTCGTGCCTGCGCAGCGAGAACAAGGTGCTGGGTTCGATGCCTGACTCAGAGGTTGTACCAAGGCCGTAATTATAATATATTGGGGGGGAACACATCCCCCCCCCCAATATTCAAATATGCTCAAAATGTCCCCCCCAGTATAAAAAATTTTCTATGCTATGTAAATAAAAACAATTTGCTAAACCTTGGCCACAATATCTGGACTTGTCTTCATATACATCAATGCATAGATATCTGTTTATATGATTGTGGTTATGGTTGTACTTTATTAATCCCTAATCTCTGCCATTACATACAATAAAACAAGAAATGTAAAAAAGTAAAAACAGAGCAATACACTATTCGACATTATTGTAAATGTCGTGTTCGACTTTACGCGGGCAACTTCTGTCTTTCTTCAAACACCGCTTTATTTACAACATTCAACATGTCCTCCACACTCCACAGTATCCTGGTCACCACGGCTCGCTCGCCGTGCTCCGCCCGTCTCGCTCACCACCTTTGTCTCCCCACTATCACTTCACTTGCTTCGCACTCAACGACTCCCCGTTCAGCAACTCCGCACACAGCGTCTTCCCACACAGCGACTTCGCACACTCCGCACATAGCGTCTTCAGCTCCGCTATCGCTACGCTCTCTCCACTGCTAACTACTTTGTCTTGCTTCAGCTCCGCTATCGCTACGCTCACTCCACTGCTAACTACTTCGTCTTGCTTCAGCTTCGCTATCGCTACGCTCACTCCACTGCTAACTGCTTCGTCTTGCTTCACACTCTGTTCCAACTCCGTTTCCCACTGTGTCTCCAAACTCTGGTTCTACTCTGTTTCCAACTCCACGTCTTCCTCGTCCAGCCCCCAACTCCAACTCCCCGCTCTCTGTGTGTCTCCCCCAATGTATCCCCATTCTCATTATCGCTAATTAATTGGCCCGCGTGCCTCCGCACGCTTCGCGTCCTCAAACACCTGTCCTTCTCCAGACATCTCGACGCCTCCTCGTCCTTGACAACAGCCACAGCCAATCACCGCCGTTGCTGATCCTCTGGCTTAATTGGCCCAACCGTTACCTCATCATCCCAGCCCTTGCACCTGGCTGTCCTAACACGACCCACACTGTTATCTCCTTCTCCACAGGTTGACCCCAGATAACCCACACTGTCCGTGTGATCATACAATCGCGCAGTTTCCACAACACACCTTCATACTCCACTACATGAATAAAAAACAGTCGCTCCCATGTGTAAGTGAATTTTTTAAATATTTTAGGCAGAAAATTATTTTTCAAATTTAGATATATTTTTTTTGGATTGGGACCCCCAGACACCCTGGAAGATTTGGTCCCCCCCCCCAATGTTGACTCCATGGCTACGGCCTTGGGTTGTACGTTCTCCCCGTGGTCTCCATTGGATCCGTACGAGTCATCCGGTCTCTATTAAAATAAAACCCATTCAGTGCCACTTGGCCATGGATAATTTACGGTCGCTGCAAATTACTCTATTGCGATTGCAGCAGCGGTTCGGATATCACTGCCACTGTGGAGTTACACCACTGGCAGTGACTAGGAATCGAACTTGAGTTGGTATGCAGGAGGTCGTGGGTTTCGATCCCGACGCCTGTATATTGGGAGTTTGCGTGTCTCTCTCTCTCTCCCGTGGTCGCGTGGATTTTTTATCCGGGTACTCCGGTTTCTCCCTCCACATTTAGACACATGCGTTGAGATTATTTAGATGAATTTGTTGCTATAAATGTCCAAATGATAACCCACTTTGTTGAGCTATCATTTGTGGCCAGGTCGCTTTCGAAAAAATAAATTAATACCTAAGTGGGCTTTGTCTGATAGGTTAGGGATGGTTTAGTGTTATATTTGTTTGTGTTTGGGTGATTTGTTGACATCTCTTGTACTTTTTGTATTGTTTGTTTTTGTAACGTCCTTACCCCGTGCCCCTACTGGGCATCTGAAAAAGAGCTGTGTTGCTAATCGGATTCCTCCAGTAAAAAAAAAATCTGATTCTGCTAACCACTGTCCCACCGCTCAACCACGCAGTACACGTACATTGAATGAATACATCACACGCAGTACAAATAAGTAAAACAAAGACCCCCCCGTATAACCTGAAAAGACTGTTGGGGCAAGTGCTGTTAGCGAAAGCCGGCACCCGTACACGAGGGGGTGGGTGGCCAGCACCACGCCCGACCGTCTTTGTCTCCCGAGTGGCGATGTTTACACACCGCACCAGGTACTCATTTGAGGCTGAATCGACCTAGGGGAGGCCCAGCAAGGGTTCAGACAGTCGTCACTGGTGTTGGCCGTGAGCGGGAATCCAAATTGGGACGGCCGCGTTTTGTAGCACAGCGTAGCCCTAACCACTGCGCGAACGCTCCCCACGCAGTATAAGACAAAGGCCCCCCGTATAGCCTTACCATGCTGTGCGGGCAAGTGCTATTAACGAGCACCTATGAAGGCCAGAACGCAGTACACACGCGCACGTGAATGTGCATGCAGACAGATCGCAGCGGAACTCTCCACAGCAGCAGCGGCAGGGCGACTCACGACCTCCTCCCTCCCTGCCGACACCCAGGGCCGTGACCGTCACTGACAGGCGTCGTTCCTCCGGCTGGAACGGGGCCGTCATCACCGTCGTCGTCGTCATCACCGTCGTTGTCGTTTCCACTGCTGCTGCTCATTACTTGTGAACTGCTTTTTGTGTGTTCGTAGTTTGTTCTCCTTCCCCCGCTACCTCCGATTAGCGCGGCTTGGCTACGTACCAGTGCACCGATAGGAGTTCAACATACGCACGCACAAATGAGTACCTGGTGCGGCGTGTAAGTAAACGTCGCCACCGGGGAAGACAAAGGCGGTCGGGCGTGCTGCTGGCCGCCCACCACCTCCTGCGCCGTGCCGGCCTTCATAGGTGCTGCTTGCGAACATCACCTGCCCCGAAAGTCTGCTCATAGCCTATACGGGGGACCTTTGCTGTGTGGCCTTCAAAGAAACAATATGATAGGCAGCGACGTTTCGGGCAGTGGTCCTGCTTCACAGCCCCGATTGTGGCATGGCCGCTGGTCGCAGTCGTTCTCGGTTCGGGTCGAGCGGCCGCCCCGATTAACACTGCGGTGCGCGCAGTGTGAACCGTGCGAACGCGGCGCGCCGGCGGCTGCACAGGGGGGACGTTCAAGATCCTGCGACGTCATACGCAAGACGGAGGCCCTGTTACCGTCCCGGCGTTAACGCCCCAAAAAGCATTTTAACGCGTAGGCTTGCGCCACCAATATCATCCATAGTAGAGGTTTTTGGGTTAGATCGCGTCAATATACAAATGTGTCGTTAAAACCCGCCACCACCCGACACAGCCAGCTAGTAAGGGTTGTCACGTAAACAGAACGTGGCCAATTCGTCACTTGTACAGCACTGCACGGGTTGTGTGTTGGAGAGCCAAGCCACAACATTTACAATCTGAGTACGACGTTTCGACAGTTATTACAACTAGCTGCATCATGAAGCTTTTTGTTTTGTCTTCGGTGGAGGCGAAGTTACCTGCGGGAGTAGCAGCGGCGGAGTTCAACGTACCCACCACGTGCATACACCGCTGGCTGTTGCTGCTGCTGCTGCCACACAGCGGCAGCGTTCAAACAGCCAGCGACTTTAAAGAGGCACTCCCAAGGCCACCACACCTCCTGAAGAGGCCCGAAACCTATCGCCCCCCGTGGCTACTTTCGAGTGACACTCCGCTCGGCTCCGCGCGTTACAAAATCGCCACGTGGTGAAGGAATACCGCAGAAGGCTTCAAACGCCAGGACCCACCGTCAAGACCCCAGCTGTTCCAAAACGATCATCATCATCGTTGTCGCGTGAGTTCCGAATGTGTTTTCACAGGTACCGCGTGTTCTACGAATGTCCCCTTGCCCTATAAACAAACGGTGCAGGTGGAGCTCGACAAGGCTCTGTGCGGGGTGGGGGTGGGACATTCAGTGGGGCCGAATGGATCGTCGTGCGGACTACGCAAATAGAACGCGACAAGGTCCGTTCAGTCGCCCGATAAATGGGTCGGGAGATTTGCTGTTGCTGCTGCTGCTGCGGCGTTTGGCAGTGGTGCTTAAGCGCGGTTACTGATCAAACAAACGCGCAAAAAATTATTTCAACGCATTCGTCAAAAAGCACTGTGGCCTTAAAATAAAAAACAAAATATTTATTTAGGCGACGTTTTGGGCAACGGCCCTTGTAATATGACGGGCTGTTGTCCAAATTAGTCGCCTGTTAAAGCACCAGTACTGTTTATATAGGGGTTTTTATTCTTAGAAGGTCTCAGGGTGCGTGTGTGTGGGGGGGGAGTGGAGTTAGATGCGTGATTTAATTTATATTTTCAGGAACGTCGAGGTCCATGGGTCGGCAACCAAAAAATAACAAGAAGAGAAATTACATGCGAATTCGGTAAAACAAAAACAACAACAAAAAAAACCTCAATATGTCAAGAGCCGCAATTAGCCACTGTGTGGTGAATACGAAACGGTTTTGGGTCCTCAATAAATAAATGTCGCGATGCAAATATTCCCGAGAGCCACACGCGGGTTCCGGAGCCGGCAAAGGTGGCCCACCACTTTGTCTGGGTGCAAGTAACGGCAAGTTCAAGGTGAGCGTGGTGAAGTCTGGTCAACTAATCCCCACGGACGCACGTGGTGTGGGGAGGCCCTCGTCCATCATTGGATTGACAAAACAAGAGATAGCACACCTACAAGGTCAAAAGGTCAAGGTCGTTGCTGACGATGCCGCCACGTCAAAAGCATTATTCATAACTTCCTTTTTTTGCTAGATCATTTGGCTGCTGTGAAGTTGACTGCTGACCTTCCAGCGTCTGCTCTTGCAGTCTGATCATCATCATCATGATCACCACCATCATCATCACCACCACCATCGTCACCACCATCATCATCACCCCCATCATCACCATCATCATTACCACCATCATCATGACCACCACCATCATCGTCACCACCATCATCATCACCACCATCGTCACCACCATCATCATCACCCCCATCGTCACCACCATCATCATCACCCCCATCACCACCATCATCATGACCACCACCACCATCGGCCATTCCAATACCAGTATCGGTCACCTGCTCCTATTCCTGATCACCTCATTCCTGATCACCTGCTCCTATTCCTGATCACCTCCTCCTATTACTGATCACCTCCTCCTATTCCTGATCACCTCCTCCTATTCCCGATCACCTCCTCCTATTCCTGATCACCTGCTCCTATTCCTGATCACCTCCTCCTATTCCTGATCACCTGCTCCTATTCCTGATCACCTCCTCATATTCCTGATCACCTCCTCCTATTCCTGATCACCTGCTCCTATTCCTGATCACCTCCTATTCCCGATCACCTCCTCCTATTCCCCATCACATCCTCCTATTCCTGATCACCTCCTCCTATTCCTGATCACCTCATAATATTCCTGATCACCTGCTCCTATTCCTGATCACCTCCTATTCCTGATCACCTGCTCCTATTCCTGATCACCTCCTCATATTCCTGATCACCTCCTCATATTCCTGATCACCTCCTATTCCTGATCACCTCCTCCTATTCCTGATCACCTGCTCCTATTCCTGATCACCTCCTATTCCCGATCACCTCCTCCTATTCCCCATCACATCCTCTTGTTCCTGATCACCTCCTCCTATTCCTGATCACCTCATAATATTCCTGATCACCTCCTATTCCTGATCACCTCCTCCTATTCCCCATCACATCCTATTTCTTATCACATCCTATTCCTAATCTTATCTTATTCCCGATCACCTCCTCCTATTCCCGATCACCTCATCCTATTCCCGATCACCTCATCCTATTCCCGATCACCTCCTCCTATTCCCGATCACCTCATCCTATTCCAGATCACCTCATCCTATTCAAGATCACCTCATCCTATTCCCGATCACCTCATCCTATTCCCGATCACCCCCTCCTATTCCCGATCACCTCTTATTCCTGATCACCTCCTCCTACTCCCTATCACATCCTCCGATTCCTGATTACCTAGGTATTCCTGATCACCTCCTCCTATTACTGATCACTACCTCCTTTTCTCGATCACATCCTATTTCTTATCACATCCTATTCCTCATCTTATCTTATTCCCGATCACCTCATCCTATTCCCGATCACCTCATCCTATTCCCGATCACATCCTCTTATTCCCGATCACATCCTCCTATTCCTGATCACCTCCTCCTATTCCTGATCACCTCCTCCTATTCCCGATCACCTCCTCCTATTCCTGATCACCTCCTCTTATTCCCGATCACCTCCTCCTATTCCCGATCACCTCCTCCTATTCCCGATCACATCCACAACGCCTGCTAGGAAACCTTCAATTGCGAACCTCCACAAGCCGCCCGCGTCGCTCGCGAACGCGCCCGCAGAATCCAGCGCTGCCGTGCGGGGGCATGGGGGACCACTTGACCATACTTCACCGCGCCGGGGAGCTAAGACGCGGCACGGCACCGCCCCAGCGGACGTCTCCCGCACTGGCCCCCGCGCTGATCACCGAGACTCCGCGCACCGTGAAGCACTGACGGCCACGCGCCCCGAAACACTTTGTCCGGGCTCAAGAAAAACCCCGCGTTAGCTGCCGAGATCCGGGCGCATCGCGGGGGGGGGGGGGGAGGCGAGCGGGAATGCATTCAAGGGCGGTTTTGCGGACATGGCCACGCGCACGCGACGCAGTCCCCTGTTTGACAAACCCGCGGGCCTCCCCTAGGTGAACTCAGATGAAAATTGAGCTCACGGTGCGTCCGACTCCGCACATTTCCGAAGCGGCGAAGATGGTTGGAAGTGGGCGCGTTCACGCAGCGCCATCGCTGGCCCGCGAGCTTCCCCGACGGTTGTGTCTGGTGTGCGCCCACGGCCCCGTCCTGTCGGCCCGCTGCTGGATGGGCCAAACCGCCGATAGCCAGCGTGGTGAAGTATGGCTCATAACGGCGCTTGACCCGAGGATCGAGTCGCACGCCCGGCCACTGGGTGGCCTCGCCGAGCCGTCGTTCCACCCGCTCGAAAACTGCGACACCCAATCCGCGACAACATGCCATGCAGCTCCACGGGCTAATGTTTATGTATTAATGGGGTAATGCGTAGCGTGTGTACGTTACGCAACGCGTGAACGCGTTGATGCCTTAAATAATTAAACGACGTTGCCACCTCTGCATCAATTCCCTGTCCCGGGGATCGAACTCGCGGATTGGAACCCCGGGTGGCCGATGACGTCATCGCAGTTGCACCCTGAGCATCGCCGTCATTGCTGGTCATCGTGATTGTCCGGTGTCTATCCACCGCTGGATGAACGCCTCCCCACGCCGTCTCGCTCCATCGGACGCGTTTTTTTTTCCCTCTCTTTGGCTGCCGTTCCGTAACCAGTCTCGCCACACGAACCATCGTCACGTGCAAGAGATGCGGCCTACCCGAGCCCAATTGCTTTGCTCAGTGTGCCAACCCGATGTCTCTTGAGTTGTGCTCGTTCCCCGATCCCTCGTTCTTGTGTTCAGGCAGTGAACAAGTCAAGGCCGGCATATAACGTTCCAGTTTAAGAAGGTCCCGCAATTTAGATGATTGGCACGTTTAATTTGTGTTCCTTTGGCAGTTGTTAGGTCAAACTGAAATGCCGTACCGAATTGAGAGAGAGAGACAGAGAAAAAAAAGTCCAACTCAAATTAGAACAGCAATAGATGTGGTCTGTTTTGTATCGAAGACGCGATGCAGCTATCATCAGTGGGTGATTAAGCACAGACCGCAGTCCAATTGCGGTCACCAGTCTCAAACCACGAGCCGCTTAGAAACACCGCTGCCAACTGAGATCACTCTATGGGCGCTTTGTGAGCCATTGACACTCCATGTGAGTCTGTGAGTCTCTTTGCGAATCTATGGGTCTCTGTGTGAGTCTATGGGTCTCTGTGTGAGTCTATGGGTCTCTGTGTGAGTCTATGGGTTTCTGTGTGAGTCTATGGGTCTCTGTGTGAGTCTATGGGTCTCTGTGCGAGTCTATGGGTCTCTGTGCGAGTCTATGGGTCTCTGTGCGAGTCTATGGGTCTCTGTGCGAGTCTATGGGTCTCTGTGCGAGTCTATGGGTCTCTGTGCGAGTCTATGGGTCTCTGTGCGAGTCTATGGGTCTCTGTGCGAGTCTATGGGTCTCTGTGCGAGTCTATGGGTCTCTGTGCGAGTCTATGGGTCTCTGTGCGAGTCTATGGGTCTCTGTGCGAGTTTATGGGTCTCTGTGCGAGTCTATGGGTCTCTGTGCGAGCCTATGGGTCTCTGTGCGAGTCTATGGGTCTCTGTGCGAGTCTATGGGTCTCTGTGCGAGTCTATGGGTCTCTGTGCGAGTCTATGGGTCTCTGTGCGAGTCTATGGGTCTCTGTGCGAGTATATGGGTCGCTGTGTGAGTCTATGGGTCTCTGTGTGAGTCTATGGGACTCTGTGCGAGTCTATGGGTCTCTGTGTGAGTCTATGGGTCTCTGTGTGAATCTACGGGTCTCTGTGTGAGTCTATGGGTCTCTGTGTGAGTCTATGGGTCTCTTTGCGAGTCTATGGGTCTCTGCGTGAGTCTATGATTCGCCACGCGAGCCTCTGTCTCAAACCCGTGGATCGCACAGTGACGCCTCTGGCCACGTTGATCGTTCGCCGGCAGGGTGTATGATATTCACCACGAGGCTACTGCTGAAGCCGTCCATTGGCTTCAGTTTCACTCACCAACCTCGACACGACCACACACACACACGTGACTGATCAACTCGTCACATTACGAAGGATGATCAAAGCTGTTCAGAACGGAACAGATTTTTGGTCTGAACACTGTGGGTACGAGACCCGCCCTCCCCCCCCCACACGGCCATCATAGGGGGTGGGCGGGAGAGGAGGTGTCTCATTCTGATTTAAGAATATATTCTTTTTTTACATTGTGGAAAATATCGCGGTCTGTAGTGGTTGCAGGGGTCAGGTTGGATACATGTCTTATCTCATCCGAAAGTGCCCCATCATTTCACTCGCGTTGTCAATTTGGGATTTCTGTTTCGTCAGCGTCTTTAAAACTAAACTTAGCATTTTAGCAGGTAAGGCCCACTGAGCTATATAGTTATTTTTTTTTTATCAGATCGCGAGCTGGCCACAAATGATAGCCCAACGAAGTGTCTGCTTACGTGGACATTTATAGCAGCCAAATACTCTAAAACGCACGTGGATTCTAAATGTGGAGAGGGGAAAAAACCGAAGGACCCGATAAAAAAAATCCACGCGACCACGGGGCAGAGAGACGCAAACTCCAAATATACAGCAGGATCGAACCCACGTCCCTCCTGCACACCAGGCGAGGTAGTTAACGTCTCCTAGCCACCACGGCGTCTTTGATTCCCGACCGAGGTCAACGTCAGTGGTGAGTGCCATCTGAGCCGCACTGGCCGGCCTGGTGAGGTCAAACGACCCACCATAGACATCCAACATTGGAAAAGGGCCATGACACAGTTTGCTAACGGTGTATCTCAAATATGCATCTACAATTACACGATTACAGCCTTGTTTTCACCAGTACACCGACACGCATAGAATTATACTCTCGTTACTATCGCGTTTTACGCATATAGTAAGACTCGCGCTTATAACAAATACGGATCGTGGCCGATTATTTGCCCAGAAAAGCCTCACCGAGTCTCAAGACTCGTGATCAGGTCGGGTCCAGCTACGTTGGGAATATTTGGCCAACTGGATTGATGAGAGAGAGTTGTGGCTTCAACAACGTGGCAGGAGACCGGAGAAACCCCGGAGAAAACCCTAAATGGGAACGAGGGGGTGGTGACAATCCAGCACCACCTGGCCACGTACAGCAGCCTCCACGCATACGACACCTGGCAAGCCACCGCACATTCATATTAAGGACTAACCAGGTTTAAAAACAAAAAAATATAACAACACCTGCTTAGCTTCTGCGATCTGCCGAGATCGCACGGCAATTGTCGGCGATTCCCCGAAGTCGACACGGAACGTCGGGAACAGAAACGCCGCTCCGAACGTTCGGTGCATCAACTTGGGCGGCGATTCACTGGGGGCGGCGGCGGCAGCGGCGGTAGCTGCGGCGTCGCCCGTTCCGAATCAAGGCGATTCATTGCCGCGCGCGAGCACCCCAATCACACGCCACAAATTATTGTCCGGCTGTCTTAAATAACGCGCGTTGGGCGAGTTCTGTGCGTTCGGCGAGCTCTCGTTAAAGGGGCACCGCGAACTCGCGCCACGTTGCATTCTCGCCCAGCCGGGCACGCAGAGGCGCAGCCGCCCAGATGCCCGGGATGAAGCGTCCGCTGTTCGCGCCGGGCGCTGTGTGCGAGCGGCTATCGAGGTCGGCACAGCTCCCCCCCGACCCCACCCCCCTTTCCCTCTACTGATATTTGCCCATCGCTCTCGGTATGTATTTAAGGCCGAGTTGACCTAGGGGTGGCCCGGGAACACGCAATGTTCGGATCGCACGATAGCCCGCGCCACTGATGTCGTTCACCGCGTCTTGGAAATCGAACCCGGGTAGCCAATATTATAAAACTGCCGCATGTAAGAGTACCGCATAGCATTGCATCGCTCCCTCACTCGACCCTACAATTGTACAAAGTGCTGCCGTGATCGAGCACCGATTCCGAAAAATCCAGCTCCGCCCGCTAGCCGATGAGAAGATAGAACCAGCAGCCGCGACCGGCCGTCTTTGTCTCCCCAAGAACACGACCGGGCTGCCAGCGGGGCACGCATGACCACACTCCAAGTTTAACTCGTACCCTGCCCACCTGGAAGTCTGCACGCCAGCTGTGAGCCCCCACTCTCCGTGATCAGCACCAGCAGAGCCCTTGCTGCTGCTGCTGTTGCTGATGATGATGACGACGATTGTGTCTTGCCCTTGCTCGCGTCGTTCCCTGACTGGTTCTTGTGGCTCCTGTGCGGCTGCCGGTGCTGTGCTCACAGTGCTGCCGTTGTGATATGCTGGTGCCGGCTGATGATGGTTACTTGCTGTGCAATTCTGCTGATGATGACGGCGGCGGCGGTGGTGGTGGTGGTGATGTGACACTTCAATTCTGCTGCCGCTGTCACTGATAACGATGGTGGCGGTGACCGGCTGTTCAATAACACTGCTGCTGATGATGATGGTTCTGGTTGGTCGAAATTCCTGCCCCTGGCATCTCTTACTCGTGGCAATAATTCTGGCTGTTGCCGATGCGTACAGCTGGTGGCTTACCTGCGACGGTGTGAACTGCTGGTCTTTCAATTGCCAGGCTGCTGCAGGTTGGAACGATGTTGCCCAAGTCTCGCTGCTCTTAAGTCAGAGGGTAATTGTTGCCGCTGTTGCTGTTGCAGACGATAACGCTGTTTGCTGGCTTGCGATTGCTGCTGCTATTTAGGTGTTGCTGCTGATGAATTATGCTTCCACTGCTGCTGCTGTTATTACTAATGATGCTTGTGATGATGATTAATGCTGCTGCTGATGAATGTCGCTATTGTTGAGCGTTGATGACTTGCTGCTACCGGTCGTGCGCTGTTTATGAATTTAATGTAATTGTTTGCTGCTGATGATTTAAGCTACTGCTTCTGCTGCCTACTGCTGCTGATGATTTAAGCTTCTGCTGCGAGTGCTGGTGGTGGTGCCCAGACCTCCCTCTGCACAGCTCCTTCTCGTCACCACTGGTCCCTTCTTACGTGAACGCACACAGCACTCATGAGGATGGGAGCTTAGGGAGAGGTGAGAGCGGCGGAGAGAGGGGGAGAGGGAGGGAGGGTGGGTGGGTGGGAGATTGGGAAATAGGGGGGAGGAGGGAAGGAGGGAGGATGGAGGAGAGGTGAAGAGAGGGGGAGGGAAATTGAGAGAGGGAGGGATTGAGACGGATGAAGACATGGAGAGGTGGGAGAGAGAAAGGGAGGGAGCCGATGAGAGGGATGGCGAGAGGGAGGGATGGAGTGATTGAGAGAAGGGGATAGAGGAGGACGAGATGGGGGGCGGGGGGAGCTGCGGGCGACAGGTTTCTATTTAAAGACGAAATATAAAAAAACCCTACACACACACAGACACACACAGACACGCACGCAATACGAGTTAAATAAAGAATTAAAGAGCGCACTGCGCAGAGCTGCGTGCTCAGTGCAGATCAGAATTCTCGTGTTGAAAAAAACATCAGCGACAGCTTTGGTGAGCCTCGTTCACCGGAAGACATCGCCCTTGCGAACCAGAAGACAATATCCACGTTGTTAGATATAGACATGATATATATATAGATGTGCTTTCTATATATAGATCATTATCACACAGCACGGGGAAGGCCCTGAAGCATCAGCGGAGTGGTAAAGGGGCTGCACGTGCATGCACGTGCACGTAAATGAACGTATGTGCACGTGCGTTAATTTATGTTCACGCGATAACAGCCGGAATCTGCGCGTGGGAAGGCTGCTTCTGCTGCTGCTGCAGGCTGCAGGCTGGAGTGGATTGGGCAAACAGCCCTGAGCGTTGCAGCGAGCCTAACCCTGCTGACGAGACGCTGCGTGTCAAAAACAGGGGCAGAGTTGAGTCCGTACGTGGTGGATTCAACGCGGCTCAGATTAGGGGGCCGTGCGGCTGATGGGTTGCGTCAGAACTACTTGGGTGATGTTGTGTGTTCTCGCGGAGGGACGGGGACGTGATGGAGAGATCGTCGATCTGGACCTACGCAGCAGCGTGGCTCTCTCCTCTGCGGGTTTTTTGGTTGTTCCGCGATGTCGTTCGTTGTTCGGCGTGATGTGTCCGACGTTTCGCCCCACGTGCTGGGGAGCTTTTTCAGGAATTTAACCGGGTATATGTTTCTGAACTGTTCAGCCGGTTTCCCGATTTTTTTTTTCTCTCTCTCTCTCTCTTCAGGCAATGAATAAATCACTTCCTGGAGAAGCTCCCGGCACGTGCAAGCGGAACGTCGGACATCGTGCCGAATTCCGCGCGCGGGGTAATGACCGAATGCCATACTGGACAGCAGCACAGCACCACATCCGTCGCAGACACACGCGGCAAGCCAGTGCGTTGAGACGTCAGGAATCCCGGGGATAGTCTGGCCACCGCCATAGGACTGTCGAATTTCCACCACTGGCGCAAGTCCGTTTGAGACGGGGGGGGGGGGGGAGTGGCACGTGGCGAGTGTTGTGCCACATGCACGGCCGCGTTTTGTCAATCCACTGCTGGATGAAGGCCTCACTGCGGCGGTCACGAGGGTTGTTCCGACCATACTTCACCACGCTGGTCAGTGCGGGTCGGCGAAGGCTGTGTGATACCACAATGCTCACGTGGTAGTCTCGGGCTGTGTTCATTATAATGGGGGAGAACAATTTAATGATACCCTTAGAAAATGCAAATGAAACGGCAGCGGACCTTTCGAGCAAACGATGGCACCTTGGGTCATCGTGACCTACAATTATGCTGCACGGTTAAACAAAACAGGTAAATAGTTTATTTTGCCAATGTTTTAAAAATGATGCATCATGACCACAGATGCTAGATGCAGACGGTGCCGTGGTTGTAACAGTTGGAGTTTCAATCCAGATGTTGCCGGTTCGATTCCATCTCCCGGTGCGGTAGCTGAAACAGCGGGGGAAAGAGTTTCTCAATCACCCCCCCCCACGCCGCCTCCATACCCAGCAGTAGACGTGGGGTCACCACAGCCAATCACGCGCTATCGGCAGGTCGTGTGTGGTAAGGGTAAAGTGTGGGTACTCCCACCTCTTACAAGAAGTAGGGCGAACGTGGAAGGGGAATCGTTGGGCGACGTGCCCTCTTAAGAGGCGCTCTCTGCAACGTTATCTCCCGGTTGAGATTATTTTTTGCCAGGGATGGCGTGTGCAGTAAATTGCAGGGCTGCGCATTTTTGTAACGTTCATTGGCCGTTATGAGACACGCTGAGGGAGATGCACGCGTTTAGCACGGCGCGTTCTGAAATTCCCAAATAAAAAAATGCAAGCTCTGTAAATATTCTTGATATTGACGGGTACTTTGGATTGACATGTCAAAGTCAGTGGTTCTGGGTTCCTCCTTTGCTGCTTCTCTTATTAGGGCGCCGCAGTGACGAGATGTTAACTACCTCGCCTGGTATACAGGAGGTCGTGGGTTCGATCCTGACCCTGACGCCTGCTGTATATTTGGAGTTGGCATGTTCTCCCCGTGGACTCGTGGATTTTTCTCTGCGTTCTCCGGGTTTCCCCTCCACATTTAGGATCAACATCTATAATTTCCACGCCATAAGCCACTTCGTTGGCCTATCATTTGTGGCCAGGTCACTTCTGAAAAATACTTTTATATCTCAGTGGGTCCTACCTGGTACAATAAAAAAAACTAATTTTATTTGGTCGACTATTCCACGTTAACCAGATGTCTTGGAAGAGAGAATCCGTAGGGAGGCAAAAGTTTTTAGTATATCGGTGACAGTTTGGACACCGAAGGAGGGTGGCAGTTTCCGAAATTAACTAAAACACCGAAGCGAGATGCAGCACGCATAATAACTCAGTTAATTTAAGCCCCCCCCCAACCCCCCGGCACCCCCCCCCCCCGTGTATGACGAGAACATCGGTGGATGATGTTGAGCCATCATCCACCGTATTTCAAAAGCGAACTCGCGCAGGCAAAAATGGGCACTCGCGTAGCAAAGGATGAACCCCACACACCGTACTATCTGATGAACGGCACGGGATACGTGGCAGCGGTGGTAGTAATAATACATATGTAATTTTACACCTCCGTTCCGTGATTGTGATGGTAATGTCGGTGCTGACGTATTTTGTCTATTTAAGCAGATAATTGTATGCAGGAAACGGGGAGGGTGGCCACTAGAGGGATACGCTCGACAATGTACACATACAAAAAAAGCAGCAAGTCATTAACATGTGGGCTTATATTAGTGCGAGACGAGGCCAGGTTGACAACACCAAAAATATTATCAAAGGACAGAATAGATGAAAGCCATTTGAGGGTTGGAACGGACGGAATCAAATGACGTGGCTTGTACCACGTGGGGGGGCCGCATCTCCAAATGCGTCCCGCGGTGGGTTAGCTGCGAGCAGACGGATCGATGTCGGGATGGGTCGATGTCCCTTTCTTTAACCAGGTGGGATCTCGCCGAGACTCACAACGCCTTTGGTGGAGCCCCTTTATTTTGGCACGTTGAGATGACCGCCCGTCATCGAGGTCCTGTATTTACGTGGGCGAGCGCATGATGCGAGTGGCGCCGTCGAGATTTCGTCCCACGAATCTCGACGGTGAATTGTCACGGTTAAAAAAGGGCAAAATGCTACAAGGGTAAAATAAATAAAAAATAGTGCGTCTAGTAGATTTGTAGTTTTCGTGACTGCAGGGATCCACTCTTTGGTTCTTTCGGTAAAGTCACGTAGGTATAAAATATTTTAAAAATATAAAATAAATTGAATCACGTTTCGATTGCAACATAAGCAATCGTCACAGAACTATAGCAAACAAAATGTCTTGCTGTAGTTCTCACACCTGATGATGATTGCTTATGTTGCAATCGAAACGTCGTGATTCAATTTATTTTATATATATTGTACATATTATACCTACGTGACTTTACCGAAAGAACCAACGAGTATAGTGCCTCCAGTGTCAGCAGTAAACCCATTACACATACGAGTTGAAACACATTGATTCCGACACAAATTAATGCGCGTCCGTGAACTTACGAATCAATATTAATTGATGAATGTATGTATGTATGCAGGGTCGTCCCTGGGTGTGGAAGGGGTGCGGGGTCCACTCGACGCCTCCAAACTAAACCGGAAGTACCCCATCTGACACCGTAATGTCAAAGCGCGGGGCCCCCCCAAAGTAAGGGGCCCGGGGCGGTCACCTCCCATTCGCCGTACCCTCCGAATTTACGTATCGTTAAACCTCGACTGAACAATGGAACGGTTGGTGCACTGTGCTCGGACCCGAATTTCCATTCCGGGCCACTGCAAACATCAGTGTCGAGTGAAATCCACCTAACGGAAAATAGCCATTGCGATTAAATATGGTCAAACAACCCCCCAATGAGCGACGGGTTATGGGAGAGGGACTGCATACAACATCCAGCACTGGATTGGACGCAAACAAATTTTAGCCGCGTTTTGTAAATTGCTTTCAGGTATAGTGAGTGGCCGGTTACACAAACCAAAGTGGAAATGTTCCATTGGCTATCCGAGCTGCCTTGTGACAAAAAACAAAACGATCTTCTCTCTTTGGAGATTCACGACTTGATAGATGAAAAAAAAAACGGTCAAAAGCGCATTTGCCTCGGAGATTCGCCCCGCTGATTGTTCTGTTGATGCCTCTCCTTCCCCAATTTTATTCTGTGCCATCGGCGTCGCATTACGAGACGAGAGGCGTCCGTTCGGGAACGCTTTGCTATCGGCAAAAACAGCGAGTCCCCGAATCACCATCTCAAATCCACATTTTCGAATGACTATACAGTGAAACCTTGGATTGCGAGCATAATTCGTTCCGGAAACGTGTTTGTAATCCAACGCACTCGTGTATCAAAGCACTCGTATATCAGTTGTGATCACGTGACGCTCTGCAGACATAAGCGTACACGTACACTACTCGTATTGCAAGACCCTCGCTCGTTTATCAAATTAATATTTATTTTAAAATTTTGCTCGTCTTGCAAAAACACTCGCATACCAAGTTACTCGCAATCCAAGGTTTTACTGTATTTTTTGTATCCACCCACCAGGGGACGCACTTTCCCACGACTCCCCTCTTTTTGACAAACATTCGTAGCGTGGCTATCAATGTTTCAATTCCCAGTGCCAAATTTATCCAAATGACGGTGTAAATACCGTATAATTACAAAAAAACTATTGCTGTTGTGTGTAGTCGCCTGGTGACCCAGCTACCAACTTCAACTTTAAACTCAACGCGTTTGTCAAAAACGCATTACTGTCGAACGAGTGGTATTATTTGTGCTCGGGCAGCACTGCCCAACGCAGTATCGTTAAATATTTGGTTTCATCATCAGTGGTTACACGCGATAACCCGACTTAACCACGGGTAGTTTAAATGTGGATAGTCCAGTGCTAGATATTAGTCAATACTGCTCCTCGAGCTGCAATGAAGAGGAGCCATTGCCCAAAACATCGGACAACTGTACATTTTTTTCTGTTGAGACTGTGAATAATAGCGACTCTTTGGCGTGTTTTATTTATGTATTTAAAAGTTAAAACAAAAGCTGCAAACTAAAACACACTCCTTGCAAGGAGATTCACACCCGAGATCTTTCGTGCCAACGAGGCAAGCCACTTAAATGTTTATTCAGGGTCTTTGTGCACGTTAGACAAAATCACTTTAATTGCGATAACCAATAAAGCGAATGCAGTAAACATCACCACACCGTTAAATCATGTTGCACCACGAATCAGTGGCAGGACAGCACAATGTCGCATATCCGACTCGCTCGCCGAGGAATGTAAAAAGGTCGTATCCGTGAACATCGCAGTCGGCGCAAGCGATTCATTGGTCAGGGCGGATATGCGACAGTTGGATAGGCGACACTACCATGCAAATGTACTTATTTGATAACCATCCCGCGTAATATTCCAAAATATATTAGTATGTACCACCATCACCGAGTTACCGTCACCACCAACATACTCATGGCAGGCACAGCAAAGTAACGTTCCAATGTTAATAGGGTTTCCACATGTTTTCTGGCAACAAAACAGGTGTTAAGATACATATTCTTGGTTGTTTAGGTAAAGTCACGTAGAAGGGAAACAATGAATACAAATATAAAACCAAAAAAATTATCACGTTTCGACTGCAACACAAGCAATCATCATCAGCTGTGAAAACCACAGCAAGAAAATGTATATTTTTATTATTTTATTGTTTCCCTTCTACGTGACTTTACCGAAAGAAACAAGAATATGAATCCCTGCAGTCACGAAAGCTTTAAATCAAGGTGTTAATTTGTTAAAACACCAAACTGAAACATTTTACAAGGAATCATGTCTGAATTAACCACAATGCTTGTGGTCAGAATGAAAACAAAAAACATACTCCGTTTGTATTCTGACCACAAGCATTCTGGTTAATGCAGACATGATTCCTTGTAAAAGGTTTCAGTTTGGTGTTTTAACATCTTAACACCTATATTCTTAGTTATTTCGGTAAAGTCACGTAGAAGGGAAACAATAAAATAATAATATAAAACAATAAAATTCTCACGACGTTTCGACTACAACACAAGCAATCATCATCAGGTGTGAAAACCACAACAATAATTATTTTTCAAAATTTTCTTGTGATTTCACGCCTGATGATGATTGCTTGTGTTGCAGTCGAAACGTCGTGAGAATTTCATTTTTTATATTTTAAAATTTTGTTTCCCTTCTACGTGACTTTGCCGAAAGAACCAAGAATATGAATCCCTGCAGTCACGAAAGCTTTAAATCAAAAAGAGGTGATCCTCATACTCGCGTGACCTTGCAAGAGTTAACTGGTTTAAGGCTATATGACTGCCCATGAAAAGTGGTGTCAGTGCCACGTTTTAGTTAAGTGTGTTGGATCAACACTGTTGTCGAGGAAATGGTGCTAGAATGATCGAAGCTGTAAGATTATAAGTCAGGAAGATATCATTCACTGGAACCAGTGGATTAATGATGTTAAAGGGTCGAAGTTAGAATTCGAGACTAGTTCAACTCAACTCCACCATCACTGCTAGCCATATAACAACTCAGTCCCCATTACCTAACAGCAATTTGTTTTACCAGGGTCCCACATTAACGGAATTAGAAGCGTGGGACACAGGAAACCTGATAATTGCAAACATGTAACACAATGATCAGCTCTTATGCACGTGCATAACGTAAAAAAACAATCCCATTCCACTGCCGCGTCAAATGCGCCTGGATTGCTCGCGTCATTCCGTTACCGCGGAAGTGACCCGTATTCACCATGCCTCTCTACCCGGTTTCTCTCATCAACAGCCACACACGAAGCCGGTCTAAAGCGGGGAGGGGGGTGGAATGTAGATTGGACTGGCTGTACTGCCTCGATAGTGTACCACCTGCCATTGGTCAAACAAATAAACAACAAAACAATGCAAGCGAATTCAGTGACCGCCATTGACAGTGCCGTACAATCACAAATGACCGACGCGAAGCTCACCGCCTTCATTATTCACACTGCCCTGTGACAAAACATCATTTAGCAGGCCACCGAGCTTTCGGGAAATGCACAATTAAGACGATTTTTTTTTATTCTGCAAACCAAGCCAGCGTGGCAAGCACAGCACGTGATCGAAGGCCGCTGCTGCCCCGTGGCACGACTGCACATCAAAAGAGCCGGCGGCGAACCGTTGCTTGTCCTCTGGAGGGTGTACAGATAAGGGTGCAGCGCTGCAATTTCCTGCCCATGCCACTGCAGGCAGAAGAGCCTCTGCGACATGGAGCTCTGGAGAAGCCATCGTAGCGGGTAGCTTGGCCTCCCCTTCCATGCTGGCAAGCGACATTTTTTTACGTTGCATAATGAACGGGACACAGCGGATCCATTCATTTGTCCTGTCGATCGTCTACGGAGTGGCGAACCCATTTTATACTGCTGGCTGAACAGAGGCGGTTGGGGGGTTGCGTTTAAGAAACTTGTCCCCCGTTGTTTCATGCTTTGATTGCGGCCACGGGAACATCTAATGGGGCGACCCCTGCAGGTTGCAAGTCCAGTGCGCCGACCGTCACCCTGCCCGCGGCAGCGTCCATGAGGGTGCGAAGGGCAGTGCAATCTATTACGATCTATCGTGGAGGAGGCTCGTGAAGGACGCTGCTCCTGGTCATTTGGAGGCAGTCGCCCTCCAACAACAACGGAGGGCAGAGGAGCGGGAGCGCCGGGTGGCTAAAATGGCACAGTTGGGGGACACAGGTGGTGCATCTGCCAGTCGTCATCTCAGTCAGCCAACCCACAGTACCTGGGTCTATCCCGTGACCTCCTGCCAGCGAGCCTTCGACACTTCACGTGGCCTCAAAGTGCACCTGGCCTGGCACAGGCGCCGTGGTGACGTCACCATCACTTAGTGACGAATCGTGGGTGTTGGTAATCTATCAGAGAAGGCAGCTGCAGTACGGTGACAGCTGCATGAGTCATGGCAACATTCACCCATGGATGGAACAGCTGCCCCATTCATTATGCGACATTTACCAACAATGCACTGCCATAGGTTACAGAATTGTTGCAAGTCTTTAAAGCTTATTTATTATAGCTCAGAAGAAGGTCTTCTGTCTACTACGATACGGTCAACTGCCGATTCTGTGGTAAAGTAGCGGTGACTCAGATAAAACAGAAGTGAAGATGATGCAATACATTCGTGAGTTAGGTAACAATTGTGTAAATATAACGCGTAGGCTTTATCATGATTCATAATTCTGGCCAGAACTGCCTGGTGATGCTAGACATGACTGTCTGTGAAACCTGCGCACCCAATTGTTAAATCTTGTGAGATTTCTCTCCAACACCACTTGGAGGTGCTGCCAAAGCATAAATAAGTTGGCACGTTTGGTCACGCGGCGTCTTTATTAATTGGCTGCGTTGGGTGGAGGAGGGTTCACGACGCACATTTCACTCACGCAGTGATCCAACCCAAAAATCAACTGTAAATCTTAAAAAGGACGTTGAGGATCGTTTTCCTAGAACACGTAATCGGTTGTATAGCTTATTGAAGTCATCGTCTTACTTGGCCGGCCCCGTTTACGATCGCGTGAGCACCGAGTCACCAACCCTCGACGAGTTAGGAGCAACGAGCAAAATGAACCTCGCCCCCTCGATTACTCCGCCACCGGGATAACCTGCACAAAAGCTGGCGCACGGACAATCGACAGTTCTTCTTCTTTCGTACGGCTGCTGATGTAGACGCGGAGCAACAACAACCACGGTTTCACACCGAGGTGGTCAAGCCAGATAATCGGCGTCAGGAGCAGCGGAGGGTATCGCCGTGACGTCTCCTTCGTAGTTGTGGATCCGGAGTCGCGTCGTTGTACATTGTAACGGGTCGGTTAACTCGACTGTGCGTGCGTGTTGTTTCCCGTTATGGCGGTGTTAACGATGGCCTTTCATCGCCACGCGTCAACCGCAACCCGGTGACAAAAAGGCGACGAGATGAGCCCGTGGCCTCTTGCCGGTACAGGCAACGGTGACGTCGTCGCGGCAGCTGGGCGACTCACGCATCGGCCCCGGCGTCCACCGCCTCGTAAACCTCGAAGTGGAAACGGAATCCCTCGTTCTCGTGAATTCCCTCGGGCACGCCAGGAAACCTGCACACGTGCGCGGAAACCATCACCCCCACACGGGGTGAAGAGCAGGACGGACGCGGCGCGGACAAACATCCCCAACGCTCACCGCGGCCCGCGTTCGAGGTTGCGCCGCATGTCGTTCGGCAAGAAGAAGAAGAAGCGGCTCCCGGCACGTGGAGCTATCGTGATTGTCGTCAGCAATCTAACGATCAGGCACGGAATGATTTATCCCCAAGGCAGGGACCGGAGAGACTCCAGCACAGACGTAACAACAGAGGATTCTGCTGCTGTGCTTCCCTGTCCTGCCGGCCACACAAACCCCCCATTTATAGCAACCCGTTACACGCAGGGTGGTCGTCCTTCCGAGCATTGAGCAGGCCCAAGCCTGCTTAACTTAGCTCCCACAGATCTGATGAGATCAGGCGCACTCCGGGTGATTAGGTGACGGGGCCGCAGAAAAATAAGCGAACGGAAAATAAATAAAACGCGGGCAAAACGTGTTTGCCCCCGTTTTGTCTCAGCGAGCGCCTATTTTGACGGCACCACAACACAAGCCGTCGATTGGGACCGGCACAATTTTTTTTTTAAATCACAACCGGCAACAGCATCACGTTCCCGACAACGGGGCAACCGGTTTCAGTCCGAGTCGACCTAGCGGGGAGTCTAAGCCAAATTTAGATAACCCCCGCCCCTCACACACAGCAGGATAGCTCGCACGCACGCGCATGCATTAACACGCGTGCGCAGGGCGCGTACGTCAATAGCCGGCTATTTATAACCCCATGAATATTACACCTGCACCCGGCGCACGTGTACCCGCGAGTGTGGGCGCGTGTGCATTTAGCGGGCGCGTGTGCATTTAGCGGACGCAGGGCATGTGCGTGGTATGTGATGTGTGTTTAGAGCATTTATAATGGGTGTAAACAGCATCAAGGGTGTGACGACGCATACAGACCCACGGACATAAAAAAAACGAGTCTTGAGGCTCACGATACTACGCACTAAATCGCGTGTACGTGCATATTAATGTGTGTAAATAATATAAGTGTAGACGTGGCAAATGTGTGTTTGCGTAAATGTAACTGTACGTGTGTGTATATGTGAGTATGTACGAATGCAACAAGGGTCATAATTCATGGATTAAATCATTAAAACATATTCTTACACTCATTATTATACATTATTGAATCGTGCACGTAAACGTCAATAATTCATGATGTATGAGAAATAATACGCTGCTACGTTTGGGATAACGAAGCTCAGTAAAACCGTGCAAGTTACACGGAACATCATACAAATAATGTAAACGCGACTGCAACAATGAGACAAATAACAATCAATTGTTGAACCGTACGTAGCAAGACCCCAAATTTAAACCGCGTGCTGATAGAACACAACGGATTCATACTCCGTCGTACACGTTACGTGTATGTACACACTTGTGACCAAATCACTCTGAACGCATCACATCTCGGAATACAGCGCAAGCGTTGTACTGTACTCCCATGCTCCCGCACGTATGCTGCCTCGCCAGGGCTGGTGTGGGGCCCGGAGCAAACACCACCGTGTTGGCCCGACGCCGTCAAGCTTAACGGGAAGTGTCGTGTCCGGCTCTGCTGCCCGCCTTCATCGACGCGCACTCTGACCCGGAGTGGAGAAGAAGGGTCCAACAACCCCCAAGCCCCACGTGGCATGGGAAGGCCCTCATACCAACAGTGGACCGACATGTACTGTACAAGTATGCAGTCTGCGTACAGTATATGCAAGCAAAAGGGATGCTTTCCGGATTCCAGATAATCAAAATGCGAAAAAAAAACAAACCCATAATTGCACCTAGAGATATACATTTTTAAATAATCCAGAAAACTTGTTGTTTCAGATTGATCGGAAAAAAAAATCGCGTCAAGGGAAATGACATCACTCCTATTGGGTCACCTCCGTACTTTTCCCACTAATGGTGTCGTCAAGTCTCATCGGGGCGATTTCACTTTCGTTTGCCAAGAGGACGCATTGAATTTACTACGTGCACGATCCTAAATTCTGAAGAGGGAAAAAAATGACAATCAGAAAAAGCTGACCTTACAAATCTGAACACCACGTTTCTTTTTATCCAAATCCCGAGTGTGTGCACACACACATAGGTACGGTATGATCCGTAAATACACATGTAGTGTGCCCCCAGCGTGTTCATGTGATCCTTTGGATTGTTTAATTGTAATTGGAATTAATAGACAATGTTTTTTTTTTGCAAAGGACGCCCTTTCTTCGTCCAAGCAATTAATAACCGCAAATTTACGCCGCACTACAATAAATGAGCAAGCCCGGCATTTGCCTTTCAATTTAATCGGAGAAGATGGTGGGGGAGAAATGTGCGGCAACGGGACTCATCTGCAGCCCGAATAACGTTTTTTTTTTTTAAAAAAGGAAGATGAAGATTCATGAAAAAAAAGGTATCAAATTTTGATTTAAAGCTTTCGTGACTGCAGTAATTCATATTCTTAGCTCTTTCGGTAAAGTCACGTTGAAGGGAAACAATAAAATAATAAAATATATAAAACAATAAAAAATTCTCACGACGTTTCGACCATAACGCAAACAGTGATGATCACCGTTTGTGTTATGGTCGAAACGTCGTGAGAATTTTTTAGTGTTTTATATATATTTTATTATTTTATTGTTTCCCTTCAACGTGACTTTACCGAAAGAGCTAAGAATATAAAGGTATCAAAGTTACAGAAGAACACCGCTTCCACACCGGCAACATTTATGACGCCCTGCTGGGATGCTGCCGAGCCCGCAGCTCGAGTGCAGCTTCCCCAAAACGTGGTGACAGGGTTGTTGTTGTTTTTAACAAATTGTACCAATTGATACTTGTACAGTCTTTTTATTATTTTTCTATCTACGTCGCTTTACCGAAAGACCCAAAGAATACTTGTACACCCCTTTTGTCCGATCCACCGCTGGAAGACAGCGTCTCCACACAGGCAGAGTACAACAATGCATTTCGTTGCATGGCCAACCAGAGAACCTACGACAGCCAGTGTGTGAACGGTCATCACCCATGCAAATATTAGCCAGGCTCAACTCGTGCTTATCTTCGGAGACCTCTTGAATTGGGCACATTCCGGGCGATTACAAAAAGCTTCCGGGAGCAACAGAGAAAAATAATAAATGGCGTCGATGCGTAATTAAATCAAGGCCAACGACAACAATGAGCAGGGGCAGCGTGCCTCGTCGATCGCTTAACACGGCACGGCAGAGAGCATGCGAGCTCGTGAGTTAAACGGGGAGATGAGAGAGGTAATCCGGATGGGGAGGGAGGGGAGAAAGAGGAGAGAGCAGGGCGCAGGAGAAACTAGGCTTCGACGGGGGAATGAAAATTTAATTATCGCCAGCTCCCTTTGTGATTCGTGTCGTCTAAATTTAGCCTTCCTCGTGCAGCCACTTCCTTGCTTGTCCACCCGCATCCCTCCCTCCCTCCCTCCCCCCTACCTTACCACCACCCCCTCCGCCACCCCACCTTGCCGTCTTTATCTCCCAGAAGCCAAGACAGCCGGGTCAACCTCCACCCCCCCCCCAGCCCTGCTGCTGTAAATGTCTCAGCACCTCTGCCGACAGAAATGTCACGCGAGCGGGGACTGTAGCGCTACTGCGAGGAGGCTGGGTGGCTCCGTAGGAGCAGGCACTGCGGTTCGTGAACCAGACACAGGTTCGTGATTAAACCGGTTCTCAGGTGTAGAGCGGAGGTAAGAGCCTTGGCCAGGTCACTATTGACATACACAGAGACCTCCATAAAAAAAAAGATCCTCCTTAGAGCCTTAGCAGACTGTTGGGGCAAGTGCCGTGAGCGACCAGCTCCTATGAAGGCCGGCACAGCACACGAGGGGGTGGGTGGCCAGCACCACGCCCGGCCGCCTTTGTCTCCCCATTGGCGATGTTTACACACCACACCATGTACTCATCTGAAGCTGAGTCGACCTAGGGGAGGCCCAGGACCAGTTCAAATATTTGCCAGTTATTCATCGTGAGCGGGAATCAAACTTGGGTCGCCGGGTTCGTAGCGCAATGCGCTAACCGCTACACCACCGCTCCCCATTCAGAGACCCCCCATCAACTCACGTAGAGGCCCATACACCTGCCCAGAGACCCATAGACGGGCAGAGACCAGGGTTGTAATTAAACTGGGGTTTTTTAAGTGGAGAGAGTTGATGGTTTTGGCCTGGTTTTCCACTGAGTACACAAAACAATCCTCAATAAATTAGTAATTGTTTTCACTTCAGTATAATTCTTCTGGAAATAGAAATAAATAAACTGTATTTGACATTTGATGCACACTCTTTTGCAGGGCATAAAATAGCTGTGCCCCCAGTGTGGATAGAAAGGTCAATTCAATCGACGTCAGAAGTAGTTCTGGGACATCAACTTTCCGGGATGTGATCTCGCATGGGGTGTGGTACACTGCGAAATGCCAGAGCTCTTGATACCAAAAGCAAACGACGTGGAATATATTTTGGGGGGGGGGGGGGGGGGGGGGGGGAATAGAAATTTAAATTTTTCTGATTACAAACACCACCTCTGGCATTCACTAATGCTACCTAATAACAAACAAATATAACGGAGACATTAAAACAGCAAGTAGGACATTTGTATTTAAAGCTTTCGTGACTGCAGGGATTCATCGGTAAAGTCACGTAGAAGGGAAACAATACAATAAAAAAATACAAAAATATAAAACAAAATTATCACGACGTTTTGACTGCAACACAAGCAACCATCATCAGGTGTGAAAAACACAGCAAGAAAAAATTAAAACATTTTCTTGCTGTGGTTTTTACACCTCATGATGATTGCTTGTGTTGCAGTCGAAACGTCGTGAGAATTTTATTGTTTTATATTTTTGTTATTTTGTTTCCCTTCTACGTGACTTTACCGAAAGAACCAAGAATAAGCAAGTAGGTAGTCAAATATTGGTAAATTGCAAGAGCAAGACGAAACTGTAACACATGACAAGAGAATCATGAAACAAGTAGAATAAATATATGCAGATCTTTAAAGCCAACACCAAAACATATATCAGGTGAGCAGCGGGATTTTTCAGATGTCACATGTGAAGGGGTAATCACTGCCCTTCACAGTACGACAAAGTGTAAAAGCTGCCAGAATCAATGAGATTATTAAATACAATTATTACACAGACGTCTAACTAAAGGGAGTAAAGTGGTGGAATGGCGTTATGAATCAGAATATTTTACATCCGGTGAAACGCGTTTCATCACCAGATGACGCTTTCCAAAATCATTCTATCCCGTTCCCGCCGTCTCTTCCGTTCATTTGACTCTGGTCCGCCTTCAGCAATCGCCCGATGGCGCGAGCCCTCGTTTGAACGCGCTAGAGACGCGCTGCCGAAAAGTTCCGCTCCAATGCGCAAAAACGCGTACGGCCAAAACAGGTTTCCCCATGAACAGTACTACGATAAAAGTTTGGCGAGATACGATGTACGCACGCACGCATGCGCGCGCAATGAGATGGCGGAAGAACTAAGGGTACGCTGCCGCATACCGTATCACTCCGCGTACTGTATCGTACCGCTCAGCCGCGCAGCTCAAGAAAGTAGTTTGTCATCGACCACTCAGAAACCGCGTTGCTAAGGTGCGCGTTCCGCGTTGTTACGGTGCGCGTTCCGCCAGTGTTAGAATGTTTTTTTTTTTACTTAAGTTATCAAAATAACTTTATAAAATGTTTGAATGTTTGGTCAAATGATTGGCTCCTAATTAGGGTTTATCATCCCAACAATCGTCATCTACATTCGTTATCGTCATCGACAGGAATTGTAAATCATTATCACTGCCACCACCACTGCCACCATCATAGTCAACCACCACCATGATCCCTCTCGTGGTGTCTAAATCGAGCACAAATTGGTGACACTACATCACTTGGCGCAGGGGCAATAAACGGTGCTCATCTTACGGGACAATAACCGGCTCCCGTCACGGGAACGTTGAATTTCCAGCACTAGCTCACTGCCTTCAATGGAAGGGCCGCCACACCACCCAATTTTTGGGACACTCATTCGGGCCGGGAGAAGACGCCGTGACATTTCCGTTGGATGAGGACGCCCACGCACGTACGCAGCCACCCACCCCGGCAGGAGCTTGAACTTGTCAGCATCGATGTCTGGGAAGAAGGCGTCAGCCTCCATTGTCTGCAGGACACGCGTGATGAAAAGGCGTCTGCACGCACTGTGCTCCATGGCCTCCTACGCGGGAGCGGGGTGGGGGGTAGATGGGGGGGAGGGATTGAAGGGGGGAGGAAGGGGAGGAGAGAGGGCAGGGGAGCGGTGTAAATACGAACACGGCGGCGTTAGCCACACACCGGCAAACAAACGGCTAACGATCGGAGGATAGAGCCATTAACATTCTGCGCGGGCTCCACCTTCGATTGTCCCAGCCGTGAAACGTAAAGAAAATTCACAAGTCTTAACCGTGGTGTACGTTACAGACTGCAGTATAGGAGAGTAGCTTATCAAGGGCTCTCCAGAGCTCCCTCTAGGCGTGGCCATTCTGCCAGCAGCGGCGCGAGTGAGCAATTGCAGGGCTGCACCTTTACACTTTAGCCGCTGTCGGCGGTCGCCGATTGTGTGCTCGCGAGTGAGGTCATCACAGCACCACTGTAGCGATCGCCACCACATCGATCAAGGCACAGCGAATGTGCACTCGCCGCTCGTCGCGGAGGTGACGCGGCTCAAACCCGGCAGGCAGCCCCGGTTGATACTGCGGGTGAATCAACCGTGGATACGTTGCGGTCTGCTTCCCAACGTACGTTAAATATTCTGTGACGTCATTAAAAGGAGGCCATCGTGTGCCGGCGTCAAGATCTAAATTTGGCAAAATTTTTTTTTTTTAAGCATGACTCTCAAATAACTATTGGGAACAAAGTTGCAAATTGTTGCACCCGACTGAGAAAGCTTGGCAGGATTATCCTGAAAGAAAGTCTTGGGACTCCTGTGAGGCTTTCCTGGGTAAGAAATCAGAATACAAATAATCATCATCAGGCATGCACAACAATTCACCCCGTGGTTCCATTCAAGAATAATGTTTTGTCTTTTATTTGCACGGCTTTTGTTCTGTCTCATCTGCCGAGTCTCCTGTATTCCATTATCCTAAATAAACATTCGCGTAGAATTTTGTATTACTCGCAAATAATCGACGCATTCAAGAATATTAACGTGACTGTTTAATTACAATCCACACAAGGTTTCCAAAACTGCTGTACCGACACAATCCCGATTATTTGTGATGTCTACGTTACAGATATGGTAGTGGGGTCATGTTTGGCACGAATTCTGCAGTGAGCTGCTCACATTATTCACAATGATAATGGCGCTTAAGAATGCTTGTTCGCGTGTACAAAATTACAAACAATACACAGACTCATTGCGTGCAGTGTGTGAATGTGGGTGGGTGTAGATGCGCGTTTGTGGGTGTGTAGCGGTTAGCGCGCTGCCCTACGAACCTGGCGATCAGGGTTCGATTCCCGTTCACGGCCAACCACAACTGACGATTATCTGAACCGGTCCTGGGCCTCCCCTAGGTCGACTCAATCTCAAATGAGTACCTGGTGGGATGTGTAAACATCGCCATTAGGGAGACAAAGGCGGCCGGGCATGGTGTTGGCCACCCACCCCCTCGTGTGCCGTGCTGGCCTTCATATGTGCTCGCTAACAGCACTTGCCCAAACAGTCTGTTAAGATTATACAGGGGAGCTTTGTTTTGTATGCGAGTTTGTGGGTGTGAGGGGGGGGGGGGGAAGAGCGGTGGCGCAGTGGTTAGCGTCCTGTGCTACGAACCCGGAGACCCGAGTTCGATTCCTGCTCATGGCCAACAAGAGTGACGATTATCTGTACCAACCCTCTGCCTCCCCTAATTCTAATTCTGAGTACCTGGGGTATAAACGGCAGCATTGGGAAGTGAAATGCGGCAATGTATAGTGGCTGAACACATCACCCCCTCGTGCTTTGTGCCAGACTGAATGGGCGCTCGCAAACAACACTTGGTCAAACGGTCTTTATGGCTACACGGGATGTGTGTGGGTAATGCATGTACGTATGCATGCATGTATGCAAACATATATAAGTAAAGTGCAATTGCATGCATTATTAATTCATTGTTTGGTTCGTCAGGGGTGCCAGGAGGAGAAATTAATTGGGAATGCGGTCGGCTGTGATTGTGCGAGTCTCCTGTGTCGAGGTGCAACAAAGGAGTTTTAAGACAGTGACAGCCTCCTTGCATCAATGTGCGATCGTCACAAACACTTTCCTGGGCAAGTAAATAAAATAAATAATGTCTCACAATTTAACCCTTTTAACGCCACGGGATGGAGTGATGTTCCCAGCATTACCGCACTGCGCCACCG
The DNA here is from genome assembly GCF_048934315.1 of Petromyzon marinus. Lineage (NCBI taxonomy): Eukaryota > Metazoa > Chordata > Hyperoartia > Petromyzontiformes > Petromyzontidae > Petromyzon > Petromyzon marinus. Next base: position 3,181,409 of record NC_133718.1, on the reverse strand, counting down.
TGAGCCCCGGTGACCGAGTTTGATTCTTATCTTTTCTCAACCTAATTCATATAGCCCCTTAACCAATGAGTGATAGCCATACCATGAGAGTGTGAAGAGGGGACCGTAACGGGGGTGGTGGTTATGAGGAGGAGATTAAGGGGTCGCAGGGTGAGCCAGGGAACAATAAGTGAGTTTCGAGTGAGGAGCGGAAACTAGTGAGCGAAGGTGACTGCTTAATGTAGAGGGGGGAAGTGAGTTCCAGTGGCGGGGGTGAGCGAGTATAGAAAAAGAGCGAAAGCGTGATTGGGCGCAAGGAGGAGGAACAGAGAGAGATAGCAAAGATTGAGAGCGTAGAGGGCTTGGTGGCACGTAGAATCCCGTGCATAGTTCACGTCACTGGACAGCGATATCCGAACTGGTTCGGTGCACCCACCCGCCGCCTTGACAAAACTGCACTGACAAGTGTGGTGAAGTATGGTAAAATAAAAAAAAACCCTCCCAAGACCAACACGTCGTCGGAAGCTCTTCTTCCACCTTTAAGACCGAAAAACGGTTGTTCTCGTAGACAGCAAACAATCTAATTAAAAAAAATATATCTTTAAAGATACTGCACATTAAATTAGAGGGGAAAAAATACACAAACGGCTGAGCAATTAAAAGGGCATGACTCCAAGTAGAATTGCTAATGACGGGACGGCCAAAATGCCGTATCTGTGCAATTTAGCGGAGGAATCTGCCGCCTGCGACGGGGGAATATGCAAATATGGAAACCACACGGTGAACCATCGTGATCCTCGGTTAAATTCAGTGGAGACAATCCGGTCAGCTTCCCGAGAGAACTGCGCTTTGGCTGTCAGACCTGGACACGGGAGTTACACAAAGCAATTCGATATGTTGGGATGTGATTGTGTGAACGTCGAAGGGTCTGCCTGCTCAAATGATTGCGGGACAGGTCTCGTCTGTTGTGTAGGCGGTCGTGAGCCAGGGGTTAGAAGAACGCAGGAAGAGGAGCACTGGCTGCCTCCTCCGGTCAGCGGGAAATACAGCAGTCGCCTAATTATGGCTGTGGTGAAGAACGAGACTAAGTCTGTCAACCCACGGCACCTGGGTCTGTCCCGTGACATCTTGTCAGCGAGCCTTCAACATTTCACGTGGCCTCAAAGTGCACGTGGCCTGGCACAGGCGCCGTGGTGACGTCACTGCCACTTCGTGGCGAATGGCGGATGCTGTTGTTGTTAAGTAAAGCTTTCCTGGGTCAACAATCATAATAATAGGTGGACAGAGATGTGTACATGATGGAAACAAGGATTACTGTTGCCGAATCCTGGTTTCAGAACCAAAAGCATGACTTCTATTCCACCCTGCTGACTTGTGTCCATACCTCTGACTTGTGTTAGCGACGCACTGCATGAATTTGATCCACGTTATGAATCATGATTATTATTATTACTACAGTGACTTCAGTAAACTCAACCAACGCTGGGAAAAATGTGACACGGTCTAATAGAGCTCGGCTCTCCGATTATCAAGTAACAGATTACCAATTACATTTGATTGACTAATCAGATAACGATGAAATCAAAGTCTAATCCCTGTCACCACGTGTGTCGCTGAACGGGAGGTGATGTTCGGTGGCTTTGATGACATCATGTCGCATTGGCAGCGCCACGTAGGGAGTTTTTTTTTTGCCTTCAGCAAGCAGGCTGTGAAAACTCATTTCTTTCGAACTGCTTTTTGTGTGCAGTTTGTTGTCCTTCCCGCGCACCTCCGATCAGCACGGTTGGCTATGTACGGTGCGAAAGCTGTTCAACATACATACGTAGCTGCCATTCCAAGGGGCCCGAGTGATTGATAACAAAGTGAACGTTGCCGATTATTCTATTCCATCGACATATCATCCTGACTCTTTTGGCTAGACACTTCAAGCACCAACGTCTTGACCAAGTTTCGTTGCTTTAGTGCCCTTTCTTCACGATCGAGGGAAACCAAACGTGTCGACAACCACCTTGCAGCCAACATCCGAAACACGGAGATCGTGCAGAGACTGGATCTACAATATCCTAACTTCACGTCGCCAGCGCAGGGTGGTGCACTGCTCACTGAGAGAGTCCCACGCGGACACGTTTTCCCTTTTCGCGACGCGAAGCCGTAATCGGATTACATTTGGGGAAAATGACCCCAAAAAATGTATAAAAAATTAGAACATTCAACGGCATTGTCATGCTCACGACGCTGGAGCTGGTGGCTGCAAAATCCATCCGGCAACGCTAATTAGCACGATTTAATGGCGCAGGAAATAATGACTCCTCGCTAACGAGGACAGGGTGGGGTGAGGAGGCTTTGGTGGGGGGGGGGAGGGGGGGGGAGGACTGGCGGGGCCGACCTGCTTTTGCTTTGCTCTCCCATCGTTAATTAGATGGAGCGATCGTACGTGCGGCCCGACCGTTGAGATTTATGCCCAGCCCGAGATATTGCCGGAGCGCATTAATGACCGTCCCTGGACCCTACGTGAGCAGGTGCGCGAGCGAGCTCTGGAGGGATTCTGCGGAAGGAGAGATCGTTCTGGAAGGAAGTGGAAAACGCATAGTTAATTTTGTTCTTTATTTTATTGACGCTGTTTTAAAATAACCTGTTGTGAAAATAAAGGGCCCCGTGAGGATTAAGATGGATGAAAGCCCAAGCCTGGTGTTTAACCGAGGTTAGGTTCAGCCGGCAACATTGAGATCCTGGGTTCCGGAGTCATGTTTCAGCCGCCAAACTGCGCTTGAACCAGGTTCTCAAGCGTAGCAAGTTGCTGGTCTTAGCCGGGACATCAATGATTCGCACAGAGACGCACAGACTCGTACAGTGACTTGCAGACTTCAAGATACTAAATTGTGATTAAACTGGATTCCAGTCTAGCAAGTTTATGGGTCTCATTTCAGTCAAAAATGACCGCGTGAAAAAAAATCGATCAAAATTTGGTTTTAAACTTAATTTGATCAAAATCCAGCTCTGAGAATAAAAAATATTAATTTGCTTGTCATGTGACAAGAATGACTCTGTGGCAGGACAGGTAGGATAATTCCGCCAACCTAGTGTGGATGAGGGGTCCAGATAATGTTGTTGGTGGTAGTGGTTATATAATAAGTGCTGGTAGTAATGATGTGGCATTAGTGGTGGTGGTGGTGATAATAGCGTTGTGGCGGTGGCAATCGTGATGATGGTGTGCTGGTCACATCACCGTCAAGCAGTGATAAATAGTGGCTGTTGTTGAAGGTGATGGCAGTATTCATGGTGATGGTGACATTCGAGGCAGGATTATTCGTGAAACAGGTAATAGTGATGACAGTACAGGAATATTTTGCTGTTATTTTTCATGAACTTTCTGTTTGCACAGTCACATAGTCACTTTAAGATGTTTTTCTTGTTCGTGTTTCTATTTTTTTGGTTTGTTGTGGTTGCACCCGATTCAAGAGCCGAATGGCTCACAGGGCTATACCAAAATAAATAAACTAAAAACTAAACTGGTCGGGATACGAATCGACACCCTCACAGCAAGGGGAGCCTCAGAGATTAACCAACAGAACTCTACCCGGAGTTGCAGATCCAGGAGATGTACGACATACAATATCGCCGCATAAAGGACAACAACCACGTTATGAAAAAACACGAAAAAAACCCAAATAACAAACATATGTTACCAGAAACACCCATGGAAATGCCAAAATACTCATACAAAAGCTTCCCAGGGCGTTGGAGAATGTGCACTGCAGAGATGTAATTTAATAAAAAAAAATTCCTTTCTTAGTCTGACTTCCACCACCGCCACCAGCCCGTCAGTGCCCCCTGATGAATGGGCATTGGGGGCAGCAAGACGAGGTAGGCTTTTGGTTTTTAATCAAAATCTTGAGCCACAGAACCAACAAACGGAGGCGGTGAAATGAAATCATCCGCGTGTGCTGATGGTTCCATAAGGAGAAAGAGGGTGTAGGGAAAATAAAGACAGGGAAAGTTTGCACAAGGCCACGATCAAACACACGATACCGTCGCTCTAATTTTAATTCTTTCTCTACCGCCCGGGTAATTTTAATTTCCACGGTCAACTTGGTCTGGAATAATGCCCTGCATATTATTCCACTTTTCCATTGGAGGCCCAGCCAGGCCGGCACGGCTCAGGACGCACCAGGTTGTTTTTGTTTTTCGACTGCAGAAGGCGAGTCATGCCGTTGGCGTTACACACAGTGAGCGAGTCGAGACGCACGTAGGTGACACAGTGCCACCATTACGTGCAGTGCACCACCCTGTGTAAGAGAACGCCCGATGGATAGAGATGTCACAGAACTGCTTCCGACTTCCCTTCAAGTGTCCTCCCATCCACTCGGGGCACCACAATTTCCCAAGCACCCTGTTAGAGAGAAATGTACATGACTGGCAGTCAAACTAAATATATTTTCTTAAATCGTAATTGTCAAAGGTTGAAACATTACCCGAATTCAAACGATAACGACGGCTCTCGCGTGCAGTCGTTGGTGACGAGGTTGAGACCATCAACCCTCCGCACTTGAGTACCTCGTTTAAACTGAGCGATTAAACGAGGTGCTTGTTCAACGGAGCGAATGCCTTAGGACCGTGGAATTTCCACCTCTGACACGCCCGAATTGTTTGAAAAAAGTCAAAGCCTCGTCAAAATGTGACGGCTCCCCTGCCCTACAAATCACACGCGCTCCCTTCCCCCGCTCGTCCCCTCTTCCTTCCCCACAAGACGGGGGGAAAAGAATGAAAGAAAAAAAAACCCAGGGAGAATAAACCCGAGCTCTTCTGAAAATATAATTACGCCCGGTGGGAGCGTGATGTGGCCATGAAAACGTGACGGGGGTATTCGCCAGTTACCCTCGTTACCACAGCAACATTAAACGGCTTCCTCGCAGAAAAAAGTGTCCCTCCCCTACTCTTCCTCATCCTCCCTGATCCTCTTCTTCCTCATTCCCCGCATATTCAGAGACACCATATCCCTTCCTCATCCTCCTCACAGACCCTGTTATCCACCTCCTCCTCCTACTCGTCAAACACACCATATCCCATCTTACTCCTCTTCATACTCTTCCCATGACACCTCCTAATCCTCTTCTGGCATCACCTCACAACCAGCAGACACCCTGTCCACTGTTCTTACTCCTTGTCCTTCTTCGACGGTCCTCACACCACCTCACGACGGACCCCCCCGTATTCTACCTCTCTCACCACTGGTCCCGTCTAGGTTTGTGGGACGCAAAGCGCATGCCTCCATGCGCACCGTTCCTCACTTGCGTAGCTTTCGCCAGAGGAAGGGTTGGCAATTTTCGATGCCCCAACAAAGCGGTCTGCCGTCATTTTGTGGTGCCTGCGACCTGGAAGCTCTCTCGCCTCAGCCTTACACGACCCACCCAACGGACCTCCACCTCCTTCGATCAAAACCCCCAGCCCCTGCCCACGAATGGAGGCTGATGATGGAGGGAGTGGAAGGCATGGGAGGAGGCAGAGGAGACATACAGGGGGAGTGGAGCACACGAGAGGTCCTGGAGGAGATCAGAGGACATGGAGGAGATGGCACGAGGTGGAAGTAATGGGAGATGGTGGTTGCGGTGATGGGAGGTGGATGAGATGGAAGGAGCATACCTCTGTCGCTCACACTTGTTGACATCATTTGGAGTTGGCCCACACGCTTCCCATACTTATTCACGCATCTGCTCAACGTTCGTGATCCGTAATGCATCGCAAATTTATGTAAATGGTGCGAGCGGAGTAATTGAACGA